>NC_140091.1:6691693-7211693 GCF_964237585.1 Gallinula chloropus | reverse complement strand
TCAACCTCTTCAAAAATCTGGAGATCAGCCAGAAAGTGTCATAAATGGTTTGACTTTGTACCAGAACGCTATTTATCAGCATTCTTAATTTCTATCTGTGCAGACAGACTGCACAGTACTTAGCAATGAAACAGCTAAATATAACAGCAGTGCTAATTAGATCATACATAAGGATTTGAAAGTTTTGATTATAACCTAGAAGTCATTATTAAATCCAGCTAAGGAACATCAACCACATCTGCTACAGCTGTCACAGAACTGAAGGCAGTCGTGTTCACAGGGGATGATGCAGAGCCTCAGTACGTCAGTGGCTAAACATGTGTCATGCCTGAAATGTAGTGCAGCCGAATAACTTACAGTTGTAAACCCACTTCGGCCTCAATTATCCACTGGCTTATCTATACAGTAAAGAAGTACAGTCACTTGTCTTGAAATAAGGGTATGAGGTCTCGACCAACCATACCGTTCAGGGAAATAAAGCGTCACCAGCAGCAGGTGGGAGGACGGATGCTGAGTTCCTCTGTATGGGATTGGCATGTGAGGGCACAGTTACAACACTGGGTACTTCACCTTCTGTCTTTGTCTCTCTCCCCCTTACCCCTCCAAATGTCATTCTAAGTTTTACATTTCTTTGTGCAGAAACATATTTCATTTGGACAAACACACTGCCATTACTTATGAAGCTGACATTTCTCATCACATCCATTGAAATTACTTAAACTAATTAACTAATTAAGAAAAAAGTTTTAGCTTAAATACCAAGACCAAAAGCAATAGAAAAGCAACCTCTTTACTCTTTCCAATATTGGGTGTTGCTGTTCTATGCTACCAAAAGGAACAGAAACAGCAGGGACAAAAACTCATCTTGCCAAAACAGATCAAAAAACAGTGACCTCAAGAAGGAAAAAAGTTTCACCTCAAATATATATGTAAAGCTAATAACCAAAAAGTAATCTGTTCTTATATAATTGAAATTACAATGCTTCCATGTAAAACTAAAACATCATGCAAGACTAAGATAATTTTTTATTATAATTTTTTACACATACAAATTTGAAGCTTGCTTGTTCCGCTTGGCAACTGCAGTAATTACCAGTGGAAATTTAGAAGTTCCTCCAATGTAGGAAACAGAAATGGAATAAATTTCAGAAACTTTAGTAAATTTGTTCTGGCTTTATTTTCCTTTTACAAGCTCGGTATAACCCAAAATAAATTTTAATAACAAACTCTTAATCTATTTAAATAATTTTTTTTCCATTTTCTAGGATAATTTTCAAGTCTTCACTGTATCAGTTGATGATATATACCCCAAACCAGATAAATTAAGTCTTTAATATAGTTGAAGTATTGCTTAGGTAGACTTGTTTAAAAAAAAGAATTATGTAAATTAATACATTCACTTAATTTGAACTTCAATGAGCAGAACAGACATAGTTCATGCTGTTAAAATTATTCAGGTATGATAAAACATAAAAATATGTCCTTGCTGAATGGTGAACGGGCAATTTCCACGGCCTGTATATGCCTTGTTCCCCACAATCAAACTGTCACAGCATGAAAACATTCTCCTGCATGTGGAGGTTTTGATACCCATTTCCCTGGTGAAAGTGTGCAAAAGGATCTGAAAGAGTTATTGACAATTCATACAGTATCCCATATTTCATTAGATAGTACAAGCAGAGAACATATCTTAGCTCTGAAGGGAGATGAAGCAACAATGTTTTAAATGACTATTGACTCCACTAAATTTCCTGATAATGTCAGAAGACTGTAGTCTGTCAGGTTCATAAGAGACTCAAGATGATACAGGAATCCAATTATGCGAAGTCTATTTAGTTGTCCTGTTTGCTAAGCCAAAGGTTAACGAGAACTGCACTGAAAAAACCTCCTGTGGTATTACAAAGTATTTCTTATGCTGCATAACATGTAAATGAAAAAGTGTTTTAATCAAGTCTTTGTTTAACTCTTTGATTGCAATGGAGTACTCTAAAACACAGCAAATTAGACACTCACGATGGCAAAAGTGATTTTAAAAATTTGCTATTGAACTCAAGACATCCTGAGCAATTACTAAAGTAATTATTACTGAATATTTCTCATTTGCAAAGGAAAAAATGTTCAGAGCACAGAATCACAGACAGTCATTGCTAATATTAAATCTTTATAAATAGTAAGCTATGGCCTCCAATTTTAGACAGAAATTAATTATATTTTTGTTGGTAACACATTCAAATCTGTTTACACAGCTGACAAGTCTCAGCTGCACCAGACTCGAACAGTGAGCTTTGAGGACTCTCCTGCTTTGGAGCAGATGACTCAACATTCACCAATTTCATTAAAGATGAAAAGGGGAAAAATTCACCTGCAACAATGTCACTTGTAAAAACAGACTTAAAACAGATTTATGAGTTTTACATATGTGAGGTATCCTATTCAAAAGAAAAGGGAGAAAAAAGAAATACGGGAAAACCTAACAGCTGTGGGAAAACGGATTAGAAGTGTTGAGTTTCCAATTCCTTTTTGGGCTAATGTAAACTAATAAAATGTTAAAATGGATCCACATTTCAAAGACTGTAATTACCACATGACACCATGCTGTTATTTCAGATCTTACATCTATCGTCTCAGATACGCCCTTGAATACATGGGCATAGATTTACCTACCTCTCTCAAACTTAACTACTGTTTCTGCAAACACTACCACAGACATATTTTACAAGTATATTAGAAATTCAGACAGCCTTTGCATTTTTTTCTCTCCCCTGATTGGCATAAAACCTCTATCCAGAAGAGGAAAAAAAAAAAAAGGAGCAGCCCTATCACAGGAACAGCAATTCTCCCTTTACAAGAAGAAATGGACGTGTAAGTAACGCATTGAATATAATGCTAATAAGTAGAAAAAGTAAATCTCAAATCCATTTTCACTTTGTGGAACACTCAGGTTCAACCTCTAGGTTTTTTTTTAAAAAAAAAGAGTAAATTTATAAAATACTTTTCTTCCCCCTGCCCCCTTTGCATTTTTCTCAGGTCAGAGTCTATATAGAATATAACTATATAATTATTCCAGCCTTTTAGACTTTTTATCTTCTTTTGCATTTTTTTGGTTTTGTTGGGGAGGGGGGGGAGGGGGAAGGATGTTGTTGATTTGTTTGCTAAATAAAAGCAAAGCTCACTAGTTGGCATTGGGAACATACTACCCAAAGAAAATTGTCTTAATAAAACTGTAAGACATGCTGTAAAAGACACTGTAGGGACAACCATGCAGGAAGAAAGTCTAATATTTAATGAAATTCTGCAGTTAAGCCCCACAATGTCATGAATTTGCAGGCAATTCACAGTTGGCTGACTCTTTCACCAAGGGTTCAGATTGATCTCAGCTAAGATTTCCTTCCGTTTCTAAAAATGGTATTTCTGAAACCTGCAGCATACATTGGAAAATTGAATACATATTGTACTGTGTAGGTATTATTTACTGTTTCAAAATGTGGTCTTGCAAACATACACAAATTCTTTCTGGTCCAGCAAGAACCAAAGTAGGTACTTGAAAAACATCTTGATGTGCTCTCAGAAGACAGGTTAAAACTGGGACTCTTCTCCTGAAGTTCAATCACTGCAACACACTTCTATGATGTACAAAATGTTGTGCAGCTATGTTTCAGTCTAGGAACACATCTCCCCTCTCATCTAAATCACACACTGAATCTGACACACATTAACAATTGTGTTAAGTAAATCCAGTACTTTATATAGTTCTGAAACATCTGCAATGTTAAGTTACTGCAGTGGGACAGTAAAAGCCATCAGGTGATTCTGATCAAAAGCCCAAGTAAAACCAGCTTTTTGTAGGAAGAAATGAAATGAGAACCGAAGGTACTTGCCGAGTCGTCTGTGGCAGAAGAGGGCCAGCCTTCCCATAGCTGGTGACGGACAGGGATACTAGTCAGGTCATACACATTCCGTTTCACCTGGTAAAAAAAGAAAACAAACAAAAACATAACCTTAAAAAAAATAATCAGAACTTGCTCTAAAAAAGCAATGCAGGCAAACTGCATTATTTTTCATCATAATCCGAAGCTTTTTATTCTTATTTTTTCTAATTATTGTAAACCAGGTTTCTCCAACACTCAGAGATTCAGATCTGTTCCACAGATGTACACACAGTATTGCCAAAAGCAACTGAAGCAACTATCTTCAAGAAAAAACAATAATTAAAATCTACAAATTATCATTCATAATGATTCATTACTACTTCAGCATCATACATGAGTAAAACAATTCACAATACAAATCTTCACAATAAAAAAAGTGTTAGAAAGTAACGAACAAGCTGTAAAGGAGCAGAAGGCAATAAATTCTGTCACAGGTTTTGCTAGTTAATGTATTTTGTTTCACCTGAAAGTTTTAGGTTCATACCACATCTAATGCAATTAAGAAACACAATAGTTTTGCGTGTTTCTTAAATGGGACCAAAAAATAAAAGTGAGGATATTAAACATGAATATATGAATTAATAAGCACATTTCCAATGAAGACAACATGGTTCAAACATTAACAAAATGCAAGTTTTACATAATTTTTTTCTCATGCTATTAAAATAGAAGCCACTAGCACTAATAGTCTCACATGATGGTTACCTGGAGGAAGCACAGAGAAAAGAGAAGAGAGTTAAACATTTTGAATACAGCAAGGCTATTGCAAAATACAAGTGTTATAAAACTCTTGCCACAAAAACAGAAACACAGACAAAAAATGCTGCCATGGTTCATGACAGGTTTGGTCATCAGCAATTATTTAAATCAGAAAAAGATTTATTTTTACACCTGGGATAGAGAGTAATATCCCAAATTCTGAATAAGATCA
The DNA here is from genome assembly GCF_964237585.1 of Gallinula chloropus. Classification (NCBI taxonomy): domain Eukaryota; kingdom Metazoa; phylum Chordata; class Aves; order Gruiformes; family Rallidae; genus Gallinula; species Gallinula chloropus. Next base: position 7,206,833 of record NC_140091.1, on the reverse strand, counting down.
TATACCTGAAAGTAGAGACTTCACAAGCAACCAGCACATTGCTCAGCTGGACCACAAATGTGAACAATAAAGTGCTTACAAAGAGCACTGTTCAGTTTGGGGTTGTCTTCCCTACAATTGTTTTATGGGAACACAAGATCCTCCCATATCTTCACAAGTCTATTTTAGTTTCCAAGTACAGCTCTCAACAACTTATATTACATCCAGAAAACACATCCCCAAATGGATAAAAGTAAGGTTTGATACATTTTACTAAGATTTTCCCTGACCATTCTCTACCTGGGGAAGTCAGAAGTCCTATGTCCCATCCCCAGTTCAGAGAGGACTGTACAGTTCAACGCTGACAGACACAATAACCTAGGATTTGACACATTAAACCAAAAGATGCGAAGGTAGATGCCTAGAGACTTGACTTAAAGCAAATGCCAGATCTACTCCAAAACCTGTCCTCTGACACCTTCTTTAGCTTTTCATTTGTTCTCTTGTCAACAAGAAAGAACTAAAAATTAACTGTATTCTAGTTCTGCTATAAGTATTACTAAGAATTCTGTGAACTGAAAAAAAAATGTATATAGTTGTCAGGAGAAAATGTCCTTGAGCTAGTACCTTGTTTGCAGTTTAGCACCCTTACCCTAAATTAACAACTTTTTTCTGATCAGAAAAATTGATTAAAAAAAAAAAAATCAGGAAAAGGGCTGAAAGTTGTCAAAATGAGAAATGCTAACATAATCCATATATTCAAAGGTTTCATATTCAAGAAAAGAATGAAAGATTACCCCAAACTACCATTCTTTGGGCGATAATGCAATAAAACAGAACACTCCATCGTGCAGCCATTTCATAAAATCTGACAATACCTATTTAATCAGTATTTACAATAGCTTCATCACTGAAGCACAGTTGAGGTTTGAATACACAGTAGTGTAAGATGTTAATAGAAACACATGGAATGTGCATATGTTCCCTCAAAATTTGTCATTTATTTTTAGTACAGAAAGTATATGCAACATCTGGCAATAGACACGAAACTAAAAATGTGTTTGCATAATGAAATAGCACCAAAACTCTTTTTCTCTGGATAATCTTTAGAGAGAAATGCTGCTTAGATCCCTTCTTTCCAATTTTGCACATAGTTCAAGCACATTAATGGGTGGATGAAGATACATGTGCAGACATTAAGAGGTAAAAGAACTGTCCTAATCACTGGAAATGCCCTAAGGGGGTGAGGGAGGAGGCTTGGGATTTCCAGATATACATCTGCTCACAAATGTTGACTTGGGCAACATTCTCCACAAGACTCTTCATGGCTACAAGAGTAAGAAAACAAATAAATACAACTGGGAAAGTTGTGGGCCTCTAGAGAGCAAACAAAGTACAGTGCTATTACTGTATTCACAGTTCTCAGATTCCCCACTTGATTAATGTCGCTCATTCTCACTACTTTTAGTAACAGTAGTAGTATTTCATACTAATAACGTGCCCCTTAGTAAAAACTGTGAAAAACTGGTTCACATTTCTGGACAGATTTAATATTTAGGCTATGAGGATAATTCTGCACAGATGAGTGGAAAACAATGGCCTCAATTTATTATCTAACAGCAAGATACATTACTTCCAACTCCTGAGTCTACATCTCACTAAAGGATCAAAATCAGACCATGTGCTTCCTCATATTTAAAAATACAAATAAACCTTAAATATCAAAAACTTATTTAAATCCATTTCAAACAGACATATATAGGGTACATACATTTTATGTAAGTGTATGTATACACACACAGCCCTGTGAAAACGGGAATGATGGAAGACCAAACTCTATAGAACTTGGTATATGATCTCATTCCTACAGTACAAAACAAACAGCCTTTCTTCACTGCTTCTTAACAAGAAGGTAGCCTGCTGTGCAGTATTCGTTTCACAGTAGTATCAAGGTAAAGAGATGTCACTGCTCCCTACTGACCCCACAACAGCCCATCAAAATGTAACAATGCTGATCTGTGATCACAGGAATACCATTCTTGCTATTTTAGTTCTCTTGCACCAAACACTGAGATAAACTGTCACCGTGAGGTAACTCTTCTCCAGTTATTACTATTATCTTCACAATATAAAACTCTAAAATGAGTGATTTTCAAATAACAAGCAAAACTAATTTACAGAAATGTGGGATCAATACAACTACATAATACTGTTTTCAAAGATCCTTCAGAAGTAAAAATAAATAACTCAGAAGTCACATTCCTCAAATTCCCTTTTAATTCCAAAGTACAACAGAAAGGCATTATGAAAAAAACAGTATTTCCCTTCTTTCATTAACTCATCTGTAACTGCACTGAATTCAATAACATTCCTCTGCTATTCTAAGCTTGAAAGGCATGCTCGGGGTAAAGTGTTATGTTGGTATAAAGCACAATGCCAGACTGATGTGCTGGACAAAAGTGATCAAAGTTGAAGTAATTTTAGCCAACGCACAAGTATTCTGCTGCATTATTCTACCAGAGTGACATCTGTTGAGCAACTCGTCGCAGAATAAACTAGTTGTTACAGACAGGCCCTCTCGGGTAGGGAACCATGTAAGACTTAGTAGAGTAATATTTGATTAAACAAACTGCTTGAGTTGAGATCATAACTGGAATCAGAATTTGTGCCAAACGAGTCCTCTTTGAAACAACAAGCCACAATCAATTATTTAAGATAAAATAAGATTGCTTTTAAATAACGATTTAATTTCAGGTTTGTTTGATAATTAGAATAGTATTAAGAAAGCAGACTACAGAGATTGTAGAGACTAGGAATATTTACCAATGGAGTACAGAAAACCCTTTTCTTCATTAACTGACTTAATTTCAGGTTAAAGTTAAAAATTCTGTAAGGAAGAAAAAGTGTTGAAGATCCACGTAAAGCAGAGTCATAAACTGCTTCTCCACCAGGCCAGCAGAAAATCAACCTACAGCTATACTCTTCAGGCAACTGCAAAAAACTTAGCCTAGTAAATGGATTAAGTCTGGTTTAGGGGTTTTATTTATAAATTCACATTATACCTGTAGGAGGACTGAAATCTTCATAAATTTGTGTTAAGCAAATTCTTAACTTCTAGTGCCATCCACTGAGCTACATTTATTGGCAAACTTATGGGTCCCCCACCTTTGATCAGTTTGAAATACTAATTGGTGGCATTGTCTTTGTGCAAGGCTGAATTTCTTTTCATAATGTGCAGATGCCATGGTGACTGGCACATTACTATGGCAGCCACCCTTCAGATTATAATCTCCAGAATATACGAGATCATTTAAAACCAAATTAAAGGCACATCTATTTGGTTCCACAACTCAGCTGTGAACAGTATCAATACCACCATTTAAACAACAACAACAAAAAAAAATCCCCTAGATATTTCAGATGCAATTTTTACTTGGAAAATGATGTGTAATTCCTGCAGAAAGTCCTGCCTTGCGAGCTATGCACTGATGCTGGAGAAGTACATGAAGTTTTACCTTCAGCTCATTTTCACTAGCATTGATAATTATTACAGAACTTTTGATATATTAAGAAAACCTGCATGTCAAAGTAGCCAACACACTGAGAAAACTTTCCATATATAAGCAGTCTTACTTTCTTATCTTTCACTCACTTTTTAAGCAGATAAGTATGTTGCTTTAACAGGGAAGTTAAACACTTTGCTTGTAGATATGAAGTTCATCCAACATTCAAAGCCTTTCTACATCCGTATCAATAAGGATAACAAAGTAAAATGTATCCCAGGGCACAAATTCTGTAACATGATGAAATGTGATGATGATGATGCCCCTCTGAACGTTTCACTTGCCAGGAGTAAGCAGCTATTTTCTTATTTCTGAACTAGAATAATCTAAAATTTTCTATTAAAAAAGAAATGTAACACTTACCAAATTGTTAAAAAAATTAAATATTATGCTGAATCATCAAAAAAACTGTCGTGCCTGAATCTGTATCTTTGAATCACAACAAATCACAACAAAGTTTAACAGTAGTTTCCCTCAGGCTGTTTTCTGCTTATGCAGGTACAAAGTTAATTGAAATAATGTAGATAATGAACTTTTGTTAGTCTTATTATTAAATATAATTTATGCAAAGCTGTAAATTGGCTGAGATGCTAAAGACTGTTCCAGGCACATAGGCAGCATGAAAGACAGTGCAAAAATGAGTGCATGAAAGGCAGACAAAAGGAGCAATAAAGTCAGAGGACTGTGAGGAATGTGGAATGTGAGTTGGGGGACGCAGGGAAATGAGATCAGATGCAGACAGAGCAAGGTTGCGTGGGGCACTGATAGTAAAGGGAGAATCTTGACTTTGACATTGTAACAGAAGGAAGCAAGACAAGTAAGCAAAATTTGCTGGGGACAGGAATGATATTGGGGGGGGGGCACGACAAACGCAAAGTAAGCAAAACTATTTTGGGTGTGAAAAGTGCAAAGAAAGGAGGCAAAACCAGCTACAGTGATAGTCTCAAGATCAGAGAGAAAAGCCTTCAGCACCTCTGTCAGACACAATTCCACTAAAAGCAAAGAGCATCGTGAATCTGGCAGTAATTGATGGGAAGCAGAGTCAGAATCAACCAAGTCTCTAAGTATAGAGATACGGGTTTGTGTATTACTTTCTTGTAACTAAACACATTTGAACTTTCACTTTAGAGTTTATGGAACAGTGAACCCAAATAAACCCAGTTTTAGCTACTCTTAAAAATGGGCTGTGTTGTACTGTAGCACTCGGTAAATACTGTATCAGCATCTTCATTAGACAGTTTCTTGAATTCGTTATAGAACCATTCAAACTAACTTAGGTCTGGGGAAAAATGTGTGAGTTCTGAGACATTTTGCTGAAAAGATCTCAAAGATTAAGCCACATTAAACACTAAGCAGAGATCAGCATACACATTTTTTGGTGTTTCCTTTTTTTCCCCAAGCTAGTTGGCTACTGCTGTTTTCTTGTTCTACAGCTGAGAGGACACCTTCAGAGAGATTACTCACTTAAAATCCTCATGGAAGTACATTTCTGAGCCACAACACTTATTCAAATAAATTTAGAATTTTTTCTAAGTAAAAGTTATCAGAAGCACATTTAGTTTAGGTATCATCAGATAACTTTGATCTGGATAATACATTTAAATTTAATTATAGTCTGTAAATACTTGAAAAGAAGCAGTTTCCTTTCAACAACAGGAACAACAACATTGTAAGTTACCTTCATAGATTTCACAGTTATTAATACTTCATTATCTTCTATTTCAATCTTGAACCAACTCTTGGATGTAATTTGTCCTTTTTAAAATGGGCCCCTGCCAAATTAGTATCGTAACACCACAACCTACAATAAAATGACCCACTGGGTCACACTAGTGTATTTTTCTGGTTAAACCCTGTAAATTTTTAATCAGAAAATAAGAGCACAGAGTCTTCTTCTGATTGTCTCATACAGTACACACATACATACAGACACACACAGAGCCATCTACACTATAATCTAAAAAGATGGATGATTCAAGCACATGGGACCTGTGCTCAAAGATTGAGCAAGGTATTTTCCCAACCTCAGCCTCCTGGCCAGATAGGGTTTGAGAATTAATCTGAGCTCTCAAGCTAACATATACTACTTTGGATCTGGCCTTTTCCTGCACTGCAGTAATTGGCAAATGTTAAGTATATTCACTATATTAATGGTTCATTATATTCAAATTCTATACACAACTGTTTCACTGTCTGTAAAATGTTGGTTTACCTCTCCATGCCTTTATTTTCTGCCAGCATACATGCACAGTTTAATTCTATGGAATAAAGAAACCTGTTTGCTGATCTCTATCTTTAAATACCTAAAATCAACTAGCCTTCTAGAAGAGTGTTATTGCTAAATGCAAGTTACAATCTTGTGAACTCCACGCAGAAGTTAGTGAATGCTGCTATATGGCCTGCTCTGCGCAAAGGTTCAGCCTACATAATTATTATTATTCATTGCTTGTAGTGCCTAGGAGACCTAATTGTGATAATCCCCTCTGAACTTAAAACCACATGACCCTTTGAATTTTCTAATAAGAGGTTAAAAGAAGAAACAAATTTCTACAGAAGGGAAAACACATTCTTAAGAAATCGAGGCAAGAGACATGAGTACCTAAAAAAAAAGTTGAAATAAGGTATGAAAGAATCTGAGTGTGAGCTAGCTGTGACATCAGAGATTGAAAGAAAGATGTGATTAGGGTTAAAAGAGATCAAGCAACAAAGACTTACTGCCAAAACAATTTTACAAATTTATTTGAAAATACCCTAAAGACTTCTGCTAACAAAATTAAACTTGAAGTTTTTTGTTTGTTTGTTCTACCTATAGTGCACTGACACAAAAAGATACATTCTGAAGTCCTAGTTTGTTTTCCCATAAAGTAGGAATGGTCACTTGAGAAAATACACTGAGTAGTTAGCTAAATGGAGAAGCACTGCTCAATGGAAACTTTTAACTGACCTTTAGGCACATTATGAAAGACATCAGGCAACTGCTACTAAGTCATCTATTACATCAAGCTACTAAGTCATCAGCTACTCTATTGACAAAACACTCAGTTGCAAAATAAAAAGGTAAATGCAGTTTCTAATGCTGTTCCCATAAGAAAGGATATTAATTTGCTATAAAACCCAGCAAAATTACAAAAGAAAAGATTGTTATTGCTACCATCTTGATTTTAGCTGCTTTTATGTTATAAAAACACTGATAAATTGCCAAACATTAGGTATTTTATTTCCATTAAAAAGCAACGTTTTAAGACCCTGTAAAAAATAGTGGGAACAACTCTGGAGATCCATCATGCAAGGTCCTGCATTGGGCAGGAAAAAAACAGACTTTAGTTGTACTATAGAAAATGTTGCTTTTAATTAGGTCCATCCAGCAGACTTCAGAGTGCTTCACAAAGCATGGTAGAAAAATGAAGTGAAATCCAGAGGGTTAGTTTGGACTTCATTGCAGCACTATACAAAGCTGTAACAGAGCTGGAGTTAGTGATAATAAATAACACGCAGACTGAAGTAGAGTATCTCTAGGAAGAGGCCAGGAAAGATTATAAAAACGCTACAAATTAGAAAAGCATAATTATTAAAAATCAGTTTGATGACCTTTGCTACTAAAAAAGACATATGAAAACCAGCAGTTGAAACAGCTGGTCTACTAAATGCAACAGAAGACTGTACCGGGGTAATAGTTCGTATCTGGGCTAAGCTAATAAAAGATCACTGGGAGCCAAGGGACAAGTCATTTCACATGGATTGCATACTTAGCAGACTTAATAAATAATCCTAATAAATTATCTTCGTGATTAAATCACTAACTTGAAGGAATATACACCTTGACACTTACTGATCAAGAACAGTAACTTTAATCCAATCTATGTAAATTTGTGTGAAAACATGATTTAAACTACTAAATACACTTTCTGTGCATCAAAACTTCTCCCAGGACTTCCAGAGTCAGGGCCAGAAGCTACTTTAACTACTGGGCAATGGTAAAACATCAACAAAGGTTAGAACACAAAACTGGCATGCCACTTACACAGGATTGATCCCAGGTTGTCCATATCACACATGCACATAGCCACACCACTGCACAAACAAGTGTAATTCCGCAGCTCCCATCTTTCTTTTTGTTCCACTTCCTTTGTCAGAAATTGTCTGTATTATCCTGTCCTGTATCTTGCATTGCCAGTGTTGTTTCCTTTTTAAGGCACTAGTTCTCTTAATGAGGTATAGCTAGTGATTATTTTGGATATAATCAGATCCCCACTCATAAAGGCCATAAAGATTATTTCTAGGTTTTGAATTATCTTTTGAAGTGAAATAGATACTCAGTGTGATTCTTGCAGTGGAAAGCAGATCTGTTACCTTTTCACAGCTGTCATGTTTTGAAGAAAAGAGAAACTTAGACAAAGTTATTTGAAGACAAATACCCTCATCTTGAGGGTGACAGAGCACTGGAATAGGCTGCCCAGGGAGGTGGTGGAGTCTCCTTCTCTGGAGATATTCAAGACCCATCTGGACGCCTATTTGTGCAATATGTCCCAGGGACCCTGCTTTGGCAGGGGGGTTGGACCTGATGATCTCTCGAGGTCCCTTCCAACCCCTACAATTCTGTGATTCTGTGACCTTAATTTCGAAATAAACCAGTCTGCAACAGCCTAAGCACAGTAAATAAATAATTAAGTGAAGATATGTTCTATGAAGATATATCACCTTTCCCTCTTTCACAAAATCAGTATTTTGTCATGTTTTTTACTTGTCTCATTTCTAGACAACTGATAAAATACTCTTACAAGACAACACATCTTATTTTTACTAGAAACAATACAAAATACCTTTTTAATGGTCAAAATTAGAAAATATTTGCAAATTTAGATATTGTGACAATTGTGCAGTACTCTCCTGTAGAGAAATAATCTAATCCTCTTTTAACTTCAATGTTTTACCTATTTCTTCCCATCACTTTTACACTTAAAGATCACAGCAAGCCTGCTGCTTAGAGAAGGAAGATGGGTAGGCTCACCCTGAAGCCTTTGCTCTCAGTGCCAGCCAGCAAAATGCATCTGAAAAGGAAGATGAGCCACAGATCTGAAAATACTAAGTTCACAATACTGTATGTACTGTATTGCAGTGGCACTGCTATTAGCGTGACTGCATCTTCCAGTGCAGCTTAGAATCACATTTGTAACCCAAAGGAAAAATGATGTGCAAAGCATATGTCTTCTAAAGACCTGCTGATATCCTCACCACACAACAGAGAACATGAGTCACCCAGAGTAACTCAAGAGTTGACTCGCTTGGTTCACTGAGGTTGTTGGTATTAGGTAGTTGGGCAGACTCTTACATGTGAGAGCTCAGTATGAACTCAACACTGAACTGTGATATCTCAGTCACTATAAGTACATATTTAATAAATTATTTTACGTGGTTGAGTTTCAATAGATATGCTATTATGTTATTTAAACTCAAGTTGAATTATAAAACAAGGTTAACTGAGCTGTTAAGTCAACTTTCTGCTAGCAAAACCATTTATTGGTACTTTCCCCTTTTCATTTTCATGCCTACCAAATCACCACTTCTCTGGGTATTTCTCATGAACAGTACTCAGAAAGAATCTGAAATTCATTTCAGCTTTAACCAGGTAGCTCCACACTGGAAAAAGCAAGCTATGCAGACAATCTGCACAGTGAATTTTAAGAATGCCAACATACACACATCAGTTACAAATATAGTTACTAATATTGCTATGTTTAAGGTATATGTCTATAAGGTGCTTGATAATATTATTAACAAGCAGCTCTCCTAAGCACATATATATTTTTAAGAAGAGAATTCAATCTATTTAACAATTCCCTAACAAAGCTATTCCTTAGCTCATCCCTGCCATAACCTGCTCTATTCAGAAACATATGGGAAAAGACATTAAATAACCAGTGAAAACCATGGACTTCTGGTATTAGTGCTACACATTGCATACCCCTATTCATTATTCCACCTCCCTTGTTTAATCTATCATTAAGACTCAGTGACCCTACACTAAATTTAAAGCAGATCCTTCCTTCCTCCCATGCCTAAATTCACATACTTTTCTAGTTGGGGATGCCCTCGAGTATTAGCCACTCTACAGGGTTTCTCTAATCTCAGCTCTGAACTATGTTGTGCTATAGAAACAAGAAATTGCTGGTTTACATCTTTAACTATGGAATCTTCCACCAAACCAACCCCTTCATTTACTTAATAAGATAGAGAAAAATCTTTCTCTTCGTATACATTTAACGTGTACAAAAACGTATATAATCCTTACTCTATGTTGAAGGAAACGTAGAGTGTTTTAAATCACAGCTTTGCTGTACTTGTGTCACAAACACAAGTTCATTGGAAATAATTTTAAAGCTTTCAGAAGTTTCCTGTCACATTTTACAAGAGTTAGATCTTCATTTGCATTCAAAGTCAATATCAAATAGTCTTCTAACAAACAGAAATAAAGAAAACATTATGACAAAAAAATCAATTTGCTTTTGGTTTTTAATGCAAACTAAAAATACATTAAAAAATATGAAGACGTCTGCCTCTTTTGTTTCTTTTTATTGACCAGCAGTGGCAGTACAGGTGAAAATATATCGAGAGATTGATGAATTAGGGACAAAAATCATTATCATTAGCATCTCTATGTATTTGTCAATGATACCCATCTTCCTCTTCATTGAGAAGGTGAAAATGGATGTTCATCAGAATTAAAATAGTTAAAGACATTGAGACAGCGAGTAAGACGGGATAAAATTCTGTTAACAAATTAATTAGGCAAAGCTGCAGTCTGCATATTTATTTTTACTAGAAGAAGCCATTAAATTTCTTCTTGGTTTCGTGAATGATCTTATTTTTAGCATATTTATGTATGTTTAAATGCATTTCCTCAAAAAACAGAATTGTGTTGAGCTGCAACCAGACCAAAAACCCCAGTCAACACTCGCTTTGGCTCTTATTTCTTCAATATCTTTAAGTCTTTCCCTAAACAAGTCAGCACATGACTGGTGGTAGGTGAACATGTGTCATACATTTTTGTAGTCTACAAAAGGATGAAGCAGAAAGGTTGAAGTTGTCACAAATCATGTCTTCCTACATGCAGGCTACAAAGGATTATTTCCACCTCCTGTTCTCTATCAGGAGTTATCAGATGACCCAAAAAAATTACAGGGGCAGTAAAATACACAGTCAGCTGAGAGCAATAGTGGAAAACCTGAAGTCTGGCTTCTGCACAGATGCAGACATGGGAAGATGAATGGAAAGTGTTACCAGCAAGTGAGAAAAACCAATAAATGTGAACTCTATAAAAACTGGTACATAGGACAGTTGGGAGAAAAAAATTATCTGGAAGCCTCTCCAATGAGGAAGTTTTCTTTACAAGCAGCAATCCTTTTAAGAAGAAAAGAAATCCTGTTATGCTGAACATAACCTTTTCCATCAAAGGCATGCTGGCACTCCTGCCAAAAGCTGCTCACATGCTTGAACTGCATTTATGATGGAAAATCTGACCAAACAAAAAAAAAAAAAGTCGTCATCATAGAAGCTGTCTAGAAAAGAGCATTCTTCTGTAAGAGGGAAACCTTATGAAAAAAGATCAGAACTTTGTATTATGTTTGAATAGGCACATACCCCATTTTGCCATTCTCATTCCCTGCTAATTTCCAGGTTATTCAAGTGAAACTGCTATTAGAAAAAATGTTTTGACTGAGAAGATAACCTACAAACTTCTCAGGACCTGCAGGAGACAGCAACAAATGGTCAAAATCTAAAAAAATGCCAAGATCACTTATAGCAACTCCTGAGGTAGAATTTTCAGGAAGCTGGATAGCTTTACAAAAATACACACATACTAAGGCCCCACACCTTGTAGTTCAGGCACTCTTCCTTAACTGGACTGGCTTTCAGAAATGGACTGGTTAAACTAGAAGCCAAAGTAGACCAAAATATTGAAATCATATTTTCTTGTGATAAAACTACATTATCTAGTACTACAACTAAGTCTCTCTCAGTGCAACCAGAATTTATGCACTATATCTCCCCTGTAGGCTGCCTTAGAGAAACCACAAAGCTGTTTCACGAAAGTAGAGGTCAACATTTAATACACAACAGAGTGCAATTTCAGTAGTGTTTGACCAAGATGCTACAGCGAGTTACCTCTTCTTTAAACTCCAGTCTTTACAAAGCTCACCATTTATATGGTGCAGAACAACAGAGAATGCTGAAAATCTAATGACTGCTAAGGAAAAAGCTAATTTGAAGCTGCTCTGGCCATTTTCACTATTCAACTACGTAAACTTGCTGTCTTAATGAAACAGAAAGATTTTAATAACTTAATTATTTAAACATAGATATTACTTTCTCTGTGTTATTAAATCTTATCTTGACATGCAATTCTACAAAACAAGCAGAGAACACTATTACTTAAATGACACATTACTAAAATTGAGCTACATGTTTCCCCCAAAATACCTCTGATGCTGCTCAGAACTACCAGAGTCCTCGTCAGAATTACTTTTTCCCTAAAATAAAACTAGAAACTATGTATTACAAAACAATAGTCATACATAACAAATGTTAAGATCAGAAAAGATCCATTCTGCTCAAATTAACACATTTCTATAAATCAAAGCAAAATTTATCCTCACTTTTGTTCCTGTTACAGAATTATCACCTCAACAGCCAATAAAAAGAAAGATCTAATGAGGTATTTCAGTATCTCCCACAGAAATATTTTCAGCTCTGTTTTTCTTTTAAGTGCTTGAAAGGAAAAGAGTAATGAATTGTTCCTGTGCAGTGTTTCCTATTATTATTTATAACAAGAAAAGAGTTATAACAAGCCTTTATTTTTCACATACTTCAAAATATTTATTTCACTGCAACAATGGCAAAGGAGACCCATGACCAGAAAGGACAGTTACTTAACAGCTACAGAGAAGTTCTGCTTTGAGCAGTGACCCTCCCTGCTTCTACTAATGGGTCGTGGGCTGAGCTGACAAAGACTTAGTGGGTAGCTAAGAGAGCTCCGCACAATAAGATCTGGGAAATAATCCCTTAGAAATAAGTTTCCACGAGAGACAAAGACCTAGACTCTATCAGAAAATCAGGTCATTCAACTATACCTGGGTGAGTGTCCTGGACTATTACTATCTATTAGGACAACCATCCGCTACTGAAGACAAGCAAGCACCCTCTAAACCTGAGAGCATCCACATGCATCATACGGTCCATGGATTTGAGATGGGGAAGGCAAATCTGTTACAGTCCAGGATGAACAAGACAGAAATTTAAGAAAGGACTGGGAAGTTTTGCTGGTCATTCACCTGCAGACAGACTATGCCCTGGATCTAAAATGGTTTCAAACAGGACAGTGAAGTCATAATCACCTCTTTCATGATCTATGTGAGAACACTTATAAGAAAATTAATTAGAGGCACATCCAAGAATGTATATAACAAGCAGGCTACAGAGATGTAAGGTCTGGAATAGATTCATTAGCACTTTTTTTGTTGTTGCTGGAACTAAAAGATCAGCCTTGAGTCACCACAACATTGAAAGTTTTGAGGATTTCCTCCAACAGCTCCCGGTTGTCAGAAGTGTTCCAAACCATCTGGGCACATCATCTTTGGTCACTCACTCAGATGAATCAGAAGGAAATGGGCCTTTCTGAAAGACCAAATGTTTCTTAAAAGAGGAGTCAATTCTTTGAACATCCTTGCTAAAGGGTTATCATTACTGTGATACTGGGGTGCCTGAGCCTTCTGCAAAAACACTATCAACAGCTGCTGATAAACATTCTATAAAGAGCTTGTGATCTTGCCTGAGCACATGAGCTGTCATTTACCTGCCAATCATCAGGAAGGGGACAGAAAGCCATGCATCCCATCACACGGATGGCTTGACTGCTAACTAAGTTTGGTGCATTTATTTTGTAGCTTTGTGTCTGTAAGTGAGACGTGTGAATAGCTGTCCTGACACACTCAAAGATACTTCGTGGGCAAGAAATGAACTGCACTGTAAACAGGAACCTGGCACAGAATGTCCTCCTCGAGCAGTGAAACCAGCTCAGGAACATCAAAACTCTCTACGTGAATGTGAAAATAAAAGCACTCCAACACCCTATTTTAAAGATAAGTATTCTCATCTTGTATTCATTTTAGATATTTGGAATAGTTTCTGTAAAACCCTCTTCCCTTGAAATAAGAGGCCATTATTAAAGTCTGACGGATTAGAAGACCCAGAATAGGCTTGCCTGCAGATGTCTTGTGAAAACGAATTCCTGAAAAGCAGCAGGAAAAAAGGTTGCAGAGATGGCAGAAAGCCAACAAAATGCTAAGAGCTGCTGGTAATGATGTCACAGAGGCAGGCGTTTTAAATTGTAATTCCAGACCAGAAGAAATCTATCAGCAAAGCTATGGAGAAAATGGATGGATCAGAGTGGAGGGAAAAGTGGGTCACTTCTTTCCAAAACTGTTTAGAAATTAGAGACTGAGATATCAGCTACCAAATACAGGGTGGCTGTGCCGGTGATGATACCCTGAGGACTCTATCATGGTTTGCAAGGAAGCATGGGACCTCTCATTCAGAGGTCTCTGCTGTTCATTCTGCTGCATATCTTTGCACTAGTTTCAGACTCTGAAAGCATGAGAACAATCTATACTTGAAGAATATCCTCACTCACTGAAATTCAAATGATCATTTGCCTTAGTGACAAAGAACCACCTGTTTCCAGACTTTGGTATACAGATAATACTAGAAGCACAGGAAGCTTCTGTTCATAATCACTTCAAGACATTATTCTAGACTCGATCCTCAGAAACAGACATTAAAGATCAAAATCTGGGATGGGAGATTTTGAGGATATGTTAACGTCACATTTTGTTAAAAATACTTACAAACACACATCAGACATTAGCACTGGGAAAGACGTCAATTTAACATGTAAGAAAGCCCAAATATTATCCAAATGAACAAGGTGAACATCAGAAATGACAAGCTTACACTTTTGGTTTTCACTATCTGTCTCTGAATCAGAAGATCTTAAGGCATGTTTACGGTGCAGGGATAGCAAAGGACAGGAAAGCACATTTTCACAATAAAAACTGTGTAGAAATACTTGCAAATTAAACGTTTCTTTTTACTTACATCAAGGCTTTCCTTTAAAAAAAAGAATCAATAAGCCTTCACAAGAGTAAGCTGTGTGCAGTTGTTCTTCCTGCATCAACATCAGTGCCAATTAAATTCTGCACCCTAAATCTTTATTGTTTCCTATTAGCTGCTAACCAGAATAAACAGTCATTTTCTGAGATCCCAGGCTGAGACTTGCTGTACCAGCACTTAGAAAATACATTCTTGTTTTGACTTGTTTGCTGGGTAAACTTGACATTGAAACTACGTGGTAGAAAACAAGTAATACCAAGATGTTAATTTTACAGAATCACTTAACTTTTGTGACCACAATTAACACTCAGGGGGTGGAAAGCCATTGACAGGTTGCTCCTGCTTGTGCACAGCTTCTCAGGCTCCCTTTTCGAGCGACGGCTCGGCTCCTGCAGAAGCCAGGCTGCCGCTGACCCCAGGGGCTGCCTTCAAAGCAGCACGTAGGGAGGAAGAGGGGAGCAGGATGACAGGGAGTTAAATACAGCTATAAAATGACATCAACTCCCAGCTAGGATCCAAAACAGAAGTCCAAGGGCAAACGGCTGCTGAGAACAGCTCATCCTCTCCTCCTACTTCTCCCACCCTCAAGCTCTGGAGGTACCACTGCCAGGGCAGCAGGACATGACCACAGCATCCTATCTGCGCCAGCAGACAGGAAGGCAGAATTGGCCCTAAATTTATGATGCTACAAGGTCTTAACTTTTTAAAAAAAGCCATCTTAAGGTGCACTTGGGGAATACAGCTACTTTTCTTTTACATAAGCACTACTCCGTTTCTCTCCCTCCACTGCCTAAGATCACAAAACAACTGTAGCAACAGTGAACTCCTCCAAAACACCATGAACCTCACGATACAGTATTTTCACACTGACTGAATAACAGTGACATTTATCACTATACTGAACAAAGAACTAAAAATTATTTTTAAACTTACCCAAGTCAGTGGTAGAACATGGATAGCATATTTATAGAAATTAACAGTGTAAACAAGGTTTTCTTTATGATGGCTATGAACATTAAACTGTCTAGTAACTTCTACTGTAGCACTGCTTTTAAATTCCCACACAAAGAAGAGAATACAACCAGCCTTTTTTCCTTATTCCAACTGCATTACACTGTTAGTCATGATTCACAAATGGAAGCACTTTTAAAAAGTCCAAGCAGCATTTTTTTGTCTACAAAACCAACCAAATGCAAAGGACTCATTTTGGCTGAACAAGGAAGTCATCATGGAAAGAAATCCAGAAGGAGTCACTAAATGCCTTGAAGAACATGCTACTATTCTTAATTTTTTTGTTAACTTAATGATAAAGGCAATAAATTATTGTTGCATAAAGTCAAAAAAGACTGTAAAAGGTCATCAAATCAAAGTCCTTATGTATAGACTTGAACATGCACCACTTTAGAGGGAAAACTTTAAGCTCAGTATACTGAGATGGCAGGACTGACAGACAGGCATGCTCCTAAGGTCTACTGTCTGGTCCACCTTCGGCACTACAGAGCTTGGTGCTACTTTATTCCTTAGCAACCACTATGGCTGGTTTTAATATAGACCATGGTTTCTACCTGCTTGCATAGTGAAGATGGGACCCTTGAGAGAAACCAAAGTTTTGGTCTCCACCAGCAGCATGTATAAGACTGCTCTATAAATACAAGGGGTTTACTGTGATTTATTTGTCATGTATCAACTCATACAGTTTGAAATTATTCTTTTTACCTCACTAAGGGCAGTTTTACTTTGCTTTAACTTCATCTAATTCCTCCTCTGTTTGTGCTTACAGTAGAACAAGCTTCCCTTATGATAAACAATAATTCACAGAACAGTTCATGTTGGTTTATCTACATCAGATTAGAATTACATCTTTATTTTAAAACACCTTCATTTTAAAACTGTGGTTTTGCACAGAACACATCCAAGTTGGAAAACATTATTAAATCAGTGTCATATTCTGTGAGTGTTTCTCATCACTACAACTCCGAAACATTCGTAAAGTTGACACAGAACAGTCTGATGTTTTAAAGAACAAAATAGCAACCTCAGAAAATGCCAGCTAGCTACTGACCAGCCCCAGCCTGTTTCAAGGATACAAATGCCTATCAAACCTTAATAACTAAGTAATAAATCACTCTGAATCAATATATTTGGAATGCTAATTCAAGACTATTAAAGAAGCAGATAACATTAAGAATTAAAATGCAGAGCACATAATATGTAAACATCAAACACAAAATATTATTAATTGTTATATACTTCTCATGTATTTGCACTACACACATATTTCAAATGCAAATATTAATTTGCAGTGAAATACCTACTGTATATGCACACACTGAAACAGTTTGCTCAGCTATACTGCATCAATGGTTATTTGACAAGTTATAGCATCACAAGCTCCTTATTTACATATTCAGCTATTCTGCCTGGTTTTTCCCTGTGAAGACGTTAATAAAACAACTGTTTTACAGATCTGTACTAACAGCTCCTCCTCTGAACTACAAGGATACTCAGAGTTATGCAAATTCAGTGTATAAAATATACACCAACAAAACCACACCAAAAACGTAAAAACACTTCTTTTCTAGATCCTAGGCAAGTGTAATTTTATTTACCTATGGAAGTTAACACCAAGAATAGCAGTTCAGTTCATAGAAAAAAAAAATCCAATTGATATTCATACAATAATCAGTGGAAATCCAGTCTCTGAAAAGCTAATGGGCAAGCATTGCACTCTGCAATTCCCTTCACACGGGGACAGTTTTCAAGTGTAAGTCAACATACTTAGCACTCAGAATTTTAATGTTTCAGATTTATACTATGTTTTTCTGCACTGTAAGGAGAAAACAGTATTAAGAAATGTCAGATAAACCATCTTGAGGTTTTTTTAAACAAGTAGCAATGAAGAAATCCTTTGAAGATTTTCATTAAAAACTGCAAAAGAGTCCATAAACCAGAAGATAAAGAGCGGGGATGAGAGAGCAGTGAAAAAGAAAACATGTATGTGCACTAACAAAGAATAAAAGAAACAGAAGAAAACAAATTCTTAAGAAGATGGGAAAAAAGACAGTTTACTACACAGGCAAAATGACCTACAGAGGAGAAAAATTAGATGGGCAATTACCAATCTTGAAGTTAAATCCAAATGATCTTAGATCAAACTTACACACTGAAATAAGGCAAAAACCACAAAATGAGAAACTGAAATTGGATTTTCAGGTCTCTTCTGATACCAGTATCCTGAAATGACAGAGGCTTACTTCAGACTGCATGCTAAAATTACCAGTTTGTATTTCAGAAGAAACATTTAATCTCTGAATTTTAATGTTCTTTACTTCAAACTGATCTTAAGAAAAAAAATCTAATTAAACACAATACTAATGTTCTCCTCTAAAGGAGAAGCTTTACTTCAAAAGACTTGTCTTACTCCTCTGGTTGATTCCCTCCATGGCTACTCTCAATGAGCTGAAAATACACAGGAGGGTACTTTTCATCTTTCAGTTATCTGTTCCCATTCAACAAGAATTTGGCCATCTTTGTTTACATAATTATTGAAACAGTGTTTCTACTACAACAGAGGTGGTTTCACAATGGTGTAGCATTTGAAAATACTGTTTTGCACCAAAGGACCGATGCAGATCCAGTCCTGATCAAACAGAAGTGCATTAGTGTTTCACTTCAAAACCACTCTCCTGATCTTAAGTCACTTGCCCAACTTACTGTACGTAAGCTTGAGTACAATGGAGTGGTCTCAGAGCATGCAAACCAAATGCTACTAGAATCAAAGTAAACAGAAGATGCACAATATTTAAATTTCAACTACTTAGAAATACTCAATCCACAGGACCAGACCAGAAATGGTCACTAGTTGAAGAACAGAAACATAAATCACGCGGATCTGAGATCCTCACCACAAACGGGTTGTCTGTGTAGGCCTCTTACTGCACTGTTCTGCCTGTGCTATCACAGACATAGCTGTGAACTACAACTTAGTGTTTTCTGGGAGATTTAAGGAGATTTTTTTAGTAATTCAAGTTTTGTTTCTGCCTACTGGTCTTACTTAGTCAAAAAAGGAATGTTTGTACCACACAGGCCTCACAGAATGCTCTAGAGAGCTTCCAAATTTTTCACTGGCCTTGTAAGACCCAACCCTGAAGCATTAACATGGACCTGCCTGAATAGACAGTTTACCTTTTTGTATCAGGGAGAGGAGTTGCACTGTACTGTTTTGTATTACAAAAGGTTATTATCTTCCACTGTTCTGTTGCTGCTTTTTGTGAACATCCGAGCTTCTCCATTCTGTTCGTCCCAGTCCTGGCCGAGACTGCCCTGTGTTTACAGTTCTCAGTTGCAGTCTAGTCTTTTCTCTGCCAGCCCAACATCAATACACAGAATAAAAAGCGAGACTGATATTTATAGGTGAAGTTCTCAATACACACAACACTCCCCAGGTTAATCTAAGCACTTCTTTGACTCCCCACTTTTGAATTATTCAGGAACAAGTCCTTCTTGTCTTACAAGGGGAATTTTTTTGTGGGTAAGTGCAAACAGGCGTTTATGTAAGACACACAAGCGAAATGTTGAACTGAAATTCAGCTTACTGTTACAGAGAAACTAATGAGACACAAACACAGCTCACAATGTTTCTCAAGTAAGAGTTACTATTTTAGAGTTGCTGAGTTCAGCAAAAGGTAGTGTAAAAATGAGCAAAATAAATTTGAGAACAACATAAAATCTTTGTCTTTGCTTCTCCTAGAAGAAACTGCAGAGGTATTTGGGGCATTGTATTTCACCCTGATGCTGTGAATGAAATGTCTGATATTATGTCAGTTCTTCAGATTCATTATACCTTTCTCCATTTCCCTTTGTCGCGGTTGGAGCAAGGTATGTACAGCTATGTACAGCTATACCAGGCAGTCAGACTTGCTGCCATACATACAGATTTCTAGGAATCTTCCTTATAGACAAACTGTAGAAAAATAGGAAAAAAAATATTTTTGTTCTTTGTACTCTTCTTTCCCTTTTTAATATTTTATTGCTTGTTTCAAATATTGTGACGGTCTTGAGATACTCTTCCACACTTCCAAATGAAAGTAAGATCATCATTTCCAAAAGAGCTATTAGATATTAAATATGATAGATAACAGCTACTAGATACAACCACCTTCCTCGGGAGGAAGAAAAGCAGTGAGAGAAATCTGTGTTTCTCACCTCTTGCCACTCCAACGCAATATATACAAACAAATGTCTCAAGTATGTCTAGTGTGGTATTAAATTCTCTTAATTTCAAAAGTATCATCCCCAAAGAATCAACATTATCAGAATTCAACACTGCATACAGCACAGGCTATGAGTTTTTGCAGGTAACAACACCCAACCACACAAAAAAACCTCCCAACCAAAACAAATCCCCCAAGATTTTTCACTAGTCTCTTTTTCTTCCAAACCCACAATGAATTAAAATAGTCTTTACAGCACAATTCTGCACTTTCCATCAGCTGGGAAGACTGACTAAAAAAAATAAATACCCAAATGTCCTCTTATAACCAAACATAAGATGACTTTTCAATCTGATTCAGTGAGAAGCAATTCATGAACACATTCCTGGTTATTCAAAAAGTTCCAGTTCCTTAAATATTGTAAGAACAAACAACATACTAAAACAACACCCAAAAGCCTTTGTTCATGGTTCAACCCCCTTCGCATCCACACCTCCTACCCCAAAGCTTCTTTCCTTATCTTTTCACATTACTAGTCCTTGCTCCAAATGGCATTTTCTTGATACTGCTGATGGTCCCTACACTTTCTTCCCTTTACTCCATTTTTTAAAATCTTTTTTTTCTGCCTTTTTACCAGTCAAACAATACTTGACATAATAGTAACCACAGGAATCTCAATGCAATTTTGTTTTGGGCAGTCATGTGCATGCTTCTAGAGTAAGAAGCTCGTTCAGCTAACTACAGTCTGAAGAGAAGTACATAAAGCCAGAAGCCACTGACAGCAACAGTGTAAACTAAACAAAAAATGGCAGCACTGGATACACATGTTAAGTCACATAGGGGTTTTTTTTTGGTTGGTTGTTTTACTAAGGTGGATATCAAAATAATGCCTACTTAAATTCCCTAAAGTGAGCTCAAGAGGAGCAGAAAAAAATGATTGAAGCTATTTGCAAAACAGAAGAAAAGTCAGAGGACACCGAACAGAAAGCTCCTATCCTTTTCCCTATGTTACTATTGGAAAAGTAAAATATCCAAAACAGAAGCAAGTTCTGCAAAACTGGGAAGTCACCTTTGATCACAAGGCAAACAATCCATCCACCAAGATAACAAAAAATGAGCAGATTTTGTGTAGGAAGACACCTGCTGATACTGTGCTCGTGTCCTACTGTGAACATTGTCCTCAGAATGTCCTTAGAGTGTTCAAGATCAAGTATTTGCTGGTGTGATATTCAGGTAACCACAAACTTCCTTCAGGTTGACAGGATCTGGGAGCAGCTTTCCTTCTCTGGAGGTCTTGATATTTTTTTCTCTTCAAGTCTAGTTTGCTTCCACGCCTTGGTCTAGCTCTGCTTTAGTTTGCTTCCACCATACCCAGAGCAGGTTTAATTTGAGAAACGTATTATCAGGTGTTTGGGTTTTTTTTCCTTCTACCCTGCTTTCATTTACTCCTACCTCCCTACAACAGTAGCTGCAATTTCAAACAACTTGTGTCATGCTGACTGTGATGCTTCTCTAGTTAGAAACTGTGTGGTTGGATTTGTATATACATTAAATATGGGAGTTTTACACTACAAGCTCATATAATTTCTGCTGCCCACCATCATCCCCACCTACCTTCCACCATTATTGGTTTCAAAGCAGGGTCAGAGTAAATTCACTTTTCTACTAATCTAGGCAGGGAAAAATAAAGTAGATTCTAGGCTTGGTACAAACCCAAAAATTGTGATCAAACTATATAGTTAGTAAATTGTTTGTCTAAATCTTTCATGTATGATGAAAGATTATTATCATAATTCATTAGCAAATTACAGACTTTGTAATGCAGGCAGCCACAAATTTGGCTTTGTATCAATCATTTTAGACCAGCTGGGTAGAAATTAACACAACTCTGGGATACATAAAATGAAGTGCTCTTTCATTTTTAATTCACTGGAAACTTTGAAGGAAATAAATGGAAGCTATTTCAAAAAATGTCCATTTTCCCTGATTTTTTGGTAAATCATTCCATTTCACTATAGAGACAGAGAGATACAAACACACATACATGGAGTGTACGTAGCTGAATACCACAGTAACTGCTCAAAAGAAATGTATATATAAAAGAAAAGCAGTGCAGTTAAATAAAAACCCTTTCTTTCATTGTTTCTGAGGCATATACATTAGTGGTCACCAGAAGAATTACTAAACAAACACAAAAGCTATTAGCCTGGCTACTCACAAGATACAATATTGTCAAAATTCCTGCTCTGAGCTTTTTCAGTCTACGGAGATGACCTTGAACAAAAATGCTTGTTTTGATTACGTCTACTTTGCCTAAGCTACAAGGCCGTGTATAGCGACAGCTGCATTTGGGGGCAACTTAAAACAAATTTTCTCTTAGTGGCACCTAATCCAGAGTCTGGTACAAGCAGCATGGAAAAGTCAGTGTCAAAATTAAACAATGAAGGCTTTTCTAGGAACAGATGCTTTTTGCCTGCAGCTGTAAAAACCTTAAAACAATCCTATACCCCACTGTCTGGTCACGCAACTATCACAAAGCAAGGCATAAATTTTGCCACTTATTGCAAATGTTTGCCCAGAGCTTCTATAACCCTTTTTAAAAACAGTAACGGGGATTTCTTGAGGGTGATTATGGGGGCATTTTATCCTTTAAATAAGCGAAAGGCTCTTCAATTTATGCCCATGCATCTTGGTACAAAAACAAAATAACTTTTCCAGTTCATGTTTTATACAGATAGTGGAACATAACTGAAAAATCATAGGAAAGGAGTTTACTAAAGAGATCGTGCTCTGCTTCACTAACATGTAACGGACCAGAGACAAACATTAGTAATTCACTTTTGAAATGGCAACTATTTTCACTGCTTAGAAATTACAAACTGATGCAGTGCAGCACAGTCACTACACTGCTGCTAAGATACTGTTGTCTGTTTCCGTGTCATATCTCCCTAATTCCTACATTATATATTCTCATTGCATCAACTACCCAAAATTTTTCATCTTTCTATTAAATGAACACACTAATAAACTTTCAAGTGAAAAATAAACTCTTTGTGAAAAAACTCCCCTAACTCAATGAATAAAAGTAAATCACCAGTTCCCAATTAAGTGAGCAATTTACAATGTCAAGAATGTAGTTGCCTCCATATGAACTGATGAGGTTTAGATTAGCTTCTGTTGTGTATTTAGAAGTGATAGCACCAACATGATTTACATAAGTACAATATTTTCAAATGTTTTCTCACCAAGCAAGCACTCTAAAATTGTGAAGTGTTTCCTTTCTTACTCAAGTTAAAAAAAAAAAACAACTTTTCCAGAACAACAGTTCATTAGCACCTCACTATTTATAAGTATAATTGGGTTGTTTGATGAGAAAACATGAGAGAACACTGTGCCTACTATAATTTGCACAAATACAAATTTCATTGTTTGAAAACAAATCAGCAATTCAACGATTGTTGGGGTTTTTTTTAATATAAGTGTATATCATGCAATAATAGAAGTGATCATATTATAGTTAGCACAGGATAGAAAGGTTAAACCATGCTCTAGTACACTTTAATTTAGCAGCTGTAAATTAATTTTTTTAATTGCAAAAAATTGCTAACTTTATTTTTTCATTTATGATTCAACCAAATATAATTTATACAGCTAGTACTATGCTATTTAGCTAGAGGGTACTGCTTTCCCACTTTAAATAGCACAGGAACTAGGGACATAGCTGTTTAATATGTTCAGAAAGCTGCTTCGGTTTTCTTGTCATTTCATGCTAACACCTTTTTAATAGCGAGCATTATGGTAGAAGCCTTGTATAAAAATTTCCCACCCTGAAAGTAAAACATAGCAAATATTCAAAATCAGAACAGCAAACGATGATTTTAATTGCAGTGAAAAAAGAAAAAAATAATTGTATTTAAAAAATCAGGGTTCTAAATTAGGGCTTGATCCCCAAAATCCTTAGCACCCTTAAATTACACGAGCAAAGCCATTCAATTTAACATGATTACTTCTAAAATAAGGACAACTCACATGACTGAGCATTTACATAGCTGAACCTATAACAAAAATTATAACAATGACTACTCATTACTTTCAAATTGAAATAAATTGATCCTTATCCTTTGAGAGTTTCTCTCAAATCCAACTTCGCTTACGCATGGAGTGTAATAGAGACAGAGAACGAGAGAAAGGAAGAAGGGAGATATAAACACACACACAAAACTACAAGCGCTGACAAATCGAAAGCTAACAGATGTGTGACTTCTAATTAGTTATAATAATCTGCGCCTCGATGCTATTGGAACATGCCTCGCCTTCCCTTGGAAATCAAACAGCTTCCTTTGGAGTTTTAAACTCTCTGGGCGCTTCTAAATTTGTTGAAGAAAAAACCCTTGCTTTCAGCAAATTTTAGATATCTACAGTGATAACTTTATGAAAGGAAAATATTAAATTATAATTATCCTAAACAGACACAGTCTTGTGAAACTAACCCTACATTCATATGAAAATACAAAGCATTGACTATAATGAATTTGATTCATCCTTGGACACAAAGCTTTACCACAGTAAACTCAGTCAACTGTTGCTCTTGCTTTTATATTCATAGTACTTAAATAGCGCACTTTAAAACAAAAAAAACTCCAATTGGCTTTTCATACATCCACCCTCCCCAAAAATAACGCACTTGAAAAACCCAAATGATATGAAAAGGCTTCAAGGCCTCTTTTCTCCTTTTCACAGCACTTTTTTTTTATTTCTGTTTGCAGTAATCTGCCTTTCACTTTCTCATTGCTACAGAACAAACGAGGAGGCTCAGCACTTTGAAAAGGGGGCTCAATGTGTAATGGGTCCACTAGAATTAATTTAGTTGCACCAAATCCATTGAGCAGTGAGGTTTTTTTCTCTTCTCAAATCATTTTGAGTCGGACGCAGCCCCCAGCCTTTGTAATTCTAGTAAAGCACTTAAAGTGCACAGTAGGTGTTCATCAGGACCATCTGGTCAAAAGCAAAACAAGCTGCTGATTTTGCCTTTGAATAGAATGAAGCAAGTGTGAATTAGTCTCTTCAATTAGCACTATTACAACCTGTCAAGTGCATATTGTAAAACAGGATTATTACAGTATTGGTCACTAGTGCAATTATTTACTCTCTGCCTTTTCTTGCATATAAAAATGTCCATGTTTACTAGTTTTTTGATAACTGAAGATTGTTTCTTTAATGATATGCACGTCCAAACCCACCAAAAGCAAATTACAGGTTATGAAACATATTCTGTCAGGAATATGTTAAGCTTCGTAATTAATAGGTAAGTAAAAGAGTGCCCTTCCTTTACCTCTTATTGCTGTTTCTGTTGCGCAAGAAGAAGAATATAATGGTTATAAACCTCTATCAATATTCTCTCTTCGACACAGATCCCCACAGTCAGATATTAAGATATTTTAAGCGCCTAATAAAGCTATCACTTGTGAACAGGTACATAAAGGCATTCTCTCCTTATTTCCCAAGGAACTTCCTTTTCATATCATTCCCGACACATGACCATTTACAAAAAGTTTATCAAGGATTTCTTTCAGCAAATACACTTTAGTTCAGCAATGTGCTGATTTGCTGAAAACGGAAAAAAAAAAACCCAAATTCAAATCAAGAAGTTGATTTAGCTTTATAAAAACATCTTTTCTCTCCTCGGTTAAAAAGTCAAAACCTGTCTCACTAGCTGGTACTCGTTTACCACTGTAGAACACTGAGACTATTAAATTATGTATAGTCTTGTTATGACTCACTATAAATTGAATATAATTTTCATGATAGATTTCTTTAAAAAGCAAACAAAATGTTCAAATTTCACAAAAAGAATATACATCGAGTTCAAAGAGTGGAGCAAGAGCGTATTTTACTAGCTTCCCTCATATTAAAAGAATAATTAAATAATAGTGCAGTATGTTTGTGCAATTCCAATTAAATACCAAAAAGTGTTAGTTACTGATTTTTATTAGCATAAGCAGAGTTTTCAACAATTTTAAAGCAAGCAAAACCCCCCAAAATATAACACAACTGTTTCTGAATCTGTTAACGTAGGTACCACTTGTGGGCATGTCCATATTCTAATCTCTGGCAAATGTATTTTATTGTGATTACTCAGCTACAACATTAAAACCAATATTATTTATATATACGTTGTGTCCCCATGCCAACATCTGACCTTTACACCAGATGATCTCACTCAACAGCAATTGGCTTGAAAATATTTCGCACAGAGAGCAAAAATCTGATCTGAAAAAGGTACAGGGACCTTCAGCTGGGCTATTTCTCTGCATGCTAAAGGAAATTCATCTGCTTACCTATATTTATATATTACAGTTATTTAGACCTTTTAAATAAGGTTTCTGCCTGCAAGTTCATAAGTGGTGTTTTTATATCTTGTTTCACATTCACCCGCTTAACAAAAAAGTTTTAGGAAAATCAATACAACGGACTTCAAGCTGTCATTAGGGTCTGTCACCACAGAATTTATACTTTATCTGTGCCCAAGCAGTTGTATGCACAAATAGTTCCTCCTCCTGCCTGCAGTGCTATTGGATACATTGCATTTCATATTCCACCTTAGCCAGTAAGTCTATAGGGAACAAAGAACAAATATATTACCTATCACAGGTGACAGGGATGCTAAGCAGCTAGCCTCCGATTAGGTTATTGGCTAAAGCAATGGAATAAAGAGCAGATGCAGCTATGCAGAGGCAGCCAGTACTTAGGGACCCATCTCCTTTGTATTGTTTGCACAGATTTTGTGTTTTACTAGGAATTATAGCACCTAGTACACGCTTTACCTAGTATTCTCAACTGGAATCTCCAGCAGTTACAAAATAAAATCACCAATCTACAAGAGGCCTGAAGTTTCTGCATATTTAACTCGTCCAGCCTTTAGCAGCCACAGCTTGTGTACACTGGATACTTCTGTAATCCTGCACACAGGAATCACAGAAAGGCTTCAAAGTAGACAAAAGCAAATGCCTTCTTTTTATCAGAGTTATCCAGTTTGTTAAAATTTTTTATTTCCCACCCTTCTACCCCTACCCCCACGTCACTGACTAAAACAACAAAAAATGTGGAACATACTATTGTGACAGGAACTCAAATCCAAAAAGTTTTTCACATATTAGTTTGTCTACCCCGGGAAGAGAACACAAAGTAGCTTTCTATTAAACATTTAAATATTCCCCCCTCTGAAAAGAGCTGGCTTTTGTTTCCATCAAATAATATTGCAAGCATGAAGATTAGTAGAAATATTCACTTCAAAATGAGAACAAGTTCGTAAGAACGGAGAGAAAACAAAATCTGCTGTATGTGGCAATGCCTTGTAATGATTTAGCACATGGCTTCTCAAATCAGAATTTAAAAATTCTCTGGCTCCAATACTGGATAGCCTCTGCAGATTGTTTTAGCAGAATAAAGAACAAGTATTCAGGCAGTAAACTCCTTTCAGTCTTCTACCTATTAGGAGTTCAATTTGTTAGAATTGGCCTTATTTATCCATACAGTACACTGGAAATGTATTAATTTGCAGTCTCCAAACTGGCACAAAACCTACTAATTTCCACTTTAAAATGCGGATCATGGAAAAAAGTAATCATGATATTTCCCAGAACAGTATCTGCCCAGAATTAATTTAATACTGCAATTTTACAAGAACAAACAGATGTCAGAAACCTGTGACACAGATTAATTTGCAATTTAGGCCAACATGTTATCATTAACTTTCCAAGTTAACAACTTCCCTACCTAACTCACCAAAAAAAAAAAAAGAAAAAAAAAGAAAAAAGAAAATTCAATATCTGGAGTGTTGGACAAATTCAGTTGAATTTTTTATTTCATTTCTGAAGATTCCCTAAGGACGCATAATGCCACATCAATAACTGAATGTAACATATTTTTTAAACAGAACAACAAAGTCTTAAAAACAGTTGAAGATATAGATAAAGCACATTAAAATAAAGCATTTTTAAGTTCTATCCGAAATCCAACTACTGAATTAATACGCAAGAAATTGTGGAAGCAGACACGAGCACTACGGCTTCAGGCTTCTCTCAGAATTTTCTGTCACATTGTTTCCCCATTAAACAGCCAGATTTCTTCCTGCTAACAATTCATCTAAATATCATTTACTCTTGAACACGCATTCCAAACAATTAAAAAAAAAAAGACAACAGGAAAGTGAAGTGACACAGTGGTTAGGAAGAGCTGAGAGCTCACTGGATTTTGCATTTAGCCTGTTACAAAATATCTGTGACCGTTTTGAAAGAGCGGTGGGGTTGGATTTTTGGTGTGGTGGGTTGTTTGGGTTTTGGGTTTTTTTGAGACACTTGCAAATAAATATCTATTCCTTAAAATTCACAGCACTAATAACAACAACAACAATCGAAACAACTAGCCCTGGAGAGACAGTTGCATCCAACTGTGGCAAGCAGCAGAACATTTATAGAATTTTAAATATTTCTTTTAATAATTGATGTAGTCATTTTGAATCTTTCTGCATAGGATATAACGTGTGAGTAGATTGCATTAACACTGCTTAAACATTTCAACTTGTCAGTATGGCCAAGTCGATTTCTGAAATATTTGCAGTATTTTCCCATCGAAACAGTAATAAAGGTAGAATAAATATATGCCACTGCTTTATAATCACTGAACATTAATGAATATTTTATGTCTTTTTAAATCTCCCTGTTTAATTTAAAAGGGTGAAATTAAGTCTCCTCCCTGCAATATGCCAATTATCTGTAAATCAAACAATAACTTGGCCATTATACTCCTTTTTGTTAATATACCAGAAGCTAATTTGAAAACACTGAACGGCATTTTTAGGTAATAATTGAATAGTCCTTCCTGCCCTCTCGTGGTTGGCAACCGCAACTCCTGGAGCTTTTCCACGATCACAGAAACAGACCAGAAGGAAAGTAAACTATTAATTTGGTAAAGTGTGAATAAAGGAGTGAAGGGATAAATAATAAAATCTAACAGTCCCTGGAGAGGAGAAAGACAAAGAAGAAAGGAGAAGGAAAGATATCACCAATTCCTCCAAATCTCACAGAGTAACTAAATTCATCAGTCATTTGTTACAACACTCACTCTATGCTAAAAGGAAAAAAAAAATTAAATTAAAAAGCCATTAGGGAGTTAACAGCCAAAACAGTGCTTGTTTTCTATAATTAGACAAATGTTCGCCAACCCTTCTACCTCAGCCAAATCCCCAGCGATTTCCACAAGACTTTGCACAGACACATTCACCTGTTCAGCATCAGCTACACAGGAAGGTCCCGAGTTCTCTTTTCATTTTAGCCTCTGAAATTGGCTTCATGATTTTATACAGGCTACTGGCTGCAATACTTAGGTACAGGACAGAAAGGCAAAGAAAGGTTTGATGCTCATGCTGGTTACAGGGTAGTGGTGCTGGGGGGCTTTGGATTTTGGTTGTTCAAATCAGGAAAATCATAACTGACTTTTAAATTTTAACAAGTCTGTGTGTTAACATGTTGACTGCAACCTGCCATCACCAACAAACAAAACAAACTTCTGTGCATGTAAAAGCAGCCTAGATTCCCATGTGCTGTCACAGCTTTCTGGTTCTTTTAAGTCTGGTAAGACCCACCAGCAAAGTAGCAACTGATGTAGGATAGATTAAAAAAAACAAGAGACATTATGTAGGTATGTGAGGGGTTTTTTTAGAATCTCACAATTTTAAAATAAAGCCCAAATATTCTGATAATTTATTTCCAGAAATATTAAAATTATTTTGAATAGTAAAGAGTCAGAGCTTAGCCCCTCAAAAAAAGCCCCCACAAAACTGATATAAATTTGTTCGTTTATATTAAAAAATAAACCCATATACAACAGAACTTCTTATAACGGGTATCCAAAGGTCAAGTACAAAACAGGCTTTCACACAGGAGAAAGATCAGAATTTAGATCTTAAGGATACTAGGATTCACAATGAAAACAGTTTTCAATGTTGTGTGAGATATTGCTCCCATAGCTAATATTACAGAACTTAAAATAATTCTGTCTGCAATGTCAGCATGTGACATGAAAAACTTCAATGAAATCTGCTCAACCCTAAAAGACAGGGAAGTGTCAATAGCAAGCATACATTTAATTTGAAAAGCAAACATTTAATCTTAATATTTTGTAATGTGAATTCTGAAGATTCTTATTTCTAGATTGTTTGTCATGTTTCTAGAAGTTAGTGGGTTTATATGGAAAATAAAATCCAAAACATCTGGCATTAGACACACCATGGGGCACTACATAAGAAAGGAGTTTTTAAAATATGCAAGGACTGCTTGTTCTCAATTCAGAGAGAGATCAGAGTCATAGTAGAGATATTTCTTCCGACAGGACTTCATTCTGACAAAGTTCTCTACAATATCACCCCTTGCTGGCCATTCTAAAGAACGGCAGCAATGTCCACTATACAGAAAACCATTTGGCTACCAAGCTAGGAAGAACTGCAGTGCTACAATAGCAACCAGTAACTGCAGAGACGCCTACAAAGTGTAGATGGAGCTGGTTAAATGAAGGGAAGACAGAGGGACCTTCAAAGGGCTTAAAGATAAAATGTCATTTGAATAACTTCCTTTTGTAATCACTCTAGAATAAATGAATAAACACTGATGATATATTTTGGTACCACAATGCAAAAAAAAAAAAACCAACCCAAAAAACAACCCAACCCTTCTGTGTAATTTAATAATAATTAAAAAATTAGGGCAAGTTCTTTAATAAAATCACAGAAGTCTTGATGAACCAGTTGATTAAACAAAAAACAAAGACAAATAAAATAAAGGAATACCCATGAAGACCATGTAAACCCTCTTTAACAGAGCTGGCATTAGCTTTAATGAGCTACATTTATTCTTCAGCTGTGAAACAGCACTCACCTCCTGAATGGTACTGCTTCCTGAGAAGTTGAGGTTGTACTCCCGCTGGACTTCTCGATGGGTGACGATCAGCATGAAGTTTTGATTTAATGACTCCTGCAGGGCCCTGAAATGGTTGAAAGAAAAACAAGAAAATCAGGGATAAGCATGTTATAGCTTGTTTTACAGTTAGATGCAAAAACCCCAGGGTACCCTAAACTCTACACGGACAAGTCCAGGCACAACATTATCATCTCTCTTTTCACTCTTAAATGCAAGGAAGCATGCTGAGAATGACCAAAGGCCATTCCTGAACTCCTTCCTTAATAAGGTGACTGCAGCCTTTAAAGCTCTTCTAATGTTAAGTATTCTCAAAATCGAGAGAATCACATTATCTTCACAAACACGGGGGATATTTAGCACTCATAATGCCATTAATACCAGGCTTGTAAGCATATTGATGACCAGACAAAATATCAAGCTACAATGCACATTAAAAACTGATGGTAAGTAGAACAAGGCAAATCATGCTCTCGCTTCTCTAGGGTTACCTGAAGCATAAACCAAACGGAAATTCTTCCGCTTAGTTTCATTCAAAGCACAAAAAACCCAGCTAATTAGAACTGGAAAACTAACCACAGCAAAATTTCTCATGTGGGTATTGAGCATTTAGAAAAAAAGTTAGTTCTGCTCAAATTGCTTTAAGTGTACATTAAGACATCTTTAATCATATGAATTAAAAAATAAATCTTAAGATACAGATTAAACAGGCCAACTATATGAACAAGTTGTCAAAAACCTGGGGGTTTTTTCCTGGTAAAAAAACATCTGGATGTTAAAAAGGCATCCTGCTGGCTTAATTAGGTACAAAATTATGCAGCTATCTACTTTTCAAAATAGAAGGCAGGACTTCCATTACAGACACGACAATTACAGCTGTGTACAATCTTATACAGGCTACAAAACTGCAGCAACACCGTAACACAGCTTGGATTTCTAAACAATATTTATGCAGACTTGACCTGTTCAGTGGCACATGGAATTAAATTGGACTTATTTGATTCTTTTTTGTCTTATCACAGACTCTTAAAAGAATGACAAACAGTTGTGGGTTTTTTTTTTCCTTCACATCTTCACTGTTCCATGATGCCATTCGTCTTAGCAATAAAGGACAAATTTTGTATGCAAATAAGCACAGCTGTATCTTAAGATACAAGAGGACAACAAAGACTACTAGATTATTTGAGTCCTGATTTGTTAGTTTTTCCTCCTCCTCAAATTACTGAGCTGCTGTTTTGCTGCTCAGATGCTGAGGAACCCATGCAATACTCACTGGATGCTTTAGCAAGAGATGCACAATTTGCTTTAACATCTCAAGAAAAATTACCTTACAAAAATATCTTCACTCAGCAACTTAATTTGGATTCTGTGACATCTTATACAAAATAATCACATACTACAAAAACAAAACCATGAAGTCCTATTTCTCATCTTTTATGGATTTGCAATATGGAAATTAAATTTAACTCATTGTCAATGCGAAGTACAATCAAGTGTGTGAGAGACACTGAAGTCAGTCACCAATGCTCAACGTGAAGTTAGCTGCACTTGTCACACAATCTTGTAAGAAAAGGCCTAAGAAAAAAAATTAAGTATCTTAACAGTCCTTCAAAAAGAAAAACACACTACAAAAAATCCACCACAAAACCCAAAAGTCCTGAAAAGTTGTATGTCTATTTTGAAAGGTAATGCTAATTTGATTGTTAACAGTAAGTTCAGCGTCACCATATTCATGTTTTCTTTTGGCAAATGTTCAGTAGCAACTAAAATATCCTGCTGTGCTTTTTCAGATTCAGACTTTTTTATTTGTTTTCAGCAAATGCTGGAGGAGAATGACATATTTAATTGCTCTGAAAACATTAATTACAGCATATGCGAATGGCTCTGGATTCCATACAGAATATCACACAAAGCTCTGTCATAGCTATTTTTGACTCCATCTGAAAATCTGTAGATGCTAACCAATAATGTGACTTATGTTTTCATTCTATAATTGATGTAAACATAGAATGAAACAGGCTAGTTCCATCAAACCCTCCGTCTCTCAAGGTACACAAGATACACACGTTTTCCTACTATCTAAAAGACAGCATGCTAATAAAAAGCATATCTGTTCATTGGAAATGTTTTCCATTTCTCTATTTCATCTGGATGTGATAGCAGAGAATATTTAGAAAAGGAAAAAATATTCTTCAAACCCAGTTAATTTAAATGAAGTGCCTTAGAATTGAAAGCTTCAATTTTGACACCTCTACTTTTTGGATTTCCAAACACCACAAGCTGAATGTTGTTAACAAGCAAATTCTCAGTACGTATTCAGAGCCAAATACAGCCAAAGAAGAGACTGAAAATTTAGCTGGCCTAAAAAAATAATTTAAAAAAAGAAATTAAGGAAAAAATGGGTTTTGAAAGTGTTAGCAATTGAAGTGTGTGGTTAATCCTTCACCTTTTCTGCAGAAAAACAATACAATCAGGAACACTACTTCTGCTTACTCAGAAACGCAGTGGTCAACTGACCCAATCCTTTGAGCTCCTGTATCAAAATTTCATATGGTCTGACAGCCATAGACCTGGACCATGTACATTAGAGAGTCCATGGAAGGAGGAATTGAAGGCAAGTCTGAAGGGCAGTTTATGCCAACTACTTCCTACGCGTACCAATGCTCCTCTGTGGGACAGGGTTGATTTGAACAAGAAGCTGGACCATGCCAGTGATGGCAGTCCTCTCCCGCATTCATTTCCTGTGGATAACCCCAAATTATTTATACAAGTAGAGCTGCTTCCAAAGCATACCTTGCCCTAAAATTGCATTTTCAGCCATTAAGGCTATGATCAAAAATACAAAAATGAGAAGAGACTTCTCACTGACAGTAAGCTGAAGCTTACTTTTGTTTCTTTTTAGGTGCACACAACTACATTGAGAAGACTGATTTTTGAACACAATGCACATTTCTAAAATTTGGGCTTCAGTGTTTGCAGCAGTTTCATTTTCCTGCCAATGTTACCAGTTGACTACAATCTTCCATATGAAACATCTGCATCAAAAGAAAGAAAGAAATAATCAGGCCCAACTCCAGGTCCCATTAAAGTCAAAACAGCCTTTCTTCTTTTGCCTATTTTTCCCTGCCATCAGTGCTGACAGAATGAAAAGGAACCATATCAAATTCTAGGAACAGGACTAAAGTAGGCCACTCTCACCAGCACCTTTCCCCCCCACCTGCAAGCCCTAGCTTTCAAAGCCATTTAGGTTCTATTTTGCCGTTGCAATTTTGTTTCCTGAGCTGAATGTATTTGCATTCAATATTTCGCACAGAAAGGAAGGGAACTTGATGGTATTTTGGGGGACTAATCTTCCATTAGAGGAACTCTGCCTACACCCAAAAAAGAAGTCCAAGAACAGACAAGAAAAAAAATAGACCTGAGCGCACAGTCCGCACTCTGACCAGTTCTAGCAAGACAGACTTGGACCAGTTTAGGATGTCATATGGATTGCCTATACAGCATTGCCTATCACCATTACCACAATGCACAGAAACCTCAGTGGTGGACCAGGATTCAAGCTGGGGTTGAAATTCTGTAATAGACAAACAAAAATGTTCCTCTCTGAAACTTAGATTTCAAGCAATGGAAGTTGCAAGATTTTTTTTCCTCTCCCTACTAAGTTCAAAATATCAAAACTCAAATAAAAGTCTGGAAAGGGTTTATTCACTAGCTACTCCATCCAAATTCCAATACAGCACAATTTATAAGCCCCAAGCCTACTAAATTAAGAATAGAAACAATGTTTAGCCAAAAAATGTGTTAACTGCTAATAATGCTAATCTTAGGGGACAGCAACTGTTCAGTCAGCCTGTGCAACACTGAAGCAAGATGGTATTAGTGCTGATATTTATTATACTTC
The DNA here is from genome assembly GCF_964237585.1 of Gallinula chloropus. Taxonomy (NCBI): domain Eukaryota; kingdom Metazoa; phylum Chordata; class Aves; order Gruiformes; family Rallidae; genus Gallinula; species Gallinula chloropus. The sequence goes on along the minus strand of NC_140091.1, from coordinate 7,172,041 downwards.
AGTTTTCCATTTTTACTGCTTGTCCATTGTTCTGTAACACAATGTATAAAATAAATTGGTTCTGTCCATTGTTAACTGACTGCCTCAATGCTTTGACTTTTGATGTAATACTTTGCCTTTCAATAACCTGCTTTGAAATTTTAATAATATTTTAAGTTTTTAAACCAAAAGTATATCCTTAATCAATGATCAGCAAATGCTCCTTTACATTTCTGTTCTGTTAAGTTTTTATGAAATGCATTCGGTATTTTCCATTAGATAATATCTTTCTCAGGCACATGGAGATTTCCCCAAAAATCTCTGAATTTTATATAAATAGGTATGACGCAAGGTAATTAACATTTCCCTTTTAAGCTTACAGATTTATACAAGCTCATGTCAACAGAAGTCCAAATTTACTGTAATTACAGATTATTTACATTAAAACAAAATAAGAAATCAGTATGTAAATGTAATGTTTGTTGTAGCTAATGCAGCAGGAGGTGGTAGATTAGGTTCAAACAGCAATCAGTTAGCAAATCTGGCTAACATGTAAATGAGCAGAAGCCCTTTTGTTTACATTCGATTGCATTTTAAACTTCAGGATTTTTAAACTGTCTCATGAGCAGATGTGAAAATAAAACATTAATCTTACCATTCTTATTGAAGCTTTCAAAGTAACTAAAGCAAGGCACTGCTCCTGTCCAGCTAAACAGACAATACTAATAATTGGAGTTGCAGGTTACATCGTTCTTAATTAACACTCCGCTACAGTTGATAGTGTACAAGGCACCATACCACAACCACCACTCCTCTGCAACAACCTAGCACACACTCAGCAAAATGTGGACCCATTACATCAAAGATGGGGCTTTTTATTCCTATCCACTCAGGTGATTAAATTTCTTAAATAAATTGCAGTTGCAAAGCAAAAAGACATTATTTGTAATAATTGCCCAGGCACGGTCCTGGTCAAATAGCTTTTAACTGGTTTGAACCTTCCAGAGATTCATCAGGTATTATTAAGAACCTAAGACCTTCAGCTATTTAGCAAAAAAGTATAAATATACAATACATTACACCCATTAAAGTGACAACTGAAGAAAATTATTACAAAAAAGTGCCTCCTGGAACATGCAAAATAGAAAAGAGACAATCAGGATGACCTAGCTCCACAGCCAGATCCACACACCTACACTTTTGACGCTCCCTTCTATTGCTTTCTCTAAAACCTCTTCCCTCAGCTGGGTATTGCCAGCCCTCGAGCAGCACCCGAGGCAACTGAGGGAAGAAAAGGCACTCTGAGGAACTGAAGAATCTGTAAACTGGGGCAAAGGATATCTCCTCCCTCTTGGACAATGAGATGATGGGCATTCTTTGCCACCTTTCAAGGTTGCTTTTCAAAGGAAATCATGTTTTCTTATCCACCTGTCCCATCCCATAACCTTCGAACATTATTCACTAGTTTCAAGGGAGTCTGACAGCATTATAAAGGTCTCAAAGACTGTGGCAAATCAACAGCTGGGTACAGGAGAGACCAGAATTGGTACTCACCTTAGTGAAAGGCTACAGTACAAGCACAGTATTTTTATATTCCAGCCAGCCACCTTCTAGCCAATAATTACAGAACTACCTACAGCACATGCTGTCTGCTTTCCTTTGGTATTACCCAGCTACCAGCTGGCGAAGAGAGGCAGGGCAGGCTGCCTATGCACACGGGGAAAAATGGCTTAGCTGCTACAAAATCCATGGGAAGCACTGGAGGCACCATCAGAGGTAGGTGAGATAACAGAGAAGGCTGAGTTACTGCAGCCGCTGGGCTGAGGCAGGAATTTACTAGAAATCAGTCCACAACTCACAGAACATGTTATTGTTCTGGATACATGGATGAATAAGTATGGCTTTGCCAACTGAAATTGTGAAAGTAGGGCATGTAACCCTACAGGTGGTATTTGACATTTAAATTTCATCTTTCCACCTCAATTTACTAGCATGCAGTAGTAATTCGCTGGGTTTCTATTACCTATAAAAGCTTTAGATATGCCACTGATGAATGGAGACACCCTAGAAGATTTTTCCTTGTTTGAACTGCAGGATCACTTTGCCATTACATTTAGGTGCTAGTTTTAAGTCAGCTCTGGGTTAAGCCCATTCAGTCTGTCACAAACTACAAAGCCTAGGTACCAATATGTTGGAAAAGGATGTTTCAGACAGGGTTCTCCCCACAGTGTCAAGAACAGGCCCAAATTGGAGTTTATAGAGCTGTGATCACATCACTCCTTTTAAGAAGGGCGTACAAAATATCACATATCAGAATCACAGGCTTTTCAATATCACTTTCTGGAAAAATTCAAATCACAACTATTTCTCCTGAGTTCAAAATAAAAGACATTTGAAGAAAACAACAGATAAACTCACAAAGAGGCAAAGTTCTTTAACGTCCATTAGTAATAGATGTGAGCATCGTGCTTTTCAAATTGTGGGTAATAAGCTAATCTGAATAATAACTGACCTAACAGTAGGCAGTAAACAGTGTAACTGGGTTTGGTACATTGCTTCAATTAGATGTGTTTTGATCTGCATTGATGCTTTAATTGGAGGCAAGCCTCCCCTTTCATCTAGAATTTATGACTTCAGGGAGATGATCTAGCCTTCAAATTATACTTCTTTAAGTAGCCACTAATTAATCATCGCTTGCAATCCCAAAGCTACCAACTTTATCTTAAAAATATCCAGAACTAATCTTCACTGTGAAACAAGTATAAACTGTAAAGGTAGCAACCACTTTGATTTTACTAGGAAGAAAAGTTCTTTTAAACTATTCCTCCAATTTAAAAGCCTAAGAACTGTTTTTAAACAGTTTGTTGTAATAGTTTCTTGAAGTTGCAGTAAACAACATACTTTCAGACCTCAGTTCTCTTTCCAGAACTGAAGACATTCAAATTGCAATATACAGTGATACCTGGAGAACAATTCGAAATTGGAAATTGATTTTTAAAAAAACCAAACCCCAAACAATTAGGATGTACAGTGTTTTTCCACAGTATTTTTGCCATCCTTCAATTAGCTGCTTAAATACAATGGCTTATTGTCCTTACACACAACTAGAGCTCCTGTTTGCACATACAGAGCACACAGAGTGCACGTACTGCTCACCACCACTCTGTTCCCTCTGTTCCAGTGCTACTGTTCCCTCTCAATGCTTTTCTTTACTATTACCATTTTTGTAATTCATATCAGCATTCTTATTTCCTCCACAGACTACAGGGTTACATGCACAAGTACGTTTTAGTAATATATGAAGTACTTTTAGTCATTAGGAAACCAGCTATTTATCTCTATTGCTTGTCAAAGAATTTCCTTCATCAGTAATACGACTGCGTTTGTAGAATATTCTCCCGTCGATTACAACAGCAAAAAACCAACTCCCTCTTCAGACAACTCACTCTGGTCTAACGATCACGAAGTCTGACCCAAACACAACCCTCCCTGCCGGCTTGCGGTCAGAGCATCTCCCAGGCTTAATTACTGGGCACCCTCTAGTGGTAATTGAATAAAATTAGTATTTTCCTGGTAAAGACCTCACCCAGGTCTGCCTGGGAGAAAGGGAAGGGTAGGAGAGAAAACGACATTACAAGTGACTTTAAAAGAGCCAAGATTCCATTTTCTATAAAACATATAATTTTCCAATGTTAGCAGTATCCACTAACATATGAATACCTACCATTAACTTTCTGAATACTCAAATCAGTAATAAATTATATTCTGCTGAGAGGAATTCAATTACTCAGCCTGTCTACATATATTTTTAAAAGGCCAAGAATTTTAGATAAATGTAACAGGCATTTCAGAAAGAAAATTCTGACCTGATGATGACAATTTATACAGGTTTACATTAAATGGACCAAGATAATGCAGTACCTTATGAAGGGTCAGCTCCCATTTTCACAGGAACTAGATTTTTCTTACAGTCAGAGCATCTGGGAGGTGTAAAATTCTGCATGTACAGGTATGTAAGTGGTTCACATACCACACCAAGGTTTAAAAAAAACAACAAACCCTCAAAAACCTTTTCAACAATGAGGTGCTGAGGTACTTTATCCTAACACTTACTAGAGCAGTGAAAACACTTTGTATTTACTGATCGCAGATTCCTGGAAGGGTACACGTGGTTTCATTAAAAAAACCCACACAAAACCAAACCATGCAAGTAGAATTTATGGTGAAAAGACTTACCCAGAATGACTTGAAGAAGGAGGAGGCAGGTCAGGTGTTAGAACATAAAGACTATTATTTTTTGGCAAGCGTAGAGTTTTTAAAACAGTCTGAGGGGAGAAAAAAAATGATTATAAATATAAAACATTGACCAATTCTGACATATTTAATTACTGACACTTCTTTACAATGCCACTAAATGTTTTGTTTCAAGTTATCCTTATTGATAACTTCCTAACGTCTTTTTTGGAGGTGGGCCATGTTATAGATAAAAGCAGGACAAACTGAAGTGATTTGCCCTGACTTTTTCTGCAATGTTTTAAGGAGTTCTTTGTGTGCCACCTGAGAAATCTAACAGTTTGGAATTCACAATTCTTGCCTTGTAACTCCCACCCACAGATGCTTGGTTTGAAACTCTGAATTCAGTTAACTGCAAACACAGTTGAGAACTTACACTATCATCTACATCTCCAGTCTTCCACCCTTTTAACAGCATTTTAGATGCAGGAATCTGAAGTTCATTTTCTAGAATATTTTTGATATCTCCTAAAGAGAAAACAAAGAAAATATATAAAATATACACATTTAGTTAGAGTTAAAAACCAAGAGTAAGGAAAAATTTCCTATGAAAACCATTTTTAATCCAGTGATCCTTGCAATATACGCTTCAAAGAGTAAAAGATAAATGAAAAGGAAAAAAAAAAATCACATAAAGCACAAATGATTCGAGAATCACATGAGAATTTGATCATTCGGACATTTATTTGAACAGTCCTACACTGCTTATGCTAGACACACACATCTGCAGGTGAATGCTGTCTGGAGCAATGCACTTTGCCAACAATAAACAGGGTGCATATTTTTGATAATCAATTCCATTATCAAAAATCCTGACCTAAAGGAGTGGAGTGTTCATACTGCTTGACCGCTCTGACAGCTTCTTCACCAGTTTGCACACTGATGTTCTCTCTGTAGTTACTACAGTCATAAGATAATTCAGGCTGAAGGTACCTCAGGAGGTCATCTAGCCAAAGCCCAGCTCATATGTCTAATTAAGCCAGTATGGTCAAGGATTTGTCCAGCTGGCTCTTGAACACCTCCAAGGATAGAAGTTTGACCACTCCTCTGACAGTCCTATTCCAGCACTTCACCACTCCAACAACTCTAAAAAAAAATAAAATCCTTATTTCTAATGGGAATTTTCAATGTTGCAAATTGTCTTGATTGCCTCTCATCTTATTATGGTGCACTCCCAAGAGTCTGGCTCCATCTCCTCTGTCCTCCCATTTAGTAGTTGTAGACTGTGGCAAGGTCTCCACCTCACCCCTTCTCTGGAATCCAGTTTTCTGTGCCTCTCCTCCTACGTTGCCACATGCTCCAGTCCCCTGACTATATTGCTGGCCTCTGCTGGGCTCACTGCAGAATGTCAATGTCTTTCACATACTGAGGACCCCAAAACCGGACACAGCGCTCCAGATGCAGTGCTGAATGGAAGGAAACACTTATTTCCCTGGGTCCACTGGCTACACACTTGCTAACACAGCCTAGGACATGGCTGGCCTTCTTCACTTCAAGAGTGCACAGCTGACCCACCCCAGATCCCTCTTTTGACTAAGTTGCTTTCCAGTCTGTTGGCCCTCAGACAGTTACCAGATGGGATAACATGGAGTTATCTTATCCCAGATGCTGAATTTCCACTCTGCTCTCTTTAAACTTCATGAAGCTCCTGTCAGCAAACTTTTCCAGGCTGTCCAGGGCCCTCCAAAAGGCAGGCTTGCACTCCAGAGTATCAGCCACTTTCTCCAACCTGGAATTCTTTGTGAACTTGCCAGGAACGCTCACCTTAACAACCAGGTTTTTAATAAAGACATCGAGCAACACTAGTCCCAAGATCAACCTGAGGGATATCCCTAAACTAGTAACTTCTCACCTGTCAGACTTTGAGCCCATCACTCCAGGCAATTACCCACCTACCTTATCAGCCCACTTATCCAGTCCTTTTCTTAACAGTATGACAATAAAAATACTACAGCAGAGTTATAAAAGTTGAAGTCACATCTGCTGTTCTCCCCTTGTCCACAGAGACCATCATCCAATCATAAAAGACAAGTAATGTTGATTAGGCACAGTTTGCCCTTAGCAAATCAGTGCTGGCTGTTCCCAATCACCTTTTCTTTCCTGTGCTCAGAAGGGGCTTCCAGAAAGATTTGCTCCATAATCTTCCCACAGATCACGTTTGGCAATCACCATTTCACAAGGAGCTCACATTTTCCTTAGCCTTTCTTTTCATGCTGATGTACTTACAGAAGCCCTTCTAATCCCTCAGTCATTTTCAGCTCCACCTGAGCTTTGATCTTCCTAGCTCCAAAACTGCATCCTCTGGCAACACCTCTGTATTCTTCTTGGGAAGCCCATCAGTACCTTCCACCTTCTGTGCACTTTCTTTTTGTATTAAGCTTAGGCAGAAACTCCTTGTTCTCCTGTGCTGGCCTTCTGCCATGCTTGCTCCTCTTTCTGCATGCTGGAAGGGACTGTTCTTGTGCTTTCAAGAGGTTGTCCTTGAAGACCAACCAGCTCTCCTGGGCCCCTGAAAAAGCCAATAATCTGCCTTCCTAAAGTCCACGGCTGAAATTCTACTATTGCCTTGCTCACTCCTCTCATGACACTAAACACAAGGCTGCCCACCCTCAAATCTTCACATGCCAAGATACAGACAAAATTTTACACTGATTGCTTCTTCCCTACAACTTAAAAATTTATACCTGAAATAATATAATTTTTAAAGGAAAAAAAAATGTAATACTGCAGCTGCAAAATCCCGACTGGATCAGACTTTATCTGCTTCGCACGGCTGCAACTCTGAGTGGAAAACACGCAGCACTGATCAGGAATTCGAACTCGTCCCCACTAGGTGGCACCAGCCAATACCAAATCGAACCCTAAAACCACACATCAAAAGCTTCGATTTCAAAATTTCACCACACAGATAAGGCTGCAGCACTGAAAATTATTTTCATCAACTATTTCTTCATTGAGCTCCTAATTTTGGTCTTCATAGAGTCCTCACCTTAAAAAACCCAACAGAACAAAACACAAAATAACCTCTTTGTCCTTAGCAGAAAAAAATTAACTTACAGGTTGGGGAAAAGGAAAAATAACATACTCTGCAACATTATCAACAGTGTCTTTCTAACATATTGTGCATCAGTTTCAGAATAAAGGCAATAAAACTTATAAAATAAATCTTAAATTGCAGAAACTGAAAATAGAAAAACGCAGCAATACTCTTCACACTGGAAAGAGCATGAAGCTGTGACAGGCGGTTTAGGTTGGATGTTAGGAACAGGTTCTTTATTGAGAGGGTGGTCGGGCACTGGCACAGGCTCCCCAGGGAAGTGGTCACAGCACCCAGCTTGACTGAGTTCAAGAAACATCTGGACGATGTGCTCAGTCCCATGCTCTGACTTGGCTGCCCCTGTGTGGAGCCAGGAGCCTGATGATCCTGATGGGCTCCTTCCAACTCAGGAGATTCTATGATTCTATGAATTCCTCTACATCTTATCATTAATCCTACACAGAAAGGGATGCCCTACAGATTCAAAAAGGAAATGCCAAGATCATCTGTTTATTAGTAGATTGTATCTGTACTAATCCTACCCCAAATTACATTTCCACGTCTCAATCAGTAATCTCAATTTTGCTTCTGAAGAAAGCTCATGAGGAAACCAGATTTCAAAAATAAATATTTGATAGATGACTAACCTTTACAATGGATTAGTGAAATTTTGCTTTTTTAAAGCTGCAAAGAGATTTAAAAATGGTTAGTAGCTGTGGAGGCTGTATTTTTGGGGTGATTTTTCTTCTTCTTCTTTGAGGAACCGTGGTTTGCTTTGCTCTTTGTTTTGTTTTGGGTTTTTTTAGGAGTTACATTTTTGGGGATGCATCTTGTTTGGGGGGTTGTTTTTTTTCTTGTTTTACCAATTTTACCACAACAGCTTTCATTTCACTTTTACAAATCCTTACCAACAGTGGAGCTGTCTTCAAGTACTACATCCACATTTCTGTCTCTGTACTCAACCCTGAAGTCAAGCATCCGAGGTTGTCTTTCCACTATTTGTCTAGATGGCACTACATGGCGAAATGCTGAGGATGAGGAAGGAGTTGAAGAAGCTGCTGTAGAGTGACTTGTGGGGCCATACACTGGTCCATGTAAAGTCTCTCCACCGTACTCACTGAAAGATATGCACATAAAAAGGTTTAAAGTGAACAGCTCAATATGTTTAAATAAAAATTAGCAAAGCAAAGTGAACAGCATTATTCCTTTACTGTGGTCCACAGCACACACCTCTTGAACAGGCCACACTACTGTATCTGGAAATGCTGGTTTATTAATAATTAGAAAATAACTTTCATGTCAGCAATATAAGCTATTCAGCAATTCAGAAGTGCTATAGGAGAACAGCTTAGATGACAAACTAGCATTTCAGCCATTGTTACAGTCCAAACTTTACTACATAATTGATATTGTAATTTTCTTAAGAAGGAGGATTATCTCCTTTGCCAGGAATGTTATGACCATACAAAAATTGTCATCATGGCAATGACAAGCTTTCTACATGACTGGACTGGTATCACATGAAAATGAGAATAAGAAATAAAGCTTAAAATACTACACAAATATTGGTATTTCCCAATACCAAATTATTGAAAAACAAGGCAAATATACTAAAATAATGAGGTACATAGAGCGAAAAAAAACCCCAAGCACCCTAAAACAGTAACACAATACTGAATTCTAGCTTGCCTTTAAGTTCAAAACCCTTCAAGCCTCCTGGACATTCATATAAACTCACTACCCAGAAGCACCTCATCTTCTTCAGAAAGCCTCTCCACAAGAAACATGAAATTGCAATCAGAAACAAAAGTAACAAAAGATAAAGTTTAAGGAACAGTGGTCCAGGCCAAAAAAACCCCCCTAACCAAAACAAAAATAACCCACAACATCAACAGCTGAGATGTACAGAAATTAAATCCAAAAGAGAAACAACTTCACAAGGCAAGCCTGGAGTTTTTATCAGGAAGATTATCTGTGCTGGGCACTTACAGGGTGTCATGAAGGAGGATGCAAGGTAATAAAATGTATGCACTGAAAGGATAGAAGTCAGGCAAAGAAGGATTTAAAAAATGCTGAGATATAAATGTTGCCTCATTTCCTTTCTTAACAGAACTTACTGTCTTCTAAACAGTCTTCTGCACTCGAAGACCCATACTTAAAGGTCAAAAACCCACTTCAGAGGTCTGAAGATTACAAGAAACAGTCTTATTTTCAGGATTTTAAAAAGTACCAAGTGATATATTATTGTCTTAAATCTGATGGCCAACCATGAATTAAATTCTATAACCATTTTGTTAACAGAGCCAAGAAGCAATGGATATCCTGATTCTCAGGACTGGATTTTTTTATTTAAACAGCATAATTTAATTATTAAAAAAAAAAAAAGTGGTTTTTTTCCTCCTTCAATAAATGAACTTAATTCAAAAGTTCAGTTGCATTCATTCTATTTCATTCCACCACAAAAGGCATCCTACAGATCTGACTGGTAACTTCTAATGGAACACAAAAAGCCTCCTATCAGTTAAATAAGCCTAATCTGAAAACCACTGGAAACCAGGCTTCTAAGCCTCCTTTTAAAACCACTTCCATTGGAAAAAAAAAAAAAAGTCTCTTGAGGTACATTTGACTGTCTAATCGTTTCTGAAAATGAAGAAATTAACGTGAAAGAATGCTGTGGAAAAGCAGACACTGGACCAGCTTGTTATCCAAATCAGGCATAACTACTCCCCAGCTTCTTTCCCCTGGTTCCAAACATTCTGGTATTTTTCATATAAACCCCTTGAGGTCAGGACTTATTACCATAGGTAGAAAAAGTGCTGAACACAACTGAGACTTTATCTCAAATGGACTAGGTAGGCCTTATGATAAATAAACACCACGTAACTTTACTGAGCAAATAAGGTTTTATCCTGAATCAAAACTGACTCTATTGAATGATAGCTTTAATAAGCATTGACAAGGATGTTAAAACACCACTTTACCTACATTATGGGGGGGTTTTAATCAATAAAATAAACTTTTTTAAATAGCTCATGAAATATTTTAAACACTATTTTACTGTCTCTCTCAAGTAGCTCAATTCCTGTTCTGGTGTTTTCAATTGCCTCATCAGCACTTAGGAACTCATACTTCAGTGACTTGGAGATATCCAGGCTTCAGAATAAGCCAAAATTTAATTCAGAAGCTGAAAGAAAAATCAGTAAAGCTACTTTTAGAAGGAAGCAAACTTTATGTAGCACAGCTTAAAAACCCTACCAAAATACAAATGTTTTTGTCTGGGGCCTGGGAAATGGAATATCAATACTTTTAAAAATGCATAAGGAAAAAGAAAATACCTAACCAGCAACATCTGTTGATTTGCTTTGCAAATTTTTAGATCTTGGGGATAACAAACAAAAACCAATTCTTGACACACAAGAAAGAACACGAAAATCCAGATTTAGTAAAGAGACCATCCTGCACAGAATGACCCAACAACAAATGAATACAAAATAAAAGTTAACTGAGTTGAATAGATGTTCAAACTGGTCCTCCATCACTGTGGGAAAAATTGAACATGAAATTAGCTCTGCCAAGAATTGAACTTGTGGCTCCATAAATTGCTTTAAGAGAATTACATCATCAACTTAGGATTCGGGGACAAAAAATGTACCTACTACCCAGCATCATTCTCTGTGCGTACTACTCCAGCCTCCTGTGCTTACCTTTGTAGAATGCCGTTTTCTTGTGGTATTACACCATTTATAGCTGCCTGAAAAGAGAAAACAAATGTTGAGTCAACCATACAGAGCAACAAAACCACATCAAACTTCTAGAATATGTTTTGAAACAGGATTAGTTTGCCGTGAAACAATTCTCCATTCAGTGAATATTCTTGGTAAATGATATTGCCATTAAAGTACCTGCATAAAATAAAAACCATATCTAAGTGTAAAGAAACACAGACTGAAGCTCAGATTCTTATATGTGTGCAATGGATTTCCCAGGTGGAATGCATGGCAATAAACCTCATGGCCCATGCCTAGTAAATCTAACACCTTGTACGGACACACAGTGAACACACTGCTTTCAAACAGTTTGAGCTACTTACACAGACAAGGTAGTCAGATGGCTCATACACCAAAAATCTACCATTTCCCACCAGCACCAGATCTGCACAAACCTATAAACCTGCACAGCTCCACACACACTGCATGCTGCAAGCCTGATGCACTCAGGAACTGCTGAAGTCATTGCAAACAGCTACGCAACAGCACACAAGCCTACGTCACACCTACACCTTCTAGACAGCCTGCTTCTAAGTTCACACTTGCAAGTACCTCTAGCCTCTTAAAAGTTCTTGCAGAATCCCACTAATGCCCTTTTTCTGCTGTACCACAAGCTATTCATGTGTATTTCTATTATCACAGCTTCTAACAACCACTCTCATGTGTCAGATACACCTGACCTGTTGGCAGAAGTTCATTGAGTCCTGGTACTCCAAGAGGCTCAAGTCAAATACTGCAACTGAGCTATGGACAGTCATCACCTACCAACATAATTTTTATAAACTGACATAAAAAATGCAGTAAGTGCTTAGTAAACACAAATTTTTATATAATCTAACTTTAAATACTACAATATCCATTGATCATTATGGCTACATAAAGTCAAAAAGTACTTCTGCTGAAGTCAGCTGAGTGACTATGCTACTGCAGTAAGATCTCTCGTGTACTTAGAGACAAATATTGAATAAATAGCAAAAATTTTAAAAACAGACAAGGAAAAGGGTCACAGGTATCTGTAAACTACAGCAACTACGCATAAGGCTGAACTGAATTACAGTGAAAACAAAAGCTTCCTAACAGATCAGTTTTTAGATCAGTTTATCCAGTGCATGGCAGTAATCTGTGGTTTCCTTTCAACAATGTGTCTCGTTTATCATCATTGTGGGTTTTGTAGTCATACACAGCTCTTGATCATGTTAATCTAATAAACCTCCAAGAAAAAGTGGGAGGTTTTGGTTTGTTTGGGTTTTCCTGAGTTCACACACACAAACACACACTCTTCAGCAGCGTACATTTCATTCCTGTCCATCAACAGGTAAAGTTGGTTGAAAGACAAAAATATCCTTTTTATTTTTTTACATCTGTGGGATTAAGAAGTTTGTACCACGGGGCCAACAGCAATAATGACCTGCTGGTGCAACAGAATTCTCTTTACCCTGAGGGAAAAAAAAAACCTGCTTCAGCTATGAAGAAATATAGCACAGCATGCCATTTCCACACTTTTTCTGTCAAAGCTCGTGTCTCAGGCTCAGAGGACTGAATCATTTCAAACTTTCTCTAAGCCTAGCTAGAGGGGTTAAATACGACAGAGGCTCCAAGCTATTTTCTTTTAAAACTGAATAACTCACTTGTTCATGTCCCCAGTTTTGTAAACTTGATGACATTTAAGGGGCACAGCAGTAAGAAAAAACAGCAGCAGCATTATGTACTTTTTTGATGGAAAGACCTCTATTAACCACACTGTAAAAATAAAGAGTCTGGACACTGTTTGTTAAGCAAGATGGAAGACTAAAATTATGTAGACGGCAAATGGTAGCAGTGCACATGTAGATATTGCATAAATATTAAATACCCATGTTCTTACAAGATATCTATAAGTAGACCCTGCAAAGAAAATACGAAGAAGGAACAACCATCTGCTTTAGAATTTTTTAGGAGCAAGGTTGTGACTATTAAAAAAATAAAAAAAAAATTTAAAAGAACAAGTTATTAAGACATGATCTGTTCCAGGCTGTTCTTCACCAATGTCAGAGACCTGATCCTCTTTCCAAGTGGACTATGGTCAAGCAGACATTCAGGGTTTGTTTTTTTTTTTTTGTCCTTCCAAACAGGAATTATTCTATCATCAAAACCAGCCTGTGTTTCTAATATACAGTAATTTAAAAGATGTATTACCCTTGAAACAATTTTAATAACAAGTGCATTAAATCTATACATGGATTATTAAATATAAAGATACCCCATCTAGCTCAGAAAATGTCTTCAGCTTTCAATAACCTGTTGCCAAAAGTGCTACCAAGGAAGAAACTCCCCATGCTTACACGTTTCTCACACTATATCCACAACTGTCACTGCTGGATACTGGGTACCACAGCTTTGACAGGTATTTTCCTGTTCTAATGCTGTCATGATTTATTTCACTTCATAGAGTGAAGCTCTCCTTGAGTGGAAAATTATAGGGGGGTTAGAAGATCATTTTTTCTCCCCCCAAGCCAAGAATCTTAGGTGTGTCTCTGTACTACCCATATACAAATGCTACTGTAGCACTGTTCAAACCTGGAACAGAGGAATAGAAGCAAGGACATAGTTATTTGTTTCAATGGTAATACTCAAACAACTACCAGACCCACATCTTCTTTAAAAGATTTGTAAGCCAAATTTAGTTATTCTTGATTTATACATTTTGTTTAAAGGTATTAGTCATATATCCAGGAATTAAAACAATTTAAAAATTTATTAAGCCCTGCATGACCAGATCTAGTTGGAAATGCTTTTGACCAGTCTAAAAGTAACTTCCAATCTCAAGTACTCTATGACTTTACCACCCAACAGCATAGGATGTATCAATAAACAGTACTGAGAATCCTGTTTGTTTAAATGAATGGGAAGACAGGAACACTGGCCCAAAGAGTGCCAGTTACAAAGGTTCGAAGTAACAATACCTTTTTTGGCTTTTGTTTCAGCAGCAAGCTTCTGGTCTCAAAATATATTAAATCCAACTCTGTTGTTGTTTCTCACAAACACAGAAATCAATAAAGCAATAGGGTTAATGAAAGGTTACCAAATTCATTAATAGTTTGGGCAACCCAGAAGTTCTGTGGCATTCTACAAACAGATTGAAATTATTGAAGTGCCTAAAGAATGTTGTGAAGCAGACTGTGAAATTCAAAGCTTTTCCTGAAGGGAATATTAACGTACATTGATTAGTCAGTTCTGACTAAACTTACATCTTTAAGAGTACAAAACAGTGTTAGAGAGAAAAACAAGAGCCACCATTATCTTAATAACCTGATTAAGCAACAACGTTGATGACTTCTCTCAATAACACACAGTTACAGTACTAACCATTAAAAAGTAATTACACACATCTTGCAGTGACTCTCATGCCAGGGGAATGAGGATCCTATGAATAATTATGAATAGACTGTGGTATGTTAGCTAGCACAAACATTAAACTCCCAAGTTTAAAATACTCAATGGTTATCACCAAGTTGAAGACAGACTGGATTTGCCAATCATACGATTTAAAAGCAGAGGTCTTCATATACTGCTTGTATATTCAAACAAGGTGGGGAATTCTTTCCACTTCATGAACCACAGATGGGAGGTATGTTTTTAGACTTCCAGAATTTAAAAGTGATGGGTGAGTTATCTTACAAGTTAAAAGCAGAACCAGGCAAAAGCACAGTTAAAGGCTTCTGCAGTGGGTATGGTGGGAAAAGACCATGGCCATCTTATGTTCGCTCTTCTTTCCAATCTCCATACTACACAATGGCTTTGGCTGACAGATGCACACCCTGTCCTGGGTCCTTTAGAACTTTCCTCATTCAAACCTCCACCCCAACTAAGAGCAAGAGCTTTTACAAAGCACAACATAGGATCACCTTTCCAAAACAGAGTATTAGAAAACACATCTCCAGGCAAAGAAGGAAGTAAGTTCAAGCAGCATGGTGCTGAAAGAGGCTTTCAGAAGAGGCTAGAGGGATGTAAACACCCTGCACATGTGAAAGCTGCATGAGCTTCACTGACATAAATATCAGCTTATTACAACCAATACAAGTTTATGTATGAATCAGCTCACACAGAAATTTAGAAGCCTTATTTAGGTTTGAATGAATTCAGCGAGACCACTGCAGACTACTTAATACAGCCCACACAAGGCTTTATGTTTGTTTAGCTAAAGTTGAGAAGATTTACATTAAACAAACAAAACACACAAATGAGGCATAGCCACGGGGTAATAGGGACTGCCACAGCACATGATTTAATCCAAAATCCAAAACTGTCCAACCAAACAGCATCAACAGCTTCAGAAAATCACAGGGAAATATAATGGAGTAAATTAATCATAGGGAATTTTCTTCCAACCCCCGATTTTCTGTAGGTCTGAGATCAGATTTCTAGTAATCTTTGGGTTTTGTTGTATTCCACTTAATGTAATGAAATTCAGGAAGAGCTTTCTTTGATGAAAGGATTCATTTACCATGACTTCAAAAAAATCTATATTCTTCCACAAATACTACAACTCTTAAATTTTCCTTTTGGTTTAAAATATCTGGCAAGCTAAAAATAACTTTTTTAGAGAATAAAAATCTGAACTTTCCTGCTCATTTTGCCTTTTCTTCCTATCAGATATTTAAAATCTCTGTGATTAAAAAAAACATTTCTCTCAAATCACAAACTCTGAAAGTTTACCCCATGCTGCTTCCTATATTAGCAGGAGACAGCTCACCACCTTCAAGGAAGGAATGCTAGCAGTTTTCAGGACTGTATTTTGAAATATAACAACAACAACAAAAGGTTGTTTTGTTGTTTCACACTACAAAACAAATAGAAACCTATTTGAGTATTTGACCAACCCTTTCCACATATTATCTCAGATGTATTTCTCAGTTTGATTGCACGAGTGAAGACAACAGCAAAAGCTACATACAAAACCTCAGGACAGGAGGAGAGATGACACACAAGATAAATGTAGTGTGGTGGTGAGTTCCATAAGATAAAAAAATAATCAATAACTGTTGATTCTAGAAAATCAGCCAGTATTCCTCTGGGCTATCGATCCATCCTGCTACAGAATCATTCAAGATCTGTTGAATTTAAACAATTTTTTTTTAATCTGAAAGTGTAATAAAATATACTAAAATGTCTTCATTAAGCAATCCATAATAGAATAGAAAAGTTATTCCTTATCTTTCTTATTTTACATTTCCACAGCATCAAAAGGATCATTTGTACTATTCTGTTTACAACTATAATTCCAATGCAATTAATTCTATTCCAAATTTGAGCTACATGTGATATTCCCCCTGAAATACAATACACTTACTCCAATTTTGTTGTTTTCACGTGATAAAGATTTAAAAATTAAGGTTTAAAATCCATTATTTTATTTGCTATTCAAACAAAATAAATGGAAGATCAAATTCCAAATGCTCCATACAATGGGGAGCTTTTAAAAAAGAAAAGGAAATAAAAAACAAAAGTAGACAAATGTTATCTGCAGGGGAAAAAACAAATAATTAAATGATAGGAGATAAGGAAAGCATTAGTGAGACAAAATGGGCATGAAAGGACCAAAAAAGCAAAAGTTAATTTAAAATTACTTCCAAACTGTAAATCTCTGTGACAAAGGAGCATACTTGTATATACAACACTAAAGCAAAACAGGAGAAGCACAAAGATTTATTAGTTCCTTTTGAGCACAGGAGTATTTCTTACAATGAAACTACCTTACAGGGTTCTGCCACATGCACAGATTTCTGTCCTAACACTAAGTGTTTTGAAATAATGCTCCCCTAATAACTTTCTTTTTTGGCAAATACTAGTCTGGGCTTGTATTTTCAACAGAACTGATAACAATGGGTAATGTCTGATGTTGAACAGGTCAAAACATTTGTTCTGACCTGCTAATACTGTGATTTACAGCAATAAAAAAGTAGAGAAATTAGGAATAAATAGCAGAACTTTTACTAATCAATGCTGAGAAAAGCACACTGCAAGTATTAGTCAAGTATTTCAGTCAACCTGCATCAATAAAATTAAGGTTTACTGAAATATACCATAATACCATCACTTCTTTTGGCCCCAAGGCATCAAGATTGTACTGAGATGCCCAAGCAGAGGGATGTGGTTTCTGTGCAGATTCATGCAAGTACCGTATCTTGCCTGTTACAGGCAAGTATATGATGTGTTATTCTAAACAAGAAATTCCATTAAATGATCTGCAGAAATACCCATTATTTTAGACCAGAAGTGTTTTTCTTTTTTAAATAAAATAAAAATTTAAAAATACAGTCACCTTCCTACATACACAGCTACTTTGAAACCATTACTTTAACAAGTAATGGCTGCTACCAGTTAAAAGCCCCGAGAAATACTATTTGGATTAGATTTTTAAAGAATGCAGTAACATTTAAATCAAAAAATATTACTAATTATGCCCCAAGTAGTAACAGAAGCAACCTCTACCTTTGTTATCTTTGGCAAGGTTTTCAAGGCAAAGAAAGGAGTCAGGTTTTCCCTGTAGCTTGTTATACTTGCTGGCGTTTCCCCAGCTTTGCAAGTCTCAGAGTATTTCCAAGCACTAGACGTGAAGTTACACCCACAAAGTTTTTCCACAGGATGCCAACATTTGTCCCCATCGTGGTTAAAATTTAACCAAAAGCTGTAATTGAACTACAATGAAACGTCTTCTATGCATTCTGCTTTATTTCAGCTTGCTTTCTTTACAACAAATATACTTCATGAAAGGCTGCAAAACAATAGAATTGCTAATAAAGCAAAAAATTAACATTTCATCAAAAAATGCCACATGAATATATTCATACAGATGATTCAGTTCATCAGCAAGACAGCACGCATTGAAATACTTCACAATTAGCACTCTAGATGTGGTTTCCCATTTCTCCCTACTTCTTTGGTGGCTTCAACAAACTTTTTTCCTGTAGTTCCTGCAACATGCCGAAATACACTAGGAAGCCTTTCAACAGCTAGATCTACTTCTCTTATGCTAGAAAAACACACCCACATTTTGCATAGTTCTTATAATTTATATTGTCACTGCAGAATTCCACAAAGAAAGCACAATCTCGATAATAAATACATAATTGGATGTATTTTCCTAGTGTGATGGAAATAAATAACATGAACAGATTTATAAGAAACTTATGGGTTGTTATCTATCCAAGCTGAAACTCCATTTCAACAGGAATAAAGGCAAATAATGTTTATTATTATTTATTCCATTATTACCATTATTATTATTCAAAAATAAAAGAATAATTATACAAGATTTCACTTATGAGTTTGGAAACCAGAAAGTCCATTTTCAAAGTATTTAACTTAAAACTCGCCCCAAGTATTTCTCTTTGTACCTCTCCACAGCCTGTGCTATACTGCTGGTACTGCAGCAAAGTAGGTCTTGCAAGACCAGCTAAGGAGAGTTTATTTAAATAAAACAAGGACAGAACTGTTAAGATATTTAACAATATAATAAGTAAGTCCATCTTTTAAATACTCTGCTTTGAAAGTCTGAAGGGTGTAGATGACTCCTGCCTTCTTTGGTAAGGTCTTTTTCAATTAAGGTTCACTTGCAAAATAGGCACAGCATTGGCACACATGCTGGTTCTCAAATTATTTAATTTACTTCACTTTTCTCCTAGTGATCCATTCCTAGGATGACTCCATGACAGATGCATCACTTGTCAAACACACGTTCATAAGACGTATGCACTTTTCAGTTCAACTAGCCATGGAGTTACATACTACAAACTACTTTCAGACACTTCATTACCTGCCACTTCACTATTAACATACGGTCATGGTTTTACCCCAGCTGAGAGCTGAGATCCACACAGCTGCCTGCTCATTAAAGGAAAAGAGCAGGGGAAGAAGGGGAGGGAAAAGGAAGAGGCAAATAACAACCCCAAAACCAAGAAACCAAAAGCCTGTGGGTTGGGATAAGGATAGTTTACTAAAATAGCAGAAAGATAAAATATAACAATGCTAACAGGACTTTAGAGCAAAAAATATATGAAACTGTTGATACACAATGCAGTTTCTCACCGAACCCACAGCCCAGAGCCGTCCTGGAACCCGACTGTCCCCCAAAAACCGCGTGTCCCAGAGCCGCCCTCGGCCTTCCTCCCATCAGCCCCCCTTTATACTGAGCAGGATGGAATTGGCATGGAATACCCCCTTTGGCCAGTTTGGGTCACCTGTCCTGGCATCATCCCCTCCTTTCTCATTAATAGAGAAATATGAATAACTGAGAATGTCCTTGACTGTCTGACAGCAACTAAAAACATCAGGGTGTTATCAGCACGGCTTTCATTTTAACTCTCAAACACAGCATTCCATCCGCTGCTACAAAAGAAGTTAACTCCATCCAGACTGAAACCAGGACACATACTCAAGAAATTTGCTCTTAAATGTGAATGTCTCAAGATAACTTAATGATAAGCAATCTTCATATAAACTGCCAATACAAACCTCTGAAAATAAGTGTTTGCAGAATGTAAAGCAGGTGGGTAATGCCTGTACATAGCCACACCGCTGCTATTAGACACTACTGTGATCTCGGGTGCTGCTTTTCTGTTATTCTCAAAACACCAAAAAAACTCTCCACTATGAGAAACAAGAGTCTTTTTCCTCAAACAGAAACCTAAGTTTATTAGTCCCATTGCTTGCTTGACAACTACACAAGAAAAACTTCAGTCAACAAGCTCATTTCTTAAGGAACTAAATATTTGGAAAGGAGACACAACATGCATTACTTGACAGCAAAGTTTTACCTAAAATCTCCTCAGGTCTCTTTCTGTCCAGACATTAAATTTTCCTGTGCACCATCACAACCACATTGCTACAAAATACAGCCATAAAACACATAATCACAATCCCTTTGGCATCCTCCAGTAAACAGAGCAGGCTTTTTCTATTAGAAAAATTACAGTTAAAACAAAGTTATCAAAATTAATTATTTGAAATTAACATAATCCCTTTAGTGTCTAGAGGACTATCTGATATACTGCAAACCATGCCATTTGCTAGAATTGCAAAGGGTTGAAAGATAAGGATTTCTTCACAGGTACTGAAGAATTAATCCAGTTTAACAGGAACAAAAAGGTGTTCATCTAAGAGACACTTTGCCCACGCTATACCAGTTTTACCCCATCGAGAAATATTTACCTTGTTATGCTCTCCTTCAATCAGCTACATGAGAATTAATCCCTTCAGATTCAATCAACAACACAACTACAAAGCTTAGATGAAACAGTGTTAAAGAAACTTAAAGCCATGACTCTTTACTGCCTTAAATTTAAAAAAAAAAATAAAAAAATTAAAAAATCACTCTCTCCTTGAGAGGGATCAGTTTTTAAATCCTCCCAAATGACTGCCCTCAAATTGCAGGACAGAATAATTCACCTATTCACTGCTAATTCATGGTTTCCATAAAGTTGTAAAATACAGTCCATCTGTTGCAAACTTGGTCTCATCTTTAAACATGGTAGACCAAAATGAGCCCTAAATACAGTTAGTCACTAAACAAATAGTTTTACAATGTTAAAATCTGAGCAGTGCCTTAAAAATACAAGACAGGAATGACACTGCACAGCACCACTTCTCCGCAAGGAAAGCTCAAGTACTCCCACGCTCTGAGGCAGTCAAGACTTCTTCCATGAAACAAGAACAATGTCTCAACAGAGGAGCAAGTTCAAGAAATTAGAACTGTTTTCACCAAGTTCCCAAACAATCTCTCTCAGACAAGGTTTTGTTCTGATAAGGAGACACAATTATTGGGTCATTGGTGAGGGATGAAAAAAAAAAAGACATCCCTCTAGATCTATTGCACAATTTAGCTGTTACTTGTTGGGGTAAAGTGCATTTGGAGTGGTTTTTTGTACCTGATTAGTTC
Source organism: Gallinula chloropus (assembly GCF_964237585.1). Lineage (NCBI taxonomy): Eukaryota > Metazoa > Chordata > Aves > Gruiformes > Rallidae > Gallinula > Gallinula chloropus. The sequence goes on along the minus strand of NC_140091.1, from coordinate 7,151,049 downwards.
AAGCCAAGATGCATGGGAATCTAATAATTTTGAGATAGCAGGCTACAGATGAGGAAAACAATTAATTTCAGTTTTCAATTCTTTCTCTACAGACAAGCCAGAAACTGTCCCCTTCCCAGCCTCTTTCTTTACAGGAACAACACTGAAAATTGAGGTTCTTGGATATTTACATAGTATCAGCAGCTACAGCATTGATTAGAGCTTTCATGGAGTTCCTTATAAAAATCACAAAATATGGCAATGTTAATGTGATCCAAGCCATATTTTTTCAAACCTCTTTTGAAAGATCAAAGGGACATCCAAACAAGAAAACAAATCCAAAGACAACCTGTTTTTTTGGGGAAAAAAATTATCCAAGGACCAACCAGTGTAATAAAATACTATTTTTATTCAAAACAATCAAAACTTTAGAACACTCAGGTGCTATTTTTATACTCCATTTAGTATGTTTGCTTCCTTGCAAGTGTCAGGACATATATATGACATTTTTATTGTGTTTGGCTTCATTTTATTTTAAACTGTAATTGCTCTGTTGACCACTTTCTGATGTCTAACAGACCACTTGCAGGCAATGGACCAAGGCTGATGCAGAGACACAACACAATAAATTAAAACTTTTGCTCTTGTTGAGGCCATGTGAAATGACTGTCACAGTGGCCATGTATCAAACACTTTCCTACATCATCTGAGCTATCAACTATTGCTGTTATTAAGTCTCATAAGAAAGTAGTTGGATTTGGTAGGACCATGAAGTGTGGGCTACCTTGCTGCTAGCAGAGGTAAACTTCCATCCTTGAAGGATATTAGTGAGGCAACAAAGCAGTACTCTTATTTTGCATTCTGCAAGTAATGAATCTTAATTTCCTCCACATGTATTAGTGGCCGTGGTTGGCTGGGTTTGGGTTTTTTTAATAGATGAATGTGCATAGAGCTATGTGGAAAACCATACCATGCTTACAACTGCCCACACATCTCCACATTTCATACAGTCTTCAATGTAGAAAACATACAAAAAAGAAACATCTGTTTTACCCAAAATTAAAACATTCAGAAGTAAATAAAAACAATTTAATATTGATGGGGCTTTTAAGAATTAGCTAGTTGTCTCTGCTACCACCCAGCTGCATGAAATACACAGCATGCATCTGAGCTTACTCAATGACACAGAAACGTCACTTCAGTAGCTGCAAAAATCCCTAGAAATACAAAGAATGAGAAATCAGATGATTTCTGCAAACAGAGATCCCTAATTTAACAGAAAGCACGTTGAAAACTTCCAAAAGAGATTTCTGTAGTCATTTTTAAAACAAAAGTTCACATCCAGTTTTATTGTGTCCTGCCAGAAGAGATTAATAAGGCAGCTGGGCACACAAGACACACCTGCAACTCCCGTATTTCCTGAAGAACAGGCACTGTGCCCACAGGATGCTTGCACTAACAGGATGCCTGCCCCCTAACATTACTTGCCATTACCTAACTCAAAGCTTCCTTCTCCCTTAGCTCTGCTGGCAGCAGGGTTTTGAATGCTATCCAGACTACTCAGTGCTGTATCAGCTGACAATAACATTTGACAGGACACCAAGATCCAGATGAGGACACCAGTCAAAAATAAAACTTTAAAAGCTCCTTAAAAAAACCCAAAATAAATAAGGGGGATAAAGACACCTCTGGTTCCCACAGCAGGTATGACTGTTTATTTGACTGCAGGGGGAATGTTACTAATAAACCAATAAGTCCATGTTGCTACCAGTGGAAATCCCTCACACATAGTCCTAATGCAAGGAGCACACCATGAACTTCTTGCTAGTCCCACAGTGAGCGTTGTCAGATGTGTGCCATACTCAGTATGCAATGCTGAAGTCAGGAAAGCACCAGGTCAACAACAGAAGATAAAGGGGCCAATGTAACAAACGCCATCTCCGTAATGTGCGGTCCTTGTTCTCCAGCCACCGAAATACAGCTCGCTTGGAAGGAAACTAGAGAGCTGCTACACATATGACAACGCTGTCCCACATTTAAGGAAAAGAAATGGCCCTGTGCCAAACAAATTAATCACCTAGCTTCTGGAGGCAGACCAATTCAGATCAATTAAAAAAAATGTACAAAGAGATACCACATCAAAGCTTTCGCAGGGCAAACCAGTTAGAAAGAGAGACAAAAGAAATCGTTAGTGTATTAGTTTTTACCAACTTGTGCTGAGATTTACTACAGATTATAACAACAGAACTAATTTCATGGTTAGATAGAAAGCAGTAAAAGATACATGTGACAGATTGTTGATAATTGTCAAGAGCCAATGGCTCATTTTTCATCCAGGAATTCCATCTAAACTGGCACCTAGCTCAATTCATCTTTTTTTTTTTTTAAATTCTCTCTTTCCAAAGACAACATTACATAAAAATAAATATAAATACATTACCAAAATGGGTACTTATATTAAAAAAAATCCCTTCTTACAAACAACAGCTATTTTTAAGAGGTTTTAAACTCTAAGATGCAAAACCCTCTCAAGCTTTTGGATATGCTACCCATTCAAAAGAAAAAATATAGTTGAGAATTAAAGCTTTATAAAAACAGATGCTTTTTTCTGCAATTAAAGCTTTATTAAAATAATTTGCTCTTTCCAAAGTACAGGAGTGCTTTCTGTCAGCTGACTCCTGGAAGTTGTGTACAACAGGAACTGTAAGTCATCACACTTCCAGGTGCGCTGAACTGCCGGCTTCACTGAAGTTACACTGTGCTTTCAGCCTCTCGCACAACACAGAATCATGAAGCCAACCAGAACAGGAAGGCACACAGGTAATTTTAAGGACATATTTTGAAAATAAAAAACAGTTGAGGGTGTAGGGAGGGCTGTGGTTTGGGTTTTTTTTTTATAATCATACATACATCTATAGTGAAGTGACTACGGTATAACACACCTCCTTTATTTTTTTCCTTCTCAAAGTGATGTTAAGTAATACTTACATTACGATATCTATTGAAAAAGGCATGTAATAACAATAATTTTAAATCAGAGAACAGGAGTAACTACAGAAATGACTATACTAGACAGGAAAAAAAAAAACACCAAACCAGAAAATCCAGTAGGGTGAATCCTGCTTTTCATTCAAAAATCCTGTTCTGATTATAAGCACAGAACATAAAGTCACTCTATATATGAAGGATTTGATATTTTCATTAAATCTTTGAAAGGTTCAGGAGACCTTGTGCAAGATCAAGTGTATGTGCAGATACACTTGATATCAAGAGAGAAAAGTGATATGACTTATGCAATAACATCATATATAAAAGGGTCCATATTGCATACAGTCAGGAAGTACATTACAGATTCCTGCATTAATGGGTTGTTTCCTTTAAATACATACCATCATAAGAAACATTTCAAAAGACACATAGTTGGGATTTTTCATACTTTTTTTATTGTCTTTACACAGAGCTTAAGATACATTTATATTGTCATTCTTACCTTCAAATGCCAAAACAGGAGGTCATCGTTTAAATGGGCAAGCTATGAAACCATCAGGTTTTATAGCAGACAAACTCCTAACTTTTGCTTCCTGGGATGTTAAAAACGCTTGTAAATTAATAGATCCCAAAGAAACGACACTCAGGAAGTAACATATCAACAACCCTGGCAAGCTTAAAAGACTTGCTGGATCCATTTATTGTAGAACAGTTTCATAAAGACAACGGCCTGAGGAGATTATTATAGTCTCTCCATTGATCTTCTGTATCTTACAGAAGACTTGTAACATTTTGTTGCTCAGCCTATAACAAGCCTAGAAATGAGGCTACAGTGTTCGAACACAGAAAAAATAAACCCTAAGCTGCTATACAGGCAGCACACCACCGCAAAGGCCAAGCCAGACCCAACAGCAGGAAACTAATTCTTGCCAAGATTAGACTTCGTGATCCCACCAAGTATTTTATATGCTGTCAGCACATATGCATTCCTCTGAAGCACTCATGATCCATTTGATTTTAAGCACCTGAATAAAGCCTAGCAACTAAACATTTATGAACGACAGTTCCCTTTATCACTTCACACAGAAATAAACAAGATTTGAATGCTGCAAAACAAACGACTCAGATTTAAATCTGATTTAATTTCAATAGAAGATAAATTAATGACAGCTTATATTGTGCTAAAATATCCTATAGAGGAATAGACATGATGACTTCTAACCTTACTGAAGTACCAAGACATTGGTGACATCTTTGCCCCTGATGCTAAAAATCTACTAGCAAGACCAGGGGGGGGAAAAATGATATGGAGAAAATAAGCAGCAGGAATATTGCAACAGTGCAAACAAAAAAACCCTCAAGAAAGCTTACCCAAAATCACAGTATGTGCAATATGACATTAGAAACTTGTTTTGTGAAATATATAAGCTCTGCCATGCCCGTGCACTCTGATGTCCTTCTCCATCAGCCTACGCCAGTAAGTGTTTCGCTGTTTCTGTTTTGGGATCCTCCTGCTTTACAGCACCAGTTAACTTTTGCTGAAGTCCCAAAGAAATTACGATGCCCCTGAGTTGTGTCTTACAAGGTTCAAGAAACAACAGGTGCTCAGGGGAATCTTCAACCCAGGTCCCCAGCACAGTCTCTGATACTGCAAAGCTTTTTCCCCCCAAACAGGCAAATGGAACCGAGATACAAACAATGAAGAGCAAGTAAGCAATCACAGCCTGAGACCCCAACTTCCTTAACTTAGGGGCTTGGTTTTCCCCTAATGCTGCAGAAGTGCTCCTGAACTTAGGTTGATCACTTCCTAACAGGACTTGTGTAGCTTTCTAATTCATATTACCCTAGGTGCCTCACAGAAGCTTTCCTGACCAAATAGAGCTCTAATTTTACTTCCAATCTCAAGGAAGTAAAAGAATCTACATTTTCTCATAAAAAATCCCCCCAAAAATTAATTCAACACCTGTATGACTATATTGTACTACTATAGGTTATGTTTATCAAAAACATGAACTTGGTAAGCCTCTAAATAAGACACACAAAATTAAGCAAAGTTAGAGAAGACAGGGCATATACAACTCTCTGTCATCTTAACTTGGCAATGAGGCTTTAACAGACCAGGAAGAGCCCTGACCCCACTGTAAGACACCCCAAATTTGAAATAAAGTCTTGGCAAGATGGAACATCACTGTTACATGAAGTTGATGAAGTCAGTTTTTCTGAATACTTACCACTAGATCCCAGTTATTTTGTTCAAGCAATGTTATAGCTTCATCAATATTTTCAATACCAGTACATGCCTATAAAGAAATAGAAACAGTAAACAGAATTAAAAGCATTGATTAAAATCAGAGTATTAATACTTTTAATGTAATTAATATCAGTAGAATGATGGAAAAGATATAGGTCTTTAATTTCTGTTAGGATAAGGTAATCAAAAAATGAGATTTCAAGTTTTAAATGTGAAACACTTCGATATAATTCCTTGTTCTGTTGGAGGATTATTGTGTAACCTTGAGCAAGTCACCTAGGGAAGCAAGACAAAGTAGTTATTTGTAAAAATAGGACAACTGTGCTGTCCCATAAAGGTGTTTTGAGAATTCTACATTCTAAATTATGAAACACTCATACTACCTTAAAAGGTAGCAAAAAGATACTTCATACTTTCAATTCTGTTTAATATGACTGAAATATTTTGTCTAAAGCCAGAAACACATATAGAAACCCTACTGCCTCCACCATCATCTCGTATCCCTCCTTATGCTAGGTGTTAGCACAGTGCAATGTAAAAGGAAAAAGAATTTTTGATCAAAGTACCAACTTACTACTTACTCCCTGTACAAATGAGCACCACTTGTGGAACTATTTAAAATAGACTAAGCTACTTAGAAGACTACACAAAGAAACATTTACACTGTTTTCCTTTCAGATAAAACACTTGCATGTTGTTCTAGCCCTATACTCTGGCGTTACCTACTTCAAGAAATCTAATCCAATAGCATTTTTGAAGTAGCGACAACATCCCACAAAATGGTACTGTAAATTGAGCTTGCTTCCAAATATGAGAGAACACCTCCACTCAGCTAAAACCTTCACCCAGCACCCTGCATTCTTCTTTTAAATATTCAACTTCAGCAGGCAGAGCATCGCTATTCATTCTGCCACACATTTGCTCCCATTCACACTGGAGGATATCAGATACATTTCACCAGAGGGGAAAAACAGAAACAGTTAAGGTTCTTTCTGGATTTACTTTTCATCCTAATCAAAGCTATGCTCTGTATTCAAGCACACAGGATGAGTTCAGAGTTTTACAAGATCTGAAACACGATCACCTCCCTTCTGCTCCACCACAGAGTTATATAAAAAGTTTATATAACACTACATTTAGAAAATTCAACCTTTTGACAGTAATAAAACAGTTAGATAGCAGCAAACAGATCAGATTTCCTGATTCCAAAGTATATAGTCCTATTTTCCCTTTACACAATCAGAGAAAAAGGGGGCTAGGCACTGAAACAGCCACTTTTTTCTTTTTTCCTCCTTCCCAACACATCTAAAGCCATCAGGTCATATGTTTTCCACACTCTGATTCTTCTCCAAATTCACAATACAAAAGGAAGACATAAAAAGTAGGAAAGAAATCATGGAGAAAAATGCTAACTCTCTCTTCCCAAAATCAATGCTGAAGAATTCCACGCTTATGAAGCAATACATGAAACACAAAGCAGACCAATCTGGAGAATCACAAGAAGACTTTTTAGAGACTTTTTGCCGGCAGAGGGGAAGCAGCAGTTTCTATTGATCCACAAATGCTCTCATCGCCTGATTGATTCTCTCTGGAACAAGACTAAATTTTTTCCATTGCTCACAGCATGCTGTGTTAATACTGAACTTTACCCACTTCGCTTCTGGAGTGCTGAAAGAAACTAAAAAATACAGTTTCGTTCTTCAGCAGGATCATTTTGCCTTCTCTTCATTACTTCTTGCAGTTACTTCTGAATTTCAAGTGAGATGACACTTTCAGCACACCCCTTAGCAAATGTGAAGGTTGTAGACACTTACACCAGGTACACTGCCAGAGCGCAGAGCTTGAGCTTGTCATTTCTGAAATCGTGAGAGGATTCACACTACCATCAACCTGCCACTGAAACTGACATTGATAGCTCTGCTAGGAGGTAGTCTTACATTGAGAAAACATTGGCAGAAGTGACAGTCTGAGGTTGTGTTTACAGTTAAGTGAAACACACTTAATCTTAAATCTTCAAGTAGAGTTAGTGCTAGTCATTTATCAGCCCCCAAAACTCCACATGACTTTTCCAGGAACTAAGTTGTGCTCCAAGCTACAGTAAGAACCTGACCATCAATGTGTTGTTTTCAACCCTGAGCTGAGCAGATGAAGCCAAGGGGAGGGTACCTAGAATACAGACCTCAAACACCAGTTTTAGTCACCCTCTCTTCTGTATCACCCCTGCAGCTCAGCTGACTTACAACTGTCCCCATGCACACTCTTAGCCCATACCAACTGCAAATCCATTCAGCTCGCTTTGGCTCTTATTTTGAGATAAAATGAACAAAATTATCTTACCCCTCTGCCACAGCAGACAGGGAAAGGAGTTACCTCGTCACAGAGAAAGCAGAGTAATTAAGCAACTAATTCACTTGTGTGGCTACATCCTTCCTAAATCATCTTGTTGGTGATTTACAATCTAGATAAATCCTGCCCTTGCTCTCTTAGCAACCTCACTGGGTAACAAAATAGGCAGGTGTAAACAATAAATAAAAATCAAAACTATCAGAACTTACAATACCCAAGAAAAGCAGTTTTGTCAAAACCCCTCATTTTTAACATTTGATTTTGAGGAGCTGGAAAACTAAGATTTCACATTCCAGATGGAACATTTCTGCTAGATGTCAACAAAAGAGAAAACAAACATTTCTGAATGACAATGAACGAATGAGTGCTGCTTATCACCATAACCACAAAACAGACATTCCAAGATCTTCCTCAGCACCCTGTTAATATCACAGTTGCAGCAAACTAAGATTGTTCAGAACAGCATTTCAGTGTTCAGACCCTACATACCACCACGTACAAACCCCTGCCTCAAGTCATGACCTCTTAGTAAGACAAAAATCAAAACAAAACCCTAAAAATTAGTTTACTTCCTTTTAACTTCATCATGTCATGCAAAATAAATTCAAGAAAATAACCTGTTTCGCATGTCTTTAGTTTTCCCCAAGACATTAAGCACATGAGACAGGTAGTCCCTCACTGGCAAGCGTGATGTGACTGACACCAAGGACTCTGTAGGGCCAGACTATTTCCAGAACAACCTGGCCTGCTCTACCTTGGTTTTCTGTAGGGAAACACACACAGAAAGCCAGGGAGTCCTGTGAGCAACCAAATCAAAGAGTGGCTCCTTGCAGGTTTGTCTCTCAGCCCTAATTACAAGAACTGATTTAAGCTTTTCTTATGGGTGGACTTCTTTTGATTGACCTCTTTCTGCATTACCTGGCTGTATTTTTATGAATTTTGGAATGATTTAACTGCTCTAAGTCCAGGGAACACCTAGGCACCAGAAGGCTATAATGCCTTACTTAGATAGGAAGGCAGACTAGGTCTCACAGGGTGTATTTATGCACAATATATGAAGATTTTTTTGCTTGGTTTTATGCCTTTCCCCCTACCCAATCAACAACAACTGAATGGGGGAAAAAATATTAAATTTGCATAGAAACAGAAAGAAAAAAAACCTTTAAAAAGTATACCAAAGCAGATGAGCTCCAAAGACAGAAAAACACATCTTTGTTACTAAGCAAGTAAATTAAGACTAGTTTACAGGAATTTTTTTTTGTTTTTTGGATTCACAGATTCCATTCAGCTTTATTTTCATGACAGACCCACTTCATACAAAGCATTCAATATTTTAGAAGAAAATTCCTATCAACTACTACTAACTCTTGATTCAATCAACACCCAGCACATCCTCTAAGTCAAACTGAAAGGAACAAATAAGCACAGTAAAGGTAGAACCTTCAAGGGTGTCCTGGTTTCAGCTGGAATATAATACTTTTTTCTTCCTGGTAGCTGACATAAACCTGTGGTTTAGATTTAGGATGAGAACAATGCTGATAATACACTGATGTTTTAGTTGTCACTAAGTTGTGCTTACACTAAGTCAAGGACTTTTCAACTTCTCATGCCCTGCCAAGAAGAATGCTGGAGATGCATGAGAAGCTGGGAGGGGACACAGCCAGGACAACTGACCCAAACTGGCCAACTAGCCATATGGATATTCCATACCCTATGATGCCACACTCAGCATGTAACTGAAGGGAGTAGGCAGGGGGAGATGTGTATGTGATTGTTGCTCATGGTTGGGATGGGCATTGGTCAGTGACTGTACTGTGCATCACTTGTTTTGTATATATTATTATTAATAATTTTTCTCTCCCCCATCTCACTGAGAGGGAAAATGAGCCAGCAGCTGTATGGTGTTTAGCTGCCTGTTAAACCACAACAAAGGCTCACTTATTTGTAAACCTTTACACATCAAAAAGAAACCAGAGATTTTTTTTTTTTTTATTTTATTTTTAAGGACAAGGAGAAGAAAAGTTAGAACAAGTTTCTTCTCTCTGCATTTCCTCTAAATCTAGGATAGCATTTTTGCCTTTCACAACAGTTCCAGAGACTGTGTAGTCCCTTCTGTGTTTTTTTTTTCCAGACCACACAAGAGGAAAATGAATGTGAAGATGAGAACACTATTGCTTTGTTCTGAATGCATAAAATCAGATTCTGAAGATAAAGTTATTGAATGTTAAAACAAGTTTCTTAGCATCCAGCTTTTCCAGGCCCAATAACCATTTCCATCAGGCAGATTTGAATACAATAAAATTTCAGGTAGTTTTGCAGATAAACTGTCACCTTAGTGATGGAGAGCTTACCCTTGGAATGAATCACAGTTAACTATAAGGGGTCCTATTTAACTGGCACAGTAACCTTAATCACTGTTACATAAACGTAGCAAAGTAGCCACCAAGGAAACAATTCAGTAGGAGAGAAGCTGAGGGTGTTCAAGGTGCTCAGGACAAACCTAAGAGGTGCTTCCCACAAGCTGTAATGCAGGATGACAGACTTGCTCTTCCAAATCCCTCGCAGGGTGGTCTGACCACGGCAGCCGTAACAGCTGGATCTGGGTTTTAAGACCCTCTGTGACCCCCCACCTCAACAGTGCAGGCTTTAGCCTACCTCCACATCCCAGGAAAGCAGCTGCCTTCCCCATCTGGAGGCAGCTGCCGTTGGAAATGCTCCTCCGGCACCTGCTGCAGAGATCCAGGCAGTTGTTCTACAGCAAAGCTGGAAGGGACAACTGCTGCTCCTAACACAGAGAGCCAGGCTGTTACTTCTGCAAAAGCTGGGAACGCAACAAACAGCTGTTGCTGACTCAAATACAGAGTCAGGCTACTGTTGCCCCGACAGACAGCGGGTGGCAGTTGTTGCACAGAAGCCGGGAGCAAATGGTATTTGGCAGCGAGGCAAAATTTCTCTCACCTGTGGCACCGTTCCCCTTCTCACCAAGGCAACACACAGCAGCCAAAAGTATCCAGAAGGCCACATTCAGCCTAACAGCCAGGAGCTGGGTACAGAGGACTTAGAAGTCTGCCCCTCTCAAAATTTTTGGTGAGCAGCTCTGTATTTCCATTGACTACCACCAGCAGCTCTATTTTCTCCAAACAAGGGCCATCTCTAAGCTAACCCAAACTAGACATTAGCCTAGAACATTCTGTACAACAGGTTCAGGCCCATTAAAATCAGACAGATGGCTGAGAGTTACACTGTGCACCACACTCTCCTGTGAAACTCAGTTGGGGAAAAAAAGGGAAAAAATAATCATCTTACTTTGTGTCTGACTAATCTCCATAGGCACTCTTCTGCAGTCAACATCCTCAGCTGAAGCCTCCTGCAGTATTTAGAGCAGATATAGGTAACCCTGCTCAGCCCACATAACCACAAGGATACAACTAGAGCCATAGCTCCAAGTACTCAGAACAGCAACAGACTCAGAAAACTAATCTCCAAAATAAAACCACACCAGTTGTCAACTACAGACTTTTTTCCCCCTTGCTAATATCGCATCCATCTGTCTCAGAATAAGACTAAACTACCATGATTCAATCTAACACCTAGTCTTCCAACATTAAAACAGCTGATGCAGACTCTCCTGTGCTGGATGAAAAAGGGGAAAGAAGCTTTCTGCCCATCAGCATTTTGCTATAACCACAGCCCAGTCCACCTTTTTAATATTTATACCAAGCTACAATGCCCACAGAAACAACTACACTAAGGCACCACAAGACTCAACAGGTGAGATCACCTTGGAAGAAAAGCTTTCACCCCTTGGGATCTCCCCCAAAACCCCAGGAAGCAAGCATTAACACATTTCCATCCACTGCACCCTACTTTTCAAAAGACCAAATAATTTTTAGCACTAGATACAGCAATGCAACTCTATTCCACAAAGCTATGTAAGGTTTTAAAGAGAAATCAAAAACACTGACAAAGAACAAAGATTGTTAAAATCAATTCATTATTCCTTCAGTAACTTACTCTTCAAAAGATAAGAGACTAGGAGCATGGAAAACTCTTTTTGAGTACAAGCCACTAACCTGCTCAGAAGGACGGCTGAATTCTCCAGGTCAGGAGCTTCAAAACAAAGTAAGACTCAGAGCCGTTCTTAATAGCATATGAAAGATAGCACAGGGTATTACTTGCATATTTCACCTCCAATATGACCAAAATTTAGTTTGCTGGTTTATTCACCTCTTCAATTACAAACAGACAGATCAGTTCTCAGACACACTTCAGCTTCCTGTCAGGTTTTGCATATCTCCAAAGACAGAAAGTCTACAGTCTCTCTGGACAGGCTGTTCCAATGTTTCACCTGCTTTCCCTGGGGGAAAAGTTTCCTTGTATTTAATCATAATTTCCCTGTATTTAATAATAATTTCCCTTTCTATCACCTGCATCCACTACCTCTTGTCCTTGGACTGGTCAGCTCCAACAAACCTGGCTCAATATTTTCTATCACCCACTGTATCGAGTGATACACTCGCTGGATGAGACAGCAACAGGATCCTCCCTTCAGCTTCTCTCCCAGGCTACACAAACACAGCCCCTTAATCTCACCTCTCACAAATCATGCTACAGCCTCCTCCCCACCAAGGCAGCCCTCCACTGGAATTGCTCCACTTTGTCAACAGAGTGACTGATACTGGACATGGTACTCCTGGTAGTAGTGGTCTCACTAGTACCAAGTAGAGGGGAAATGGTGTCCCTCAGTCTCATGGCTTACTAGTGCAGCCCTGTCCTGGTTTCAGTCAGGATGGAGTTCACTTCTTTTGTAGCAGCGGATGGAATGCTGTGTTTGAGAGTTAAAATGAAAGCAGTGCTAATAACACCCTGATGTTTTTAGTTGCTGTCAGACAGTCAAGGACATTCTCAGTTATTCATATTTCTCTATTCATGAGAAAGGAGGGGATGAAGCCAGGACAGGTGACCCAAACGGGCCAAAGAGAGTATTCCATGCCAATTCCATCCTGCTCAGTATAAAGGGGGGCTGATGGGAGGAGGAGCGGGGGCGGCTCCGGGACGCGCGGTTCTTGGGGGACGGTCGGGTTCTGGGACGGCTCTGGGTGGCACGGCCTGAGCTGTGGGTTCGGTGAGAAACTGCATTGTGTATCAACAGCTTCATATATTTTTGCTCTAAAATCCTGTTAGCACTGTTATGTTTTATCTTTCTGCTATTTTAGTAAACTGTCCTTATCCCAACCCACGGGCTTTTGGTTTCTTGGTTTTGGGGTTGTTATTTCCCCATTCCTTTTCCCTTCCCTTGCCTCTCACACAGCCCCCCCCCTTCTTCCCCTGCTCTTTTCCTTTAAAGAGCAGGCAGCTGCGTGGATCTCAGCTCTCAGTCGGGGTAAAACCACAACAAGCCCACTATGTGACTTCTATTTCTACTAGAAGAATCCATAATTCTCTTTCTAAGCAGTCCTAATAAAAGCCAGGCTTAAGGATATAGGATTTTCAAATAACCTGTTTCTAGAGTGCTAACACAGAACATTGCTTTCTTTTCCTGCCCTTTATGAGGAGAACAGCTCAGTAATCGAAGATGATAATTAGAACTCTATAAAGCAGCCAAGGGCAGCTCCAGATGTTATTACTAGAAGTCTACTCAAACCCAGAAAGCTTTAGGACACTAGTTGACCTAGGACATATTACTGAGAAAGTTTTCTTGAAAATTCAGGCAAACACTGTTGCAATGGTAATTACCTGAAGGCAACCGAAACAAAACACTTGTTCCCCCAATGGAGGAGTTAAGTTGAAACAATATGCTCAGCCAAGCAAGTGAAGACTTTAGTACCATAATACCAGATTTAGGATCCATGTGTAACTCCCCTCTGGGCTAGCAAGAGACTCAGAACATTCACATCCTCACAACAGAGATTTTTCTGTACTTCATCTCTTCTCACTCCAGAGTCCCACCTGCCACGGGACCACCTCCACAGACTGCAACACCAGCCACATACATGTACCTCTGTGGCATCCTCTATCATTCTAACCTTGCAACAACCCTACTGACGCAATGAGACTGTTCTTACTATGAGTCATCCATGGTTATTAAATTAACTTTTACTTCTTTGTTTCAGACAAACACTTTAAAAAAAAAATCCAGGCATATCGACTGAGACGCAAACCGAAAGGTCACCTACTGCAAGCACCAAAATGAAGACTGAAGAATGCTTCTCTGTTTTAACATAACTCAGAAGACCATCTGGTAAAAAAACAAGCAGATTCACCAGCTGTTCACTTAACAAAAACAAGCTAATATTACCGGTATCAGAAATTGAGAAAAGCTTTAAGCAAACATGCCAGGCTAAAGCTTTGCCTGATGCATTTCAACTCCTACCTCCAACTATTTACAATCTTGATTGTTCTGCTATTTGAGCATCACCTTAAGCAAAACGCTGAAGTAAGGAACCATTCGTCCCTTTCTATGGGAGGAGTGGGGGTGTAAAAAAAAAAAAAATAAAAAAAGAAAATGCTATTTCTGAATGTCACAGAAGACATTTCTACCTATTAGTAGAAATGAATGAACTTCGTCTGTGCTCCAAGATGACTGAAGCTTTATGAAAAAAGCAAGCAGGGTACAAAGTCTGAACTGGTAGCATGAAGCTCTAACCACTTCTTAGCAGAACTAGCTAACTTGGCACCACACTAACCACTTTCAAATGGTTTCCAGCAGACTTTGAACACACTCAAGATTCTGGAGGAAATTCTGTTTCCAGAATACTATGAAGGCACATCCCTAGGAAGCCCACGAGCTGAGCCAAGACATGAACTCTAGTCTCCCAAGCCCCGTGCTAATGATCCAGCATTTAAGCCACATGCACTACATAAAAAGAGCAGTGCTCAAACCAAATTAAAAAACAAACCAAAACAAAAGTCAGTGCCCGATAATTAGTACTCTGGACTACTAAATCCATTTGTCTTTCCTGAAGGCTGCCTTTTCCCAGAACTACAAAATGCTTTAGTTTGGATTATTCCAAAGTTTCTGTGATTGTTTAATACTTTAACAGAAATATGTCAGTGAAGGAAAAAAAAAAAACATGGCCTGAACCACAGTCATTTTGCTCTTACAATATCTTATTCATTATCACCTAAGAAGAAAACCTGATGGAAAACAGAGAAGTGCATGCATTGGACAAACACTTTTGCTTACTGGATATTTGCAGTCATCTCCTTTCTCATTGCCTCAAAAGCAGTAGAACCTTCAAAACAACTGAAGAATAAATAAAAGCCACTTTCCAGATAAGCACACAGAAGAAAAGTAGTAATCCATACAAAATATTTTACTCAACATTCCACAAAAACTCATAATTTTTTGGTAAAGAACAGGATCACAACGAATGGACCACAAAAACCATCAGGGGCTGGAGTACCTCTCCGATGAGGAAAGGCTGAGATGTCCCTGTTCTTTGCAAGGGAGTTGGACCAGAGATCTTTCAAGGTCCCTTCCAACCCAGACTGTTCTATGATTCAGTTCTTCAAAACCTGGAAATGTTATCCAAAATAGGAAAACAGAAGAACACTGAAATCCCAGCAAAGCACAGGTCATACCACAATGCAGGCCAACAAGGACATAGAAGACACAGAAATTACATAAGCTTTTCAAAGCATCGGGACAAGGAAGCCTGCCAGAGAGGCAGTGGGACCAAAGGAATTAGTCAAAGAAGGTAAGGGCGTATCAAAAAAGCTAAATTAATTCAGTGCACTCATACTGACTACATAAGGACCATCCTATAACAAAACTGCTCTATCCAGAGAACACTCTCATCCTTAAACATCAGCGCCCATATGAGCTCTTTGGCTAATTTTACTCAGGTGCAAAGCAGAAGGGTTGAAGATTTCTACAGGTCAGACAAATTTGACTTCTGTACCATAAGAAATAGCAGAAATAGCAGTAAAGTATATAGAACAGGATTAGTATATACATTAATGAGACACACTTTTCCTCAAAGTGAACACAGCTTCTACAGAGCAAACTCACATATCACAAAACTCAGATGTCTCTGAAGAACACAAGACTAACTCAGCTGACAGTTTATTTACAAAGTCTTATAACAAACCCTATCATCAAGCTCTTCGAGTGCTGACTTCCAGAAACCAGTATGAAGCAAATCCACTCAAATCCTGTTTCTTTCAGCTCTTTCCTAAGGACCAGCCACTGCTACAGATGAGACATTAGGCCAGCTGGGTCTTCGATCTGAGCCGATATGGCACCTTTGATATTTGCTCACACAAACAACCTGACCTTTAAAGAAAAAAAAATATAATAGAGGTGACTCAGTTTCAGAGTTCTTGTCTGTTATAAATTGTTTCCTGCAAAAGGTAGATTATGAAACCTACATAAAATAACTCAAGGGCTAACGTATTCTGATCTAGTTTCAAAACAGCTCTTAAGAACTTCAGGTTTAATGAATTATCTTTTGAAAGCATAACTACTGCTGCAGAACAAAGACCTGCTCAACCAGTTAGACATAGAGGACCAGTAGGTGACTACTCTGACAGACCAAACAAAATGTAATGCATACATTAGGACTTCAGTTTCCTCTTTGAGCAGTTTGTTTTTACAATTACACATTACCTAGTCAACTCTAAAAAATGGGTTTAATTAGTAGGTATCAATCCAGCCAGCAAGCATGTCATTTCCTTTCATCCAAATGATAAGGAACAAGTAGAATGTTAGGTACTTCCCCAGGCTTTTTATTCTAGTTCTTACAGTAGTTAAAAACAAGGACTCATCTAATGCTCGCCCCACAAATGCACATACTTACCTACTGACTCGAAAGATACAAAAGCCTATCAAATGTATACCATATAGCTCTTTTAATATGCTATTAACCCTTGCTTCTAGTAGGAAATAGATAACCCTTAGGTTATCCTTTGCAACCTTTAGTAGGAAATTAATAACCCTTGCTTCTAGTAGGAAAACGTAAAAACTAGGCTTGTGATGGTAAGGAACCTTAAGAACTGCCCAAATAGAGGGAGGAATTCCACCCTTTCAGACTTCACAGGACCAATGCAAAATTCTTAAGATAGGAGATTCTCAGGACCCCTTAAGACAGCTTCTTCAAATCCTCACCTCTCCGTTCACACACCTCCTTCTACACAAAAATATGAACTGTGAATGAACCTTGCTTACCAGGAAACATTAAGCACATTTTATTTTCAATGTGCCAAATAACTTTCACATTACTTTTCAATGAAAGCATACTCCTAGCCTCTGGGAGTACATGTAATTATTAATTTCAATATTATAATTAGTATTAGTTGTCATGGCATTTGAAAAAAGATCCTACAGCTACCACCTCCCAATCTGTTTCAGTGACCTACTAACCCAAATACCTATATGAATGGGCTGATGGAAATGGTGACATGATTACTATGATGTGAAGAGTCTTTTCAAGGTAATTGAATGAAAAGAACACCATAAACCTCTTTCTAAAGATGAATCGGTGCAGATCCAGTGGTAAATTATTTAGGTTCTTAGAGCGGGGCTGTAATGCACGCAAATCAATAGTATCCTGTTTCTCCTCTATAAATGCCAGATAGTCTTTCTAATTAACTATTTCTAATTAACTATCTGCCCTTATGTAAGATAAATTAGACATTCAAGGAAAAGCCAGCTATCAGTGGAAACATCCGAGTTATCATGTTTCTAAGTGGGCATCACTCTCACTTCAACTTCTTATTTGTGACTCTGGAATCTACTTCACCTTTCTGGCCCTTAATCTGAAGGTGACTGGTCAATCAAACTAGCTTTGTTCTGCAAAATGTGAGCTTTGGGATTACAGATAAGGCTAAAAGTACCTACAGAAATTAAACTGCTGATTCCTCAGAAACACACAAAGAACAACTTAATATAAGCAACAGTCTTGCTAGCAGAAAACAACAATCAAAACCAAACTGCAACATACTACATGCAGTATGCTTTTATCAAGTCTCTGAACCCTAAGGCTATTTACAGCAAACAAAACCAACCATTGCAAAACAAGAGGTCCAACCACCAGTTCCAGTGCTGTTACTGTGTAAAACACAAAATTGTAAGATGTGACAAAAAGCAAAAAGGATTTAAAGGAATTCTAATCACAGTGTGAACTAAGAGGCCTTATAGGTATGAGCATCAACATCCTGGAACGTCCTAAGGTCCCCTTTTTCACACTGAAAAACAGCCCTGTCAACTATTTCAAAATTTAGCTAAGGATACAGTAGCCTATACCCACAAAAAGGGTCAGGTAAGACAGTGCTGAGCATCTTGGCACCTAACTATTAGGAACTTTGCAGAGCTCACTTTTACCTAAAGATACCCAGTATGAGGGGATGAAGAAACAAACCTGTCTCTCCCAAACCCTGATTTCTAACTGGCAGAGTACTGGATTTCCTTCCAACTACTACAGAGAGAGCAGCTGGTATGCTCTGGGAGTACCCACCACATTGTCTTCTGCAGAGAGGCCACACAGAAGAATGGTTTGGTATGAGCAAGACTGAGGTTTTAAGCTCAGACAGATCTGAACACATACAAAACCAGATGTTTAGGTGCCCATGGAGACTTTCTGATGAAAATGTAGGCCTACAAGAACTTAAACATAAGTTGGAGACCACTTTCCATAGATTTAAACTTTGATTGGAAGTCTATTCAGCACCTGTTTTTTGCTGAGGACCTTCTTTCATGTGAACTGCCAAATACCTGACAGAAAGTCAGCAAAGACATCAAGAACAGTCCTTTCTGCTCCAATGCCTTAATGGCAAAAACCACAATTTATTTCAGAAATCAATGTTAACTCTGCTATTTGCTCACAAACCCTTAGTGGATCATAGAATCATAGACTGGCATGGGTTGGAAGGGACCCCAAGGATCATAGAGCTCCAACCCCCCTGTCACAGGCAGGGCCACCAACCTCAGGCCTGGATCTACACCAGGTTGCCCAGGGCCCCATCCAACCTGGCCTTGAACACCTCCAGGGACAGGGCAGCCACTACTTCTCTGGGCAGCCTGTTCCAGCACCTCACCACTCTCTCTGTAAAAACCTTCCCCCTAATATCTAATCTAAACCTTCCTTCCATTAGTTTTAATCCATTCCCCCTTGTCCTGCCATTGTCTATCCTTTTAAAAAGTTGAATCCCCTCCTGTTTATAAGCTCCCTTCAGGTACTGGAAGGCTGCAATGAGGTCCCCTTACAGAAAACGGATAAACACTCTTCCAGCCCTCAGCATAAGTAACAGTGCAGGGCAAGAAACAAGGGTACTGACTGAAAGCTATTCCTGTATTGACCTTCTTCACCCATCACACTGTCATATTGGCAGTAACTTAGAAGTGATGAAAAACCTGACCCAGCATACCAACACACACAGAAGACAAAGATCCCTTAACACCTCCACCCTACCATACTCCCCATACCCCCCCAAAAAACCCCAACAAAATTCACACATGTAAATTCTCCACACAGACTGTTAGACAGTGAGAACAGTGTGCATAACAGAGATAATCTTGTACAGGCCAGGAGTAGACAGTTGTTTTTCATAACCATAAAAAAAAAACAAACCCCAAACTTCTGAACTTCAAATATATCTTGTCAGTCACTCAGCAGCACTGTTTCTTTAATTTCAGCCACTACAGAAGGAAATAAGTAGTTTGAATTACAACTAAATCTTAAAAAAAAAAAATTACTAATAATATGATTTATCAATGACACAGTCATTTTATAACTTAGAACATGATCATCTAGCATGCTTTCTCACTTTCCTGTAACTGATGGCAATGAGGTTCTTCCTTCCTAATTCCCCCTTGCTGCTCCCACAAACCTCTGTTTTTTGAAACAGATTGACACAAAAGTGAAGTTTGGAAAAAAAAACCAAAAGATGTTTTTACATACATGTATGTGACTCACAACAAAGCAGCCTGTTACTCAGCTGAAGAAAAACCTCACAAACCTCACCTCACTTTGCTTCCCCATGAACACAGCTGGAACACAGAAGGAAGAAGAAAACTACTGGATATCTGAATGAAAAAAAAAAACCCACGATTTTGAGTCCTGCCATTCCACTCCAAAGTCTTCCCACTCAGGCCAAAGCTTGAGCTACTTATTTATTTGGTCAATGGAAATTTTGCATGGAATTCACGGCTTTCCTGGCCACCCAGGAGCTGGTAACTCCCACAGTACTCCAGCTCTTAGGCCCACTCTATGTTTAGGAATTGTTGTGAGGACAACCACATAGCACGAATAAAGGGGTCCTGGACACAGCAAGAAAGCCTTTTTGTCATTGTAAGTTAATTTTAGTCTCCATCCTAAGTGAAACTCTAAAAGCAAAAGTAAAGTCACCAGCATACAAAAATGTCAACATCCGACACTTCTGCCATCACCCAAAGTCCATTTTTCATTCCTGGACAGTTTAATTGTGTCAGTTTCACTAAGTTCAGTGCAGCTAAAGTTTGCAATTTCAATAGGGAAAAAAAAAACCAAACCTATTTTCTTTACAATAAAAAGTGGGTCAATACACTGTGAGAGCAATTCTCTTCCACCCCCAAACTGCAAAGATCATGAACATATTTGTACCATGTGAGTACCTGGGCACCCAACCAGAGATGGAATAGCTAACACTTTGCAGTTAAATGCAACAAATCAAAGAACAGAGATGTTGACAAAAATTGGTAGAAATTACATGCCCTTAATTCCTTCAGTACACGAGGTATGTTGCAGCATCACTCTCCAACCAATTCACACGCCGTTTACCTTTTCAAAGGATTTATGCTACAAACACAAGTTCCTGGGTTCTTTCCTATGAAGGTTTTCCTATAGGCCAATGACACTTTGTGGAGAAATCCTGAATTGCATTTAGTAAAACAGCTAAAACTTGTTTGTGTGCCTGACTCCACTACTTCACCTACTTCCACTGCAAACAATCAGACTACTCATGTATAAAGCTAAGCTTCTGCATAATCTTTCCTAAGTGAGAACCTAAGAAGGAAAAGTTAAGACAGGTTGCTTACACAGCCCACATGCATGAATACGTACTTTGTACTCCCCCTGTAGCATTCAGTAACCTCATTAAAAAAGGAAAGGGAAAGAAAATAATTATAAACCACATAGAACAGGCATAAATTGTTTTGAGACATACAGGGAAAAAAAAAATCACTGTGTTCTACTCTATAGTTAAAATATTTTATAAAATTATTCAAAGTTTGTATGTATACATAATATTTTTACAGTATTTCTCTCTACTTCTGCATTCTGAAGTATGAACCTGTTACAACAATCTGAGCTAAAAGTAAAAAAAAACCAAATGCAACAGAAGATCCTGTTCTAGTTGAAATCAATGCCAGAATGCCCAATAGCTTTGAAAGATACAAAGTCCATGAAAGCATCACGAAAGCATCAAACATCAGGATTAATCATGACTTCACTGAAAAAAAAAATTATGGGGAAGGAAAACCCTTTCAGGTTTTAAAAGTTCAAAGACCACTGCTCTATCACTTTTAAAAGTAACTTGGGAAAGCCAAGTGTGAAAGTTATGGAAGTTTCCCACATGATTTAATTCAGCAAAGATTAGCTAGACAAAACTACAAATAATTTCCAGTTAAAATTTCCAGTGTGCACAACATTCTTCACCATGACACCTCACAGAAATATAGAAAATTGCACCAGAACTCAAATAGACATATTTATTAATTAAAAGGTACAGAAAGTATAGAAGGAAAAGTCATGAAGAATTACTTTGCACCTAACATTTTATTTTCCATTTTAAAGTCTTAGTGAATGAGCCATAAATTCCATCAAGTATTAAAATACCCCAAATCCTTTACCATTTTGTAACAGCCAAGACACAAAACCTAATAATGACTGACACTGTCTTTTACTAATCTGAGAGTTAGCATCAAGACAAGTCAAGTGTTTCAGAGTCAGGTAAATATTTGAGGTTATTTAGAAAATAAAGACCAAAAAAAAATGGAACAGAAAAACAAAGTAACCTGCTGAAATACAAGATGGAAAAGTTTGGGGTTTTTTTAAGTAAGCATTGTTACATGATAAAATATTTCTTGGATAGTAGGTTCAGACACATTGTGTCATCCTTGATCTACAACTTGTTTCTGTGACTCCTCCACCCATCTGCAAGTTTGCAGTAATACTTACTTGTCTTCACAGTACCAAACATCGTGGTCACTCTTCTACCTTTATTAAGTGGTTTCAAAACCCAAGCAGAAAAATACTGCAGAACTGCAAAGTAAAGTTGACACTAAAAACTTAGAAAGTAGAGATGGATTGAATACTCAAAAACCCAAAAAGCTTACACTCACCAACCACTAATGTAATCATTGTCTGGGATTCCTGAGTGTAAACCTGTTTCAGCTGGTACAGGTGTAAAATTGGAGTCCCAGTTTCCTTTTACACGGTGCATTGTTACTGGAAAAACTCCTTTATTAAACCCCTGCCTTAGATTTGAGACATCACTCCTCACACACACAAAAGTATCTCCAAGCACAGCAAAATAAAGGATCGTTACAGAAACATTTGCTAAACATTTTAACAAACATGGGTGTAAGACTCAGGTACAGAAAGGGAAAACACTTCCCAGTTGTCAACTGGGAACTCCACGTATTACATCAGTAAGATACTGATACTTTTGCAAGAGAGGAATTACATAAGGTACACTACAGTCACCCTACCTGGAATTCCAAAGAAACTCTCTTGTTAAACACACAGACTGAATGAAGGGGTTATTTTTTAAAAAAAACTAAATTAAATCACTTCACGTAGCTGAAAAAAAGTCTTTTAAGAAGTTGAACAAACAGAGAGCAGTTTTACAGCTCAGTCCAAGAATATCCAGGAACCTATCCATGTAAGAACAACTACTGCAAATGGAAAAAGCTTTAAAATGTATATATATTTGAAAGCAAATATTAATAAGATGTATTGGAATATAATCTGATACCTGCATTTGAAATAGTAAAAAGAGTCAAAAGTGCCTTGGAAGGAAATCTTCCATTTGTTTGTTTACTTGTTCTTGGAAAAGCAATATAAAACCAAGCAATACTAAGCAGCAATATATTGAACAGATAGAAAGACTTTATTCTGACAATAAGGTTTTAGAGTTGCAAGTTAAATCATAGCCCTTTTGCAGGAAGGAAAGAAAGCAAGAAACAACTTTTAAGGGCATATTTCTCCTTTCTACACAAACACATTGTTGTTTGCAACAGGGTGGGAAGAGTTTTACCGTCATTACAACAGTCACAGGCTGAGGCAACCATGAAGTTAGTGTTGATGCTATAATGGAAACACCTCTGTTCAGCGTTAATCTGTAGCACCAGTAAATGATTCATTACAAACACTCTGACAAAGCATGAGAAGCGATGAGTTTTGTATCCTCCCTGGCATTTACTTCTTCCAAGTGAGCTGGCTCACAGCTGTCTCCCAGGGCCTGGGTGGTTGTAGAGGGTTGGAACAAGCAAAGTAGATGAAAAAGCTGTTTTGTTGGGTTTTTTTTTCCCTCTCTGGTATTTAAAACTTAAACTCTCTAAGTTAAAGAAGACATTTTGTTCACGCACCTTGGGAGAGGAGGGCACACGTTCCCCATTTCTGACCGAAAAAGAAAGCAAGCGAGCAGAGAGAGGCTCTGGAAAGCGGGCTTCACACCCACCGCCCCGGACCTTCCCACAAAGAACAAGCAGCACAGCAACGCGGAGAAAGAGAAAAGCAGCCAGAGGCCACGGCGGTGTGGCGGCGGCGGCTTGAAATTTACCTGGAAATCAGCCAATATCATTTCTCGGTCCATGTTGGACGCCATTGCAGCCAGCTGCGTCCCCGGCTCCGCTCTGACCCGCGCACCTGGAGCTGCTGCCGGCGAGGACGGGGCAGGACGGGAGCTAGGAGCTCATCGAGGCGCCGGGCTCCTCTCGGGCTCCCGCGGCGCCCCCGAGCAGCCCCACCTGGCAGCTCCGCGGCGGCGGGCAGAGGAGGGGTGGAGGGAGGAGAGAGGCGGGCAGGGGGCCGGGGCCGAGATGGGAGCGGGCAGCGCTGCCTCAGCTGCTGGCCCGGGGAGGAGGAGGAGGCAGCGCCGCTCCCTCCCTGCCTCCACAGCGCCTGTCGCACATTTTGCCTGTCATTGAGGTCGCAAAGAGGCGCTTTGCGGCCGGCACGTGACCACCCTCCTGTCAAGCGCTCGCGAAGCCGGGGGTGGGGCCGCGTCTTTCCGGCAGCCCGCGGTGAGCGCGGCCGCTTCGTCCCGGCCCCGGCGGAGCCCGCGCCGATGCCCGGCGGGAGGTGCCCGTGCCGGGTAGCGGCCGGGCCAGGCGAGCGGCTGAGGGAGCCCGCGGCCAGCGCGTAGGCCTCTCCTGAGGCGACGGACCGCCTCGGCCTCCGGGGCGCCACGGCTGCGGCCCGGCCCGGCCTCGGGCGGGGCGAGCGGCTCCTCCGAGCGGGCGGAGCACCTCCGGCCCCTGGCTCGGCCCAGCGCGGCGCTGCCCCGGGGGCTGACCTCCTCCCCCGCCGCCGCCGGCAGGTGGCGGCTACACGGGCTCGGCGGCGCCGCGGGGCGGCCCGGCCGGAGTCTGCCGCCGGCTGCGGCCTAGCGGGTCGGCGGAGCTCCGGCGGCAGCGAGCCCGAGCGGGGGGGGGGGGAGAAATAAGGGCCGCTGCAGCCGCTGGCCGGAGGGCGGCTCTGCCTCCCCGTGCGGGAGCGGGGCGTCCATCCGTGCCCCCGTGACGGAGGAGCGGGCGGGATCGCGGTGGCTGCGGTAACTCGGTCCCCAGCGCTGTCTGCGTCCGCTCCTACAGCCGGCAGCTGTGCTCGCCGAGTGACCCGGACCTCCCCGCGGCACGGGCCGATCGAGATGGGGGGGTCTGTCTGGGTAAAACGGTGATTCCTCCCCTCCCCCTATACCTCACTCCAAAGGAGGAAAAACGTTTTTTCACCGAGCCAACAGACTCTGATCTGCACAGCGGCCCGCACACCAGCTTGGCAGTCCGGCACTGTAAGATGCAATTGCATTAGATACCTGAGATTTTTGTATTTTTTTAATAACGCAAATCTGACTAATGAATGCTTTTCAAGCCTGCCTCCTGCAACCTGATGCCGTTGACCGACCCCCTTAGCACTGGCGTTAAACACAAACGCTCATTCGGACACCCAATTTGCTGGTGAGTCCAAGATGTTTTGCTCTGCTCTTACCACAGCTACTTAAGATCACAGATACATCAAGCACCTTTCCTGTTAGCTAATAAAGCAACATAATGGTACCTTTGAATCAAGTTATTTTGCCGTTCTTTATTGTGTTTGTGTTGCTTTTGCTTTTTTTTTTTTTTCCATCCGTCCGTGAGGGTTTTCCACGAGTTCCTCAGACTCCGTGAGCTCCCTGCTCCCCGCCGCAGCGGCCGGGCTGGCACCGGGGGGAGCTGCGGGATGGGGACGGGGGACACGGCGCGACCGCCCACCGCGGCGGGGACAGACGGCGAACAACCGTTGCGTGGGGACAAAGGCGTATGAAAAGTTGCACTGTACCTTCAGGAAGAGTCCGCGTTCCCACGAAAAATACCTGTGGGGATAGTTTAAAGCCTGTTCGCAGACGCTGCTGGGGCGGGCGTCTGGCGGTGGAGTCGTTCAGGGTCTCCGGGGGAGGGAGGGAAGGAAGGGGGGGTGAGAGGTTGAGGCCACACTGAAGCAGCACTTGACGGTGTAAAACCAGGGCGTCAGAGAACTGGGGTTTCATACTCTATCGTGTTTCTGCTCTAGTTGATGTTGGCAGGGTTTCCCAAGAGGTTTTTATTGCTGGCTGACGTTAGCTTAACAATTCAAGCACCCCACCACCGAGCAGAAGGGTGACAAGAGGCAATGCCTTCAACCTGGGGCTTTGGTTTGTTGGGTTTTTCCCCTCCAGTTCGGTGTTATAGGCAGTTCTGGACCAGGTAGGAGGTATGGTGCGATGCCAGGGACAACCTATGCTAAATTACAAACAAATCCACCCACACATTACTAGAGAGTAATTATAATAAAGGCTGAAGTTTTAGCAACTGGATCAAAGCCAATTAAAACCTGGCACGGATCGAAGGTATAGGTATGTTGTCAAGATTAGTTGCACGGCATTCACGCCTGTTACAGTCATACTTTAAATAATGGTATCTGTATTAGATCTAAACCAGGAAGGATTGGATCCAGAACGTGAAGAAAAGGTGAAAAGCAGCACGTGTCCCGCATCGCAGGAAGTTCACGTTCAAGTCACAGCGAAAGTTTCTATTCTCCTTCTCACAACCCTTCGCTCCGAGGTGGTTTTTTCCCCTCCAACGAGTGTCAGACAAATAAGGGAGCCGGGGTGACATGAGGGAGCCGGGGTGACGTTTGCTTGCTTTACTCTTTGCAATGTCCGGCGATATCATCTCCCTCCAGAATGTGCGTGGGGTTGTTTTTTTTTCTGCTGATTTTGGAGCCAATCGGGGCGGCTCTTTCTGTTCTAGGAGTATTTTTTGTCATTCTTGAGAGGAAACGATCAGGATTAATGAGCTGCTGCTGCCTGCAAAGATTTCTGACAGACCCGTACGGTGCAAGAGGTTTGAACAGCACCTTCTGGGCGGGCAGTTTTACTCGCAGGAGGCCTGCAGCACCCCAGCTACGCTTCACATAATTATTTTGGTTCGGTGGTGTCCAGAAAGCGAGGGCTTTATTCTGAACTGTGTAACACCAGAAAAAAAACACGGGGGGGGGGGGGGGGGGGGGGGCGGCTGTTGTAAGGCTCGCAGGTCTAGCTCTGCGGCAAGTTACCAACAGGTTAACACCATCAAAGCCTGGGGATTAGTCACGAAGTAAGCCGTTGGTAAGCCGGCTGGCTGAATATTCGGCGCTTTGCAAGCTGCCTTATGCGGAAAAGCAACTCTATCTGACTACGCGGGTGTTATTTATACACACACACACTTCTTAGAGTCAATTCCGAGGGGAAATATCATTCATATTTCTGTATACAAAACTGTGAGGGCTATTACTCCTGGCCGAGAATTATCATTCTGAGGCCCTCGAAAATCCCCCTTTAGTTGATAATTTGAGCGTAGCTGCTCTCCCTGCTCCGTCTGTGGGCGGCTCACTACTTGGCACCCCTAATATTTTCACAAACAAGCGTGGGTGGGGGAATCGGTGCAGGAAAACGTAACTGCGAAGCAAGAAACACCCGAAATCGAAAGGAAAGAGAGACGCAGAAGTCGTACCGACCTCCTTCAGCTGCCCGGCTTGCAGGTTCATCCCTGTAAAACTGGTTCTGGCTCTGGCGGTTGTGGCTCTAAGTCAGGCCCCGGCTACCCCCCCACACACACCCCCACCCCACCCCCGCTCCAGCCCGGCTGCCAGCGGCGGGTCTCCCCCGCAGGGCAGCGCTGGAGGAGCTGAGGTTACTGCCAGGCAGGTTCCCTCACCAACGCACCTCCCGGAGCCGCCTCACGCGTGTTTACATTCAAATTCGCTTTCGCGCAGCGTCCACGCCAGCACCCGGAGGAGCAGACTGCCTCCGCGCCCGATAGCTTACGTGTGCTTATCGGGGAGCCACGGCACTGCATCTTACCTCCCGGAGGGCTCGCCGGGGCAGAATCCAGCCTTCCGAGGGGGCCCTGAAACTTAAAGCAACCCGGCCATTACAGCAGTTTTAAGACATTAAACGCTGTCAGGCGGAAGGGCAGTGGTATCCCTGTACCGTACCGTCGTCACTTCTTCGTCCTTTGAAGGAAATGCGAAGCCCTCGCGTCTCCTCGGCGGCAGGGTGCGTTTCTCCCTCAAAATGGCACTTTCGAATCAATCAAGGACGCCGGCAGCGCGGAAAGCGAGGAGCGCTGCCGTGGCCAGCCGCCACCACCGTTAAGACAACTTGACATTGACCCTTCCTCCTTGACCTTGTCCTCGGGGAGAGCAGCCCGCGTCGCTGCCGGGGCGGACCCCGGCCCCGTTCCGGCTGCCCCGCGGGGTGCTGAGCGAGGGCGGCGGGGCCGGGACCGGGCCCGCTCCCCCCGCTGGCAGGTGGAGATCGGCCCGCGGCCGTGCGCCTCCGCTGTCCGCGGGGAAGCGCCGGGCAGAGCCGCGGCGGGAGGCCGCCCTCCCGCCCACCCAGCTCCCCCCGATCCCCGGTCCTCCCGCAGGGGCGCGGCGGCTCCCGGTGCTAAACCCTCCTTTTCCTCGTATTTTTCCCCCCCGTGCTTTCCCCTCCCTAGGCCTCAGCAGCTCTCCTCCTAAAAGCACCCTGACTGTTATGGCCGTGCCGGGGCAGTGCCGCGGCCGGGCTGCGCGCTAAGGGGAACGACACAAGGCGCCGCGCTGCAGCGGCGGCGGGACCGGAGCTGGGGCCTGCGGGCCGGGGCCGGGCGAGGGGCGGGTACGCGCCGCTGCAGGCCTTCCTGCCCGGCCGCTCAGCAACTCCGCCGCGCCTCCTTAAATCTCTGCCGTTAAAATGTGGGCGGGTGTTTCAACTCAAAAAGCGCTCAAATTTTTTTTCTTTTCAAAAAAAGCTGATGAGGTTAAAAAAAAAAAAAGGGGGAAAGGAAAAAAAAAAAAAAAAAAGAGAGAGAAACCGGCTTCGTGTCCGTAGGATACAGAAGTAGCGATTGTTTGTGCTTAAAAAAGGGGGAGCGCAAAGTCGCGGGCGGAGGCAGCGCCCGCGGACCGGCAAGTGCAGCTTTATTTCGCGGAGTTGAAAGAGGAGGCGAGCGGCGGCTGTCACTGCGCTGCCGACCACAGCCGGGCCGGGGCGGCGGCGGGCACCCGCGCAGCCCCTGCCCCCGCCCGGAGCTCCCCCTCCGCTCCCCGGCTGGGGCGAGAGGCGCGGCTGTCGCCAGGGAGCGCCCGGCGGAGCGCGGGCAGAGCCGGCGGCGGCCGCGACAGAGACGGCTCCGCGCCGCTGCTCCTCCGCGCCCTGAGCGCGGGCGGCCGGTACGCGGCAGCCCCCCCCCACCCCCCCCACTCCCGCCTGCTCCCCGTCGCTACCGCCAGGCCGCCGTCGCCGCCGCCCGCGGACCCGCCGCCCTCCTGGATGCTCCGGAGCCGCCGCCGCCGGGGGCGGCCGCCGGGCGGGATCGAGCCCGCCCGCTGCGCGGAAGCTGCGCGGAGCCGCGGGAGTGAAGCTGCTGCGAGGAACGAAGCCGCAGCGGGGAGCGAAAGCACCGAGGGAGCGATCTCAGCGGCGGGGCAGCCGCTGCCGCCGCGCCCTGCCCTCCGCGGGCGCGGCTCGTCCTTCTCTTCCCTGCTCGGCCCGGACTAGAGGCGGCGGTGTGGGATGAAAGGGGGGATCCCGAGCGGGAGTGGATGCACACTGCTACGGAAGACTTTTCCTCGGAGCTGTTGCTGCTAAAGTCTCAGATCCCGACTGTGAACAGGGTGGGTTGTCTTCTCCTTCCAAGATCTCAGGTCTGAGTGAGTCTCCGGTGTACGTGTATATATGTTACCTATAACATATATAATATATTGCATAGCTATTAATCTATACCTCCCCCCCCACCCCCCCGCAAGTGGCCAAAGTCTTTAATAGGAGTTACTCTATATGTGGAAGCAAAGAAATCTTCTTTCAAGTGGAGCTGCAGTTTTGCTGAATAATCACGTGTGAGTTAGGGGCGGGCTCTTGGCAAGGAGGTTTTTTACGAGTATTTACTACAAGGTCTACTCCAGAAGATTAACCATCCCAATCCTTCTGTCAGTCTCCGATGCCATGCCTGGTTAAAAAAAAAAAAAAAAAAAAAAAAAAAAAAAATCTCATCTCTTTTCCGATCGTCAGTCACCCTAAAGAATGGCCGAGCCTTCTGGGAACGAGCTGGCGTCCGCGGCTGCCAAGGGGGACCTAGTGCAACTTACTAATTTGTTGCAAAAGAATGTAAACGTCAATGCACAAAATGGATTTGGGAGGACTGCGCTGCAGGTTGGTATCCAGAGAGGGAGAAAAATATTTCATCACTGGTACCTACGTGACCCGGGTTTCCAAAAAAGACAACGTTTTAAGCAGGCTGGTGGATGAAATTCGAGTGGTTTTTCAAACTCGTTGGATGCCATATTTTATAACTTTGGTGGCTCCAACTCCCTAAAATGACGTACTTGAAATAAAACTGGTCAAAACCATTATTTCAATCGGGGATCACCCTCAATGTCAAACGGGCTACGAGTTTGCTAATATTTTGTAACTTCGTGGGGAGGAGGCAAGGAATGAGCCAGCCGAGATGGAAAGAAATCAGCTTAGGTGAGCAGGATTTCGTAGCAGGTCTGTAAACACAAATGTGCCGTTCTCTGAAGCTTGGGATTTTTCTTTTTCTTCCTCCGTTGTGGTTTTTGTGTGTTGTTTTTTCTCTTCTTCTCCCCCCCCACTCCCTCCACCCCCGTCCTCCCCCCTTCTTTCTCTGCTTTTCGAGCCGGACTTGTCTCGGTCCTGGGGTCTGCCGGAGGTGGTACTTTTCCTTTCTGCGCTGTTTGTGAGGAATGACCTTTCTCATTGGGAAGCATGTTGCTCCGAACCCAGGACCTTCGATGTACGTTCAGGGTTAGCCCCGCGGGTTAGGGTTCCAGCCGAATCACTTGCTTTTTCATTCATAATCGAGGCTTTAAAATTTGCTGCTTTAGATCGGTTTAGCAGGGCACCGGGTCCAGCGATTTCCTTTCTGATCGTATAGGGTGCTATGTCCTAATTTTTAAGTGTGTGGCTGTGCTGGCAGGAGTTGGAACTGGTCCAACTGCTCACTATTGGAGCTGATGAGAGATTTTGCTTTTAATAATATCAGATAATGATGCCGAAAAGGCTAGAATACCACCAAATAGTGAAAGAAGTGATTTATAAATCCGGAGGGGGAAAAGAAGTGTGATTATTTGTGCTTGAGGTGTAAGTAATGAAATGTGGAAGTGGAGCTACAGGTCTTTTGAATTTCACACATGAGAAAAATCGATTTTTAACTTTTTCCCCCCCACCCCCTTCCCCTTAAACCATGACAATAATTTCTGAAATTGGCGTTTTAAACAGCATAGAGCTCACAACTGTGCTCGAGATATTTACAGCTTTTTGGCTTAACATCAAACTGTTAGAGCCGGAAAATTAGCACCTCTTGCTAAAAAGCAGGAATGACCCCCTCCTTGGGGTTTTTTTTTTTTGGACAATTTCTCTGAAGCTGGAGATCCGTGAGCTCCTCTCTGTCCTGTCAGCACCTAAATAGGGCATCGCATGGCAGTGCAGGCACTTGCAGCAACTTCTCAGGGACTGAAAGGTTTTAAATCAAAAACTTACACCAGCTAACTTCTGTAAGAACCCAGGGAGCACTTAGCGAGCTGGTTTATCCTCGGGACGAGGGCTGGAAACCGATTTATCCTACACTAATGCATTTTTTTCCCCCTACAAGCAGCTAACTGTCCGTGTGCTGAAGTTAGGCATAATTTACACAATGACATAGCATCCAGATATATTAAACAAGCATCCGTGTCCTAACAATGCTCCTTATCGCTGCCTAATCATAGCTGAGCTAATGAACCACAACAAAAATCAAACCAGGAGAATCTGTCGACTTATTTTCAGTATGTATCATCCCGAAATGTGCTGTGGGTGCGTGGCCACGCTCGAAAGAGCTCTGTCAGTGCACTCTCCCCAACCGAGATCATCTCTCTGTAATCTCTCTCTCCATTTAAAACGGAGACAATGCTCCTATATTAATGTTAATTAATTTCTATTTTCCTTCCGCGTTTATGTTTAATTAAACAACTGCCCGGCTTGTCTCTGTTCTTTTTATCCCTGACGAAGTGTACCTATGCAGGCCTCAAATACATGTCCTGCCCTTATGCTCTTCGTCTGACTTACTCAGTTTGTGCTTTCTCCTTCTTTGCCTCCCTCCCCCCAAGTGAAACTTCGCAAAATAAAGGGCATTTGCCCTACACTTGTAGCCCACGTCCCGGTAGCATCACCTTTAATATGCTTTTTTTCTGCACCCCACCCCCCACCCCCCACCCCCCCCTCGCATCTTTAACTGAAGCCTTCAGCCTGAACAGAGAAAACTCCCACCTAAACCGATTCCTTGTTTTGAATTCACAAATAACACGGCCTGGGCCCTCAAAAAAATAAAGGGGGGGTGGGGGGAGACGACACCAAAATGCCCAGATTTTACTAAAGAAAGAGAGATCACAATGCTCTTGTTTTCTTTTACACCACTTCCATCTCCAGCCAGAAGTGAAAGAAATGGCACACACCGAGCTGGAAGCCTTGGGGCACAGGGAAACCTCTTTCCCTGAATCCCAGCCTGTCTTATCTGCACTTTTGCTCTTGTCTGTAGATATATAATATACGGGGCAGCCTTACAATCCAAACGCTGTGGTAATTACATTTATTGTAGCTTGTTTTCTCTTAAAAAGCCTGATGCATATTTTTCTCCAGGAGAGTTTTTCAGCAAATCCCTCGCAGAAGTTGTACATTATGCTAAATCTAATGCACTGTAAAGCTCATCTGTGCAGATAATTAATTTTTTTTAACCAAGATTTGCAAATCAATGTATGGACATTTCTAAGAAAATAGAAAAGATTTTTTTTCCCCCCGAATTTGACAGTTAGAGTGAGACTTATAACAAGAACAGAAAAATATTGCCTAGAGGCTGGAGATTATACATTACCATGTTTATTTTTTCCTAATTCTTCGAAAAAACAAATAAGATAAATTTGGGGGAAATCGGTGCAAGCTGTTAAGTGCCATATAAGAGAGATTTGCGTTCTGATTATGACAGAATTATGATGCAACAGAGAAAATTTAAAGAAGCTTTTTTTTTTTTCCCCTGAGAGAAACAGTCAAAAAAATCCAATTATTGTTGTGTTTTAGTTTGTTGTTTGTTTGGATTTTTTTTTTTGAGGGGATGATTTTAACAATATAATATATCCACAGTTGACTTATAATGAAATTATGAAAGTGTAATATTATATACTGGTTTTAGAAGAAAACTTCTGGAACTTTGAAACATTCCTTTTAACTTCTCCTTTTTGGGTGACATAATGAAACACAAATATTGGGGGGAAAAAATTCTTCTGACATTTATTTTTCTTAGCAGACAGAGCTATGGTACAGGTCAAATATTTGTTTTATGATAATGCACAGACAATGTAAACACCTGAAAGCTTATAAAAACACATCCTACATTTGCTGTTGCTGAGGTAAAATATCTGCTCCTCGGAGCCCCTATACTTGGTGTTTAACGAGATTAAACAGTAATGCAGAGGTGTCTCAATACTCGGGCAGATAAAACCGAACTATACTTAATTTTCCTGTGTTAAGGGGCTGAGATAACCCACGTTGGGAGGCAAAAAAAAAAATCTAATATATAAATTCCCAATTCTACACCGCCTGTGTCAGACATTAATCTTTTCGAGGCAGAAAGCTATTATCACCGAAATGATAACATCTTTCACCATTTCGGAGAGTTTAGTAACAAAAAAAAAACCACCCATGTAAACTCGATGTTCTGGTGCCTCGTTAGTTTTATAGTGGGGCTCTCCTGGCTGTTTTAAATGAGGTTCCAGCCGTGACAAAACCCAGGGATGGGAACTGAGGATCTGAAGCCAGTGCTGGAGCAAACACCCCCCCCCCCCTCGGCATTCAACTCTTCTCTTTCTTTCATAGGTAATGAAACTCGGGAACCCCGAAATTGCCAGGAGGTTGTTAATTAACGGTGCAAACCCCAATCTGAAAGACAGTACTGGCTTCGCTGTAATACATGACGTAGCCAGAGAGGGTTTTCTGGACACTTTGCAGACTCTGCTGGAGTTCAAAGCTGATGTTAACATTGAGGATAACGAGGGCAACCTGCCCTTGCACTTGGCCGCCCGGGAGGGGCACGTGCGGGTGGTGGAGTTCCTGCTGGAGCGCGCGGAGTGCAAGGTGGGCCACCAGAACAAGCGGGGGGCCACCGCCTACGACCTGGCCAAGCTCTACAACAGGTCCGCCGTGGTGAAGCTCTTGGAGGACAGCAGCTTCTTCCCCGCAGCCATGAATTAAATCCGACCCGGACGCGCCCCGCTTTGGACATTGAGGCTTTCACAGCCTTTTTTTTTTTTCCTTTTTAATAACATTTGTTGCAACTTTACTTCTTCTTTTTTGTTTCATCTTTTTTTTCTTTTTTTTTGTTTTTTTCCCTTTCCCGATAATGTAGGTCTGGCGAAATTCTAGAGGTGGGTTTGGAGATGATGGAAGTGTTCAAAATCCACGCTCTCGGCAATTCCTTACACCTGCCATTTACAAAGTACTTACAGACTCAGCCGTGTATATGTTGGTCGCTCATATCTACCTTTCCAGTATCGAGTTTTACAGTTTATTTTAGGTCATTCGTATTAAGTCATTAATTCAAGAGCTACATATTTACATGCTTAATGTTGCTGGACTTTTAAGAAAAGGAAGTAGCTTACTGCGAATTCTCCCACCTCTCACCCCCCGCCCCTCCCCCCTCTCCCCCTCGATCCCCCCCCCCCCCAACCTTTGGGTCAGGTTTAGGAGTTTGAAATCCTGTTTTGGATTAAACCAGCCTTTTAAGGGGAAACCTGCAAGACTCTGAGCTCGGGCAGACCTTGAAGTCAAAGGCTGCTTGGCCTGAGCACAGAGGATAGAGCTCAGAGGCTTTGGGAAATAGCTGCATTTTGACACTAACAAGAGCTTGTAGAAGTAGGTCACTTACTTTCTAAATGTAGATGACACTTTTCCCCTTTGTATATTTAAACTTTCACCAAGCTGGTTTTGAATTTAGTTACCAGAAACAGTGTAAGTGGTGTTTTTTTGATTGCCAGAGGTTTTAAACAGCTCAGTTTAGTAGTTCGTGTTTACTGTGCACTGAACAAGACGTTTTTCTCTAGTTTCAAAACAAGCAGCAGAGAACCATTGTCAGAGAGGCAAGAGGACACAGAAAGCAAGTTTTCTGGACGCTTCGTAAGCTGAGTGCATTTTAGATGTTCTTTGAGAAACATTTCCTTGCCACCAACTATTCTGTTTTGCCTGGAAATAAACTATTTTAAAGCTAGATGCACGAAAACAGGACTGTTTGAATGCAGTGGCGTTGGGGAAGCAGCGCGTTTGATAATTGGGAAGTTCGGTTATTGCCTGCGCCTAAAAACCTATTTAACCATTGAAAAATTGTCATCGCGATGCAGTTGAGAGTGTTCATCTAACTCATTTACCTCTCCGGCTACGGCAGGAACTAACGACGCTCAGCAGGATCGGGAAGAGTTTAGCACGAAACTTGTAACATTTGGGCAGGATTTAGTTGTTGGGCAGATGGGCAGTTTAAAGTGCTTTCTTTTGAACAGCCGAATACTTAATTGCGCGAAATAGAAGGTTTTTTAAATCAACGCAAAATGATTAGTACTTATAAATGCACTTAAAAGAGGAAGGGGTGTATATTAGTTTAAATTTTAACTCTTCGGGGGAAAATATATCTTAGCCCCACAAAATCAGTTACTATCGTTTTCGAGTATAAAGTAATTTGCTGGAACTGTCTGTCATGTTTACTACATGCTCTGTCACACTGCTGTGGTTTCTGATTAAAAACCTCTGTGAAATATGAAGTTTTGCGCGCTTTTGTTATCATTTTTTGTTCACAAAGGCTCTAGAGAACATTAACCCGGGCAGCACGGCACATAGGATGCACGGCTGGGGAAATAACCCGCAAAACACCCGGAATAAAGAGCACTAAAAGCCACCCGGAGTATTAAACCCGAGCAACCCGTCTCCCTTCCCTCATGTCCCGGAGGATGCTCCAAGCTTTTTCCCTATCCACAACTAGTGCCCTGCGCTCTTAGAAATCAGAAATCCGCGCTCCTCCCAGGATTTCTCCCAGGCACTGCTACGGCAGAGGGGAACCCCGAAAGGTAACAGTCATCTCTCATTTTTCACTTGTGCTACTAAAATATGTAAATAGAACTACCCTCTTCCCAGACCCGTTTTGAGCTCCACCCGCATTTAATTTAAGCTAAAACGCAGTTTAAGTAGTGGCCTAATAAAAAAGACTGCTTTCCCGAGAAAAATGCCCTGCCTAGTCAGAAATAGCGGCTTTTACTGCATGCCAGCAGCTCACCTTAGAGCCGGGACGTGTTACACCACGATCCATCCCTCTTACGTTAGCGGGTGGGACACGGGAGATGTTAAGTTTGGCTTAAAGTTATGTTTTATTTGCTTTTACCTCTGGATCTTTCTGTGTAAGTCACTCCACCTATGGAGAACAATGTGACACGCTGACATTCCTAGTTAGATGTTGGGAACACGAAAATTATTCCCTGATGCCTCAGGAAGTTAAGAGTTACTACAAAAAGCCCCTGAGGTACAAGAAATAAATCAGCTGGTGGGTGAGATGCACCTCACAGGGGTTGCGGGTGAAAAAACGGGTGCTGGGGGGGATGCTGGGACCTTGCTTTCCTGCACGAGTGTTTAAATTCGCTGAGCCAGGAGCAGATAATACAGAGCAAGTCTCATTAACAGGGAATCTTTCTGCCGGAAAAAGATCCTGGTAACGGGTGAGGTTTCAAAAAGGATTTCTGTGATTTATTCTTTTCCCTTACTCGTCCGGCAACACCTCAAAGTCCGGCTGTACAAATTAGAGTTATTTGTGGAAGTGTGCAAAACTCTGCGTGTGGGGTGGAGAGAAACCTTTCCGAGAGCTTTTATCGGGGCATAAACAGGCTGGGAAGTGAAGCCTCCCAGGCAGGAGCAGAGACTGTCCTGCGGCAGCCCAGGAGCAGGCAGTAAACAGGACAGGATCGAGGCGAGGTGTATAAATAGCAACAAATACAGCAAGCGCGGAAAAATATGAAGAAATAGAGTCCAAAATGCAGCAGGAGCAGGCTACGGGAGAGCACAGCTGTGGGGCAAGAGCCCTCTCCCCTATTTCAGTTACACGGACCAGCAAAGCTCTTCCACTTGACCTTTGTTTCCAAATCACCCTCGGAACAACGGCGGGGGGTGCCGAGTTTCTTTTGAGAGGGGGCAGATCCTAAAGGGACCCCGCAGGGAACGGACAGAGTTTAATCTGTGGCAGCAGCACCCGGAGAAGGCGAAATAGCCGGTCTGTGAGTGCTGGGGGAGGGAGAGGGGGAGCCGCACGGCTGAGCCAGGCACATAGAGCTGGCCGGGCGCTTACGCGGGGGAGCGTGAACCTGGAGGTATTTGCAGGTGAAATGAGCTCAGCCGCCGCTCCAATAAATGACTGCACACTTAAGGACACGAAAAGACTCTCTTTCCAGTTTTCGGTGAGGGGAGAGAGATGAATTCAAGGCTTTATTCCATGGTGGGATAAGAAATCAGCTTCGTAGGCAATGCCGTTGCATCGTTCACACGAAGAAAGAGTTAAAGGAGTAGAAACCTCCCCCACTTTTATCTATTATAATAAAGAAAAGGGTCTCTTCCACAAATATACCTGGAAAGTCACCGGGCAGCCAGAAGCAGCCACGCATTATTATCTACTCACTAAAGTGCTGAAATTCCCTCGGAAAAAAAAAAAAAAAAAAGCTAGGGAAGGAAAGTTGCTGCATTAATTTGGGCAGTTATACTGGGCATAGAGGGGGGAGGAAGCGGGGGGGGGGGGAAGGGGGGGAAGAGAGAGAGGGGAAAAAAGAAAACAAGAAGGAAAGAAAGAGAGAGAGAGAGAGAGAGAGAGAGAAAGAAAGAAAGATTTCTCACCAAGCCTCAGAAAAGCCTGCCCCACAACACATGCATTCAAAATGTCGGTGCTCCCGGAGGGCTCTGCAGGGATCCCCGGGGAAGAGGGAGGGTCGGGGCCGGCGGAGGTGCGGGGCAGGTCGGGCGGCCCCCGGGGAGCGCGCCCGGGAGCGGGACCGCCGGGCGAAGGGGGGAGGGGGGGGGGGAGCCCGGCTCCGAAACCGTTAGGTTGTCTCTACGGTTCCTCTCCCCTTTCTCTTCCTGTCCAAATATTTTTAAATTTACGCGCCTTAAATAACAGTCTGATTTTATTTATTTAGTTTCCTCCGCGGGCTCTGCCGCCGCTTCGCCTCGGTCCCCCGCCGCGAGGGGCCCCGGGGGCGGCCGCCGGCCCGCGCAGCGCTCCGCGCCCGGCCGCGGCTCCGCGGGCACCCGGCCACCGCGGCACCTTCCCCGCTCGCCCCCGCCGCCGCATTTCTTCGCAGCCTGCGCTGCGCCGGGCTTTCCCCCTGCTGCTTCTTCTCCTTTTTTTTTTTTTTTTCCCCCTCTTTTCTTCCTTTCCTTTCTCCCTCCCTCTCTCCCTCTCCCCGCAGTCGGGACTGGCACCTCCTCAGCGTTACCCCGATGCCTTCGCAGCCTCAGCCGCAGTGAGTACAGCAAAGGGACCCACATCTGCCGGGGGGGATATTTATGACACATGTTTGTGGCTGCTGCCCGGGCTGCGGCGCTCCCGCTGCAGCTCGGGGCTCTCCTCCCTCAGCCCCAGATTTCAGGGATGCAGAAGCATCTTCTCCCAGCGCAGCCCCGCGCAGAAGACAAAAAGAGGCAGGTTCGTCTCCAGGTTTCCTTAAAAAATAGGAAGCAAGGTGTATCTCCCTGCCAGAGCTTTCAAAGACCTTCTGTTACATTTGAAAATTGCAGGCAGGGGAAACAGGGGGAGGGAAAGTAAATAAATGAAGCTTGGTTTCTGTGCCACGGAGGAGAGGAAACGATCTCTGGATGTAGAGTACAGGGCACGTTTCTGATAACCAGATGTGCCAGGTCTTGCCCTGCAGACCCACATTACAGGGAAAGAAACGAGCTGCTGCTGTGGCACTGAGGGGTAAGATGGCTCCTGGCGTTTTGAAGAGGCACTGAGTACAACTCACCGGGGACATTTTACAGTGCTAAAGGTTATTGCTTGTCATTTTGTACTTTTTCCCCAGAAGGTTTGAAGTACCTTTCAGCACGGTATCGGTTAGATTTGTGCGAAGTTCATCTTAAGGAACCAGGAGGAAGAAAACTCCCCTATGTCGGATACTTCAGAATAACCTTGACCTTTCATTAGTGCTTATCCTTAAAGATAAGTCATACAGGGAAAGCAGGGAATTGGGCAAGGCACCTGCGAAAGCACAAATGAAATGTCTCTATTTTTAAACTAGCGATGAAATGGCTCCGGATCCCATGAAGCAAGGGACACTGAGGGGGCTAGAAGCCAAAACCTAGAGCTTGCTGGCAAAATTCAGCCTGATACAGACAGGAACCCGAGTTCATTTCCTCAGCCCAAGATGCATTTTCTGCCATTAGTCCAATCAGCTCTGCTGAAACTCGAACTGCCAAAAAGGGTAAATTCCCTCCGAAAGAAACTGAATCAGCCAAAAGCGTAGCCAGCTTTTCAGGGAAGTACCAGACCACTGAACCATGTTTCCAGTTGCATTTCTTTGTTCCCCTGTAACTGCTTTCTGATAGTTGGAGACCTAATTAAGAGGACCACTGGTATTTATGAGTATTTCAAATAAAAAAAGAAGCCTTATTCTGCATAGGAAGCACAAAACGGAGCAGCCACTAAAAGGTTAAAGTCAATTCACAGCTCCTGGTGAAAGTTTCCCTTCAGCAGATAATGCCTATCAAGATGGTCTGTCTTTCTCCTGTTACACCCTTAGAGCAGGAAACGGGCAGCATTTATATGGCAACACAGCCCTCTGCCCTCCTCAATATTAAGATTATTATCAGCACAATGATATTTTAATGAACAGTCTTAGACACAGAGCTAATGAACATTAAAGGAAAAGACACTGGCCCAGCAGTGAGCACAACCGAATGCGATGATGCCCTGTAGGAACACTGAGTATTCAAAAGCTTTTCAGGGTTTGACCCTAATGAAACACAAGACCAGTCCTGGGTACACGGCGCATTTATATGCAGAGGGTACTGCAGGCCGGAATAAGGGCTTCTGCTAAAGTTAATTGTAATTTTCCGGTCAGGGAGGGGGGGAGGAATCGCATGTTTAGGCCTTCAGTTATTAACATCTATTCCGATGGAAACAGGGATGTTTGGATACACTTTGTCAAATCAAATCGAGTGCTTTCTGCTGGGGCTGTGCGATGGGCACCCAGGTGAGGTACCACGGTGTGTCTGCACTTCGAACTCAGGCATGCCAGGATGGGAGCCTATCCATCCGGCATGAACTTTTGCTTATATTTAGCAAAGCTGGAGAGCAGGCAGAGAAGATTTTCAGGCCACACTAACTAGATGCCAGCAGGCCTGGAAACAGAGCTGCTAATTGTAAAGAACTTCCTACAGAACAGATTTTGGTTGGGTTTTTTTTTGTTTGTTTTAATTTTCTGTAAAGGAGAAGTCCACTCTGCTGGAAAAAGCACCGGCTTTATATCTGGACATACCATAGTTCTTGAGGGTGTGGCTGTAGGTAGACAAACAAGGCTGTATTTAATCTCTAAGGGAATTTTATAGGGAACATCTGTTAGAGGGAAAAGTGTATTTGTTTCACGAGCTGTGACTTTTAATACTATCACCTCCTTGCACCTATATATATATGCTCTAAATAGTGCAATGCATTTGGATTCTTCAGATGTAATTTGTTTTAACTCCTGTAAAATAAGGGGGCTGCAGACAAAAAGCTGTGCCACGCTCTGGTATATTCACAATCCAGCACTATAGGCATGAACAGGAGTGAACTATTTCCTTCCTGCACGAACATTGTAGTTCATAGAAACATATTGTTTTGTGTAAAGAAGGTAGTAGATAATTAACTGTATTAATTTAATCTAATTATAGGCCTCTGAGGCAAAAAGCTGACACTTTTCATTGTGGTATATTCAGAGAAGTTAATTGAAAAAACATTGCAGCCACAAGGCATAACATGCCCATCGTATATTTGACACTAATTCTTTTCTCAAAAAGGGGTGAATCTGATGCTCGCTGGAGATAAGGATTGCTGTTACTCACTGGAGTAAGAAAAAGTCTGGGGAAGCTCCTTATGCAATGCTGCAGTGCACTGCAATATCTCTGCGATTCCAGAGCTAACCACAGACAACTTAATTTGCCAAATTGCGAGATGGTTTTGTAATGTACGTGAGGACCTATTGCAAATTAAGAAAAGATTGACCACGTCTTTAGCTGGGACGTAGGTCAGAATTCGAACAGAGATCTGCTTCAAGAAGCAATAGGTCAATGTATCAGCTCTGGGCTCTGTTTAATCTTTAGGAGGAACCAAGTAGTAACAGCAGCCTTACCCCTAGGAGTTGTTACTAGGAGTGTGAATTGTGTTTTTAAGTTATCAGTATGACAAACAGATACCTGGGCAGTAAATCAACACTGGCAGCTTCCAAGTATATGAAAACAGATGTATGTCAGACCATTTGCAGTTTCAGAGTCATTTTTCCTATCACCTGATACACACCAACAACTTAATTTTCTGACAGCAGTGCTACTTTCACTCTCAAAAGGAAAGTAAAGCAGCTCTGCTCTGCAGAGCTCGCCAGAGGACATAGCAGACCACACGTGCCGGCTGTGGGGAGGCATTTGCCATTTATGTTAAAGAAATTCCAGCTTGCAAGCTGAATCATCATGTTACAGGCAGATAACACCGTTCCCCCCCTGCTTTCTCACTGGAAGAGTGTAACTCTGGCATCTCTGCAGCTGTAGAAGTGCCACAGGGCAAGAGACCTCCCACCCCACCTCCAGCTGCTCCTCTCCCTGGCTCCTACCCCAGGGACCCCTGTTTCTGCCCTGCCCCTGAGCACGCAGAAACAGTCCAGGGCACCCAGCCCACTCCACCCCTCTTGTCCCATGTCTCCAGGCATTGTTGTTCCTAGCTGGTGGGAGAAAGAACCTGCAAAGGCTGCTCACCCCCATGATGAAGGTGCCTAATTACTGTGGTGATGGTGTGAGCCCTCTCAGATGACAAACACCCCCAGCAGAAAGGCCGTTGAGTGAAGCACAGGGCCTTGCTTTGCTCTGCCAACAAGAGGCTACCTATAGCTTTACAATTACTCAAAATAGTTTTTAACTGCATTTTGCAGAAATATTTTTACTGTGGTTACAAAAGCAGCACATTGCACTCTAGGCACTTCAGATGTTTGTTAGTAAAGTCACAGGAAGCCTGAAAAGTAAACAGATAGTGACATGCGGTCATCCTAACTCTGGGGCTCTGGCTCAAGAGATCCGGACTATTTGATAAAGCAGCTCTCTAGCAAGTGTGGCCATAGAGGTTAGCCATGCAGGAGTCTGATTCCTGTACCCTTACAGATAAATCACAATTTGCATTGCTGTCTGGCTCAGAAAATCAGCCTATTGTTATAGTTCAGTCTGTACTCACTAACTTCCCTCCCTCGATGCTCTAACTCATCTTCCTTCTGCTTGGCTCCTGCCTTCTCCTCCTCCTCCTCTGGGCTGTTTTCAGGGCATCTCGCAGCTCTTGCTCTTCCATGCTTTGTTTACCCCTCCATTCCCTGGCTCCTGCCTTCTTGCACTCTTCACACTGTTCTTAACTCCCAGCTTCCTTTCCTTCGACTGCACATCCACCCTCTTATTTTTTCTTAATTATTTCCTCTGGCATCTTATCTTTATCTCTATGCTTATTAACCTTTGTACCTAATATATCATATCCTTTACACTTTGCCCAGCAGCATCTCATCATATATAATGTGTATGATTTTTTTTTTAACTCTAGTAATGGAGATCTGCTTCCACAACTGATTTCCATCCATGATGTCCTAGTTGTCCTGAGAAGTCTTAGCACTGGTCAGTAACAGTTTTCTCCCTGGCATCTACCTCCTTCATCTCCTTCTGCCTGTTGCTTTCTGCTCCCTGCCATGCTCTGCTGCTGACAGGTCTCCTCCCAAACTCTTTCATCTTTGCGATCCATCCCCTTTTCTCACTGCCTCAGCAGCAAGAGAAGGAAGGGAGATGATGCACGTAGGAGGGGTACCCAGGTCTCACAGACAGTGATCTCTCAGGAATGCAGGATGAGAAGCTGCAGAGAAACGCTACTTGGTCCCCACTGCCTCAAAAGTGCCTGTATGACACACAGTCACTGAATGTGTCACAGACCCCACCGGCACAGGTTGATCTGCAGAGAATTTAGCTGCCAAAAGCTAACAGTTCTTAACTGATCACGTGAAAACTGAGATTTTGTGGAGTCTTATAATGATTTTACATTTGGATGCCCATCTGTGAAACCACAGCAATGTTGCTGCCAAATTCCAGGTTGCCACTCAAATGGCACATGGATGAAACCAGACCAGTGATGGTGTTCCATTTCAAATTCCTTCTGCAGAGAAATGGGGATACTGACACTTCTGAGTGAAGCAACTGGATTATTATTATTTTTTAATATGGGAAAAATATTTTTTTAACCTTGTTCTTGAAAATACCTACAGTGGTTTAGCTGGAAACTGCCAGAAATTAAACTTGGGGCAGTTGCTTGGCTTTGAAAAATACCAAGCTAAACAGTTACAAGCAACTGAAAACAAGCTGTTATTATGAAGCACTGGGCAAGATGGCAAGATTAAGCAGAGTGGTTCCATGACTTTGGTAAATGTGGAAGGTTTTTAAGTGACCTGTAATGAATTTCTTACTAACAACTTTGTTAAAATAAGCAGAATTCAGTTGGGTTTCACGTTTCTGGCTGAAGATGTTACCTCTGAAAATAAAGGTTATGATCCAGAGTGTGCTAATGTGAAGAGGGAGGAGTGGGCTGGGGCTGAGAGCACTGGGACTGAGACTGGGAGCACTGGGACTCGGGGCTGCTGCTGTTTCTTTGGCAACAAAACCAATTTGAAAGATCTACAGAAGCGCAGATACAAATGATCAAGAAGTATTCTATGGAGGTGAAACTTTATGGAGAGAGCAGAGGGAAGCAAGGGCAAGGAATTGCTTCTGGTGGGAGAACATCAAAACAACAGAAAGTGAAGTCCCAAGATTTTGTTTGCTCAGGGGTTCTTAAGCACCCTGGGGCTCACATGTGCCTATTGATTAACCCATGGGGCGAAGCAGGTACCCTTGTCCCCACTCCCTGGTGAGTGCAGCTTGCCATCACACCCCCACCCCCCACCCCACCCCCCAGCATAATATAACAGCCCCCAATGACCTTCAGAATCTCCAAACTGAAAACTAAGGCAGTTTGGGAGCTGCTCTGTATGTCACTGCCTCCCTTCCATGGCGGTGCCACGTCTGTCAGAGCGGCAGCTGGACAGCCGAGGGTATTACCTGTTTCAGTCATCTGACTTGAACGCTCCGCTGACTCCCTGCTAGAGATTCCAAGAACAGCTTCACGGCAACAGTCGCAGCAACTACCACTGAATGCTGGTTTGCAGTTCAAATTGTTATTCCATTTCTCTGCTAGGGATGAAAGTAAGAGAGTGGCAGAAGTCCCTTGGAACATACAATGAACTGCCTGTGTTAATTTGCAAATACATTCATCGCGGTTTTGCCTATAAAATTAATACTTTTAAATTCCTTTAGCAGACCTAATGGATTGCCTGTCACTCGTCTGCATGTTTGCCTAAAAGATATGTTCTAGCTTGAAAAGAGATGAATTCAGGAAGTCCCGTGGCCTGTGTTTTGCAGGAAGTCAGACAAGGTGAGAGCGGTGGTCCCTCTGGCCATTTCACCTCTGTCAGTCTGTCTGGCCAGGATCTTAACAGCAAAATCAAACCCACGCTGGAAGCTTTCTCTGCAGTAAAACTATTCTGTGATACCTTGTGTAGCCTGTGTTTGAAGGAGCCTAGCTGCACTTCAGTAAAATGCTTTATGTTCATGATTGTGATTATATGTTCAAATTGGTGCCCTGTGATAATGCTGCATGGGGAGCAGTATGAAATTAAAACTACTCTAATTAAACCAAAACCCAATCAATCTGTTTTCATTAACACAAGGTTGAAAATTCTTCCTGGGTGCTGTTGCTTGGCATACAAGCTATTTTGTTTTGCTTAAAAGTGCATGTGTTTAACATGTTTAGATTTCTTTTCGGGTTTAATATTAAGCCTGAGTTGGCAGCACTTAGTTCTGCAACATTTACATAATGTACCTTACTCCTAACAGTATCTTATGCTCAGCACCTTCTTCTGTTTGATAGTTTCACCTTTTTTTTTCGTTTAAATTTAAGCAGGAAAAGTGAGGTTTAAGGATAGCAGAAAAATTGGCCTGACAACACGATCTAATGAACCACAAAGCAGCCTTCAA
Organism: Gallinula chloropus; assembly: GCF_964237585.1. Lineage (NCBI taxonomy): Eukaryota > Metazoa > Chordata > Aves > Gruiformes > Rallidae > Gallinula > Gallinula chloropus. Next base: position 7,106,399 of record NC_140091.1, on the reverse strand, counting down.
AGAGAAAAAGTAGCAGGAAATTCTCTCATACCAGGTATTAAAAATAGACTGCACCAAGTCCTGGAATGCACACAGCAGTTATGTAACGATTTTTCAGCGACATGCATTAGGAAATATTCTCAGTAAATGTTTTTCCTTCCTAACACCTCGTTTACTTCTCTGAAGTTTGGAAATTCTTCATGTGGATGCTTCTAAGAAGTCTAAAATTATAATGTTCATTTGAATAACCTATCAATTAGCAAGCCACATAATGACACCATCTAATGGTGCAATTGAAATATTTGAATTTAATGTACCATTTTCATAATGGTACAGTATGAAACACATGGGGGAAGCCAATTTCCCCCCTCCCCAAGTTAGACTTGATTTATTTCTGACATGTAATAATTTTGCACTGGAGGCTCCAAAAGAGGGAAATCAGTTTGGGTACACATCTTAAATGATGAGACTACTTGCTGTCTTGAAGCACTGAGAAGTCTTTAGGTGTTTCCAAAAGGTTTACTTGTTATCAGGTGCCCTTTACAAATGGGAGGCATCTGAGGAGGAGCCAGAAGAGCTGTATCTAGTTTCTACAATATTAAAGAAAATTACAGTGGTAAATTATTTTGAAGAAAATCCTCCTCAGACTTCTCCCCAGAGACTAAGGAGCTTTCCCAGAGGTCCAGGCTCTGGACCTTTGCAGTATAATTTGAGAAGGTGATAAAGAGATAAAAAATAATTAAAGCCTAACTCCTGGATTTTCACAGTCCTGTCATTTCCTTGGATTACTTAATGTTCAGAACAAATCTGCGACACCTCCTGCAAGAGTAGCATACTTAAACCTTGTTACTTAAATTTTGTCTGAATTTTCTGACTTGTATATTAGAAGACAGAAGCCCTACCACAACCTTCAGACTTCCATGAGCTTATCACTAACATTATTCACTTCAATTTGTACTTCAAAGACAGCAATGTGAATCTTTTTTTAAAGATGAGTAGACCTCCACTCTTAATCTTGGGTCTGGCTTTCTTGAGAAGCCTTTAAAATAATTTCAAAGCTAAACATGCTTTTTGTGGAGCAAGCAAAGCTCCACATCTCCCTTTTTGAGACCACAGAAAAACCCAATCAAAGTACAATCAGATAAAACATCTGATTTATTTTCTCTCCTTACTGTTCTGCAGTGACAGAATTAAAAATAATAAAAATCCATATTTGATGCTTGAAAAACACCTGTACCACATGCAAAATACTCCATTTTGGAAAGATATGTAAATAATAAAAGCAGAACAAGTTGGCCTGTTGTAGGGAACCCATTTGTTTGATAAAATACATCTTCATTGACAGTCTGAAAGGAAATAAAATAGGGCATACTGAATCCATGGCAAAATTCTCTACTGGAAGAAGTAGTAAGGAAGTGTTTGAGATGAGATAAATGTTTTGCTTTTCAAAATGACAAACTTTTTTTTTTTTTTTGAAGATCAAGGTGTCTTTAAGAACATAAAAAGAAAGAAAAACGGGTTAAATAATCAACAAATGAATTTGCTTCTAGATGCTGTTATACATTTCTGGGAATCCAGTGCTTAAAAAGTAATTTGTGAATAAGTCAATACTTATTTTTCTACCCAGATACATATGCAGAGCTCCAGCTGTTTGTGAGGGGAGGAACACTGTGTCATGCATAGTATTCAGCAGTGCTCTGAGTTACAGGAAGACTCGCTCATCGTTCAGCCTGATTAGTTTACATGGACCCAAGCAAATAACATTCTGTATTTTCTTACTTATTTTAGGACTATTTTCATATAAGCAAAATGCCTTAAATCAGACTTTTTCCATTTCAAGGTAAGGACATTTTAAAGCAAATAAAGAATCCCAGGCTCTTGTTACATCTAACTGCTCTGCAATCTATGCTTCACTCAGTCATCTGTGAATGTTGCTGAGTTTTACTGGATATATTCGCTTTTCACATGAGATTTGCTGTCCCTGAATGTGATATTCAAGGTCAACATTGCAAATTTAGTTGTAAATGAAAGCTTCTATTTTGGCTGAATTTAAAACCTCAAGTCCTTTCTGTCCCTAAACAAACACCACTGGAAACCTTATTTGCATATTCAGAGAAAAAAAAAATCCCCCCTTTTTTTTTCTTCAATTTGCTGTTATTTTGTTTGCAATTACCCTTTTGTTCACATACCTTTATTCTCTTCATTAAAGTTGCTGACATGTCTAAATTAACAAGCCCTATTATTAGATTTATAAATGGGGTAAATGTGAGTAAACCTGTGAAACCCAAAGCAACGCTCTGCCATGCCACGTTTTCATCCACTTTCCAGAGAGGTGGAGATTCAAAGGACAGTGCTGAAAGCTACACTTCATGGTGGAAAGAAATTCTCAATTTTACACTGTTTGCTGGCTGAGTACAACAGAAGAATAGACAATACCAATAGAATGGACAATTAACAGGATGTCTTTGGAATATTTTTATTACGTTAAGCTTCTCTTTTGACTGAGCCAGTGTTCCCCTTGAGAGGAAGGGAAATGATGCTGAGACAACCTACTATTCCAAATTGTATGGTCTATTTCCCAAGCATTTAATTTGGCCACAGAAACCTGTTTAAACTCAGCTATGTTGTCATTAAGTGACATAAGAGAGACCAAGTTCTTCAGGGGCAGCCAGTGATTTTAAAGGGATGAAGGGAAATGGCTGGTGGTGTTGCTTTTGTCCATGTAAAGCCTTTTCTAAACAGGGTAAGGGAAAATCAAGTGATTTGGCCTCACCAAAATTCGTACTACTTGAGATCTTTTGGAGATGTTGACTGAAGAGGAACTGTGGACTCTGACAAAAGAAGTCAGGCTTTATATGGCAAAAGCATATGAAACAAAGAAAAAAAGTGTAACATTTTTCACTTCTGATAACGGATAATCCTGAAATTTGGAAAACGAGTTTGGGATAGGAATTGGGATAGATACACCTGCTCAGACCTGAGCCATCTACTTGCAAGGCAGCTGTCTCTACCTGAATGAGCACAGAGAAATCTGCTGCGAAAAGGCCAATACATTAGGTCCCTATTGGTTCCAAGTCAGTGGGTCTGAATTTACCCTTTTACAGTGTGATTTATTTTTTTCTTTTTTAGCACTGGCATTCTAGGAAATATTTCCATGTGTGTACCCCTTGTCTGAGTCTACTTTTGGTACGAGTGCCTCAGCAATTAAGCAATCCTGGATCCTTAACCCATTGCCTCCAACATTCTCAGCCTGCTGCCTCAGTTCTCTCACAGCTGAATGGATTTCAGTCCAGTTTGATTCAGCCTGTCAACACAGAGGCTTGTATTTGACATAAAATCTTTTTGGGACCACAAAGGTATAATTTTAAACTTAAGTACACCACATTTTTTTTTCTGGAAAAACTTGGAGGCAGTGGATAATGAAGACAGATTAGGATTTGGCATTTTATCAGATTCTCAAGGAATCACTCCCTGAGTAAAGTCTTTCACTGGGAGTATTTACTGATCAGGAAGCAACACTTACACTTTCCTTACCATGAAAGAATTGTGCAGAACCCTGTAGAAGGTGGATCACCCCAAGGAAGACTTCCACTATCCTGATTACTGCCCATGATGATGCATCCTTCTTCCATGAAGCAGACAAGCATAAGAAAACACTTCTAATTGGGCATTACACAGACATTTTAGTTTTAGGGAGTAGAAGACTAACAAACATGAATACAGGTTTGGAATGGATAAAATACTTAGCCTTGTGCATTTTGAAGATAATCTGTTCCCATTTGGTTAGCATGTCCTAGAGATGACTTAGTTCCACAGTGAAAAGGGGCTGGCTAATTCCCCTGCATCCCATACTTAAGATATTTATAAACATTAATAGGGTCCCCTTCCTTAGTCTTCTTTTCTCTAGGCTGAACAGTCCCAGCTCACTCAGCCTTTCCTCACAGGGGAGATGCTCCAGGCCCTTAATCATCTTTGTAGCCTTTCTCTGGACTCTCTCCAGGAGATCCCTGTCTTTTTTATACCAGGGAGCCCAGAACTGGACACAATACTCCAGGTGGGGCCTGACCAGGGCAGAGTAGAGGGAGAGGATCAATATGATTGCCAGAAGTTCAGGGATTCTTTTTACTAAATTGGCCTTGAAGGAAAGATCCATTTCATTCTGTGCCTTGTCTCTTCTTTTCCTGTCTCCCTGTACTGCCTTTGAGACGCCAGTACCACCAGTGACATTCACTCTGCAGGCTCTGTGCTCCTGCCAGCTTGCCTGAGCTGCAGTGGGCAGGAGCAAAGCTCCTTGCAGGGCCTGGGCACAAACTTGTTCTAAATGTTACTCAGAAATCCTAATCTGAATCTTGGTCCCAGATATCCATTCATTTGTTAAGAGCAAATACAGCAGACAACTAATGCTGCACTTTTTCTATTATTCAAACCTGCTGCTAACAATGAAGAAGATGATGTCATCCCCTGGATGTGACAAAGGACTAATATTATATGCAGTAAAAACAATGAGTCAACAGTTTCTATGCCCTTGAGGTCAAAGCATTCAACAGTTTTGCAAGTAGACTGTTCTTTTTGTGCACAGAGCTTGTAGTTGTATATTAATACAAAATGTGCACAATCAAGATATAATTTTTTAAAACAATTTTTTTTTTAGTTTCAAACAGAATGTTTCTAACTAAAAGTCAGATTGAAATATCTTGTAACATCAACTGATACAAATTTTTCCCATATTTTAAAAGTCTAATATTGCAAAATACATTTTTTTGGTAAAAACCCCATTATCTTAGTTATCATTTGTATGATTTGGAGAGGCACTTTGTAATTCCCAGTACCATTAGTAAGAACTGTGAGTATTAACACAGCAACTAAGTAATATGAAATGTTCTGGAGATATTTTGTAATTTTCTGAAAGATAAGGAAGACCTTTAACATGGAAATGTGTTTTGAGAGACAACTGAAAGCAAGGAGTGCAACAACCCAAGTTTCCAGGACTTTCTGGAATACACTAGGTATCGACCAAATCCATCTTTAACCACAGCTGCATCTAGCTCAGGCAAGTGCAAGGAGTGCCTGGTGTTGATACAGATCCTTTCTTCAGTACTTCTAAAATCGTCATGGAGGATTATTATCCTCCTCATACAGTGAAACTGAAGCACAGAGAAGTGACAGCTCAAGGTCATTTAAAAGTCAAGAGAGTTTGGAAAAGAACCCAGATTTCTCAATCCCTGTCCAGCACTCTGCCCACTGGGCTTCGTTGCCTCGTCGAGTATCTGCTTGCTACAGCTCCTTTTCAAAGCTAGATGTAATTTAACAACTTTGAGAAGTTTTCAATTCATCACATTGGTGTCTATAATGATTTTACTTTGTGGGAAAACAGACTTGCCTAATTAGATCGGGCTACTGACACACGATCAAGTGCAAGGGAATCCCAGGCCAGCTGCAGTCTCTGTTCCTGTTGTCCTTGCAGAGCCAATTCAGAGACCAGAGAGCAAATTGAGTTACATCTAGATGGGCTTCTTTGTAGGAAGAAACATACTTTTGCCTGCATTGATGCCAGCTGACAGTGTTTTGGATTAAAATGAACCCTACCGTGGAATAAATAATATTCAGCACCCTGACAATTAATTGAAATTAAACTTTAGACTCTGATTCCCATGGAATTTCTTCTGGCACACTGACAAAGTGCTAGACAAAGTTTTCTCAGTTTATTCTGGCCACTTTATTGTGTCCCTTAAAATAACTGCAAATGGGTTCAGACATATCTTGTACAGTAGATCCCAGCCCCAAGCAATTACTTACCCAATATATGGAAAAGCATGTCTGGCAGACTAGTTGGTCAGCATCCCGGCGGCTTTATTAAAGAAGTAAATGGCTCTAGCTGATCTTTAAACTCTTGTGTCTTCTAATGCTTAAGAAAGTCTTATCTTTTAGATATTTAAACCAAATATTTAAGCCCTAAAGATACCTGTTATACTGCTCAAGCAAGATGAGGAAGCTTCTGAGTTATCCAGCAGTCACAAGGGCTCCGGGGCTCTGCATGGTTCCCTGCAAGCGACAGAACTCACAGGACTGTAATGATGAGGACTCATTAGAGTGCTTCAATTGAAACATATACATTTCCACTAAAAAATTAGTGACAAATTGCTGTTACAAACTCAAAAAAACCCAGACAGATTTGAGACAAGTCAAAACAAAGAGACTAAAGTAACTTACAGAATTAACTTCCTCTGGATATCACGAGCTAATTACACGTGTGGCATGTAGAGCCTGGGATTTTCATTTCCACTGTAATTGATCCTCCACAGTCATGATTTAGGAAGGACACAATGGTTTTGATGCAATGTAAAAGACTGATGAAATATTTCTCATGTGAAACAGACAGACATTAGAATCTCTTGTTGAAGTCATGAGAGATTTTTGCAGGCAACATCTTTCACTGCTTAACGAAAGCCAACACACTCACACACTCTGCAGCTGCGTTAGCTGTGCTGTTCAACAGAATAGATGTACTTGTTCCTTTCCCAGGACTTAAACAAATAAAAATATATTCATTTATATTAAAGGTAAAGTTGTTATTGATCTATTTAATAAGTAGACCTAGGAAGAAAAAATAAACATAGAGGCTGATGTATTCCAAGAAGGCATCTTTACCTGACCTTTGCTTTTAAAGCCCTGATCCCAGCAACAAACTTTGCCAACTTGCACAACAGTAAGTGCTCTGAGTGCTACTGAAGCTGCTCCTTCGTTGAACAGGATATTTCAAGTTTAAACTAGGGACAGAAATTCCTCTTCAGGAAAATACCGAAGATCATATTTAAAATTAAACATATCTTGATAGTATCTTCTATACCTAAGAAGGTGACAATTCCAAAAGAAGCAAAGGTTTGTTAATATTAACTTAGAGGCATCAGCCACCTTGTTTTATTTCAAAATTTTGCCAATATGAGATCTGACATAACTCAAGTTCTTGTTAGTGTTAGTTTGACTGTCAGCACAAAAATTTCAACCAGTAGCATTTATAAATTCACAGAGACAAATGTATTCTTAATGTTAAGTGAGATAGAAAATAATCAAAGGCTTTTCATGAAACCATGAAGAATATCACCGGGCTTTGGGCTATGTTGTGTATGTGTTCATCACATCACCATTAGATCTGTTAGTAAGTCAATCCTTTATTATATATTGCAGTGTCTGTTTAGAACCTCACTCATAATTAATTTCAGCAAGTCACTTTACACAGCATGGCATGATATTATTGATCTGCAACAGTATTACAAGCTCCACAATTACAAAGAGGAAAAGCATCAAATAACATCAGCTGTAATTCTGATTTTACCCCCTAGTACAATCATGCTGCAGTATGATTACAGATTTAGCTATGACCCAGGGGTTTATATGTTTTGGATATATTAATTTATTTCACAGTTTTCTCATGTATTAATACAGGTAAGAATGTTTCACTATATAAAAAACCCCAACTAGGTGGAAGGCCTTTGGAGAGAGCATCATCTTCTCTCCTCTAATATATCTTTATTCTCTTCCCTGGTAATCTTTTATTGCTGGGAGGAACAAGAGGGAAACTTTATACCATTTTTAATCTATTTTCCTATGTAAAAGAAAGTAAGAAATAAGCATAACATGCACAATATGTTAACTATGTTTTGTCAGTGTTGTCTGTGGAGAAGAGGCTGGCATACAACATCTGATGGATATTCCTCTACTATACAGATCCATACCCCTTTCCAAGAGGGAACTTGGGAGGCCCCTGATTTGTCAGTGATTTTCCTAAGTGCATAGGTAGGTCTGAAGTCTACACTGTTAAGAGAAATTGTGAGAGAGGCTCTGAGAGGGACCTCAACATACGGTACCTCCAGCTGCATAACGAGGATGAGCCCAAATGTCGCCTCCTGGGAGCAGCAGCAGCAGCAACAGATGCCTTTCTTCATGTCAAGGTTGGAGCCAATCTGTTCCTGTATTGCAAGACAGCATTGTGGATGTTGGATGGAGAACAGACTTCTTTCTGAATCCTACTATTAGACAGGAAGGCATAGAGTGATTTCAAGTAAATGGGTGTGGAGGGTAGGCATTCTTACTGATCTGAAAGAACAGGGTGAGATTTTAGATTGGGTAATTTTCCTGCAGAACACATGAAGGAAATTATTACCCACTCACAGAATTCTACATAGCTAGAATGGTATTACTCATTCTTCTCAACAGAAACCTAATACTGTGGTTTAGGTGTCACAAGGAAAATTTATTTGATCTTTCTTGCGTTTTCAGATGGAAAGGTCCTGTTTCCTTCCTGACACTGGATTAGAGTCCCTACTGATTTTTTTTTTTAAAAGTGATTAAGAATAAAAGTTTATGTGGATTTATTTGTAAATGCTGGTGCTGGGCTTCCCATAACAAATCAGTTTTTTTCCTAAAAGTCTTGCTGAATAGCAACCAGGAAATTGTCTATTTTTTCTTTCAAATGCCATGTTATGTAGGACCTTTTTGACAAGAATAAAATATTGCTTTTGAACCAGGAGTGGATGTTATCACTTTAAATGTGCTTATATGTATTTCCTGTGCTTAGATACAGCCTAGCAATAACAATACCACAATTACCAGAATGTATAATCTATAATGCAGTCCTGTGTAAATCAACACATAACCGAATGAGTTGCACACATCCTGCAGGATACCACTGCCATTCTAAATTGCTTCCGGTTAACACTGTGCATCTGCAGGATGATTTCTGAGCTGTGCTCAGACCGACTCCTAACTTAGAATACTGGAAGTTACCTCCTTCTAATGTTTAGTGGGATCTAAATATAGATTTAGGTATAGATATAGAGAGGTAAGGCATGTTTTGTTTGTAATTCCCCGAATGGGAAATCAGAAAACTGGATGTAAAGGAAAAAGAGTTTTGGTGTTTTAAAAGTACTTCTGGGATTTCCAACAAGAATGCAAAATCATTGCAAGGGCAAATGTTCACAATTTCAATCCAGTTGCTGAATTACTAAAGTAGCACATACCTGGGTTTTACTTACAGTGAAGACTCAAACCTATGATGTCAGGTGCCTTGCCTTTCCCCTTAGAATAGAGTATCATTTCTTCTCTATGTAAAATATCTGGAAAACACACATTTTTTAAAGTAATTTTATGAAGTCACAGAAAAAGCAATCCGAGCTATACCAGAAATATGTCATTTTAATAGCAACACAAATTGCAGCCATACTCTCAGAAGAATCTTAGAGAAACACTTTGACTGAAGTTCACTGTTGAGGTTCAGTTAGTCCAAACTAACTGGACTAACTCAGAAATTAAATCCAGTTGACCTGTTCAGTGGCTTTGTACTTTCAATTAGTTCTCTAATTCTGACTTTTCCAAAAGGATGTTAAAAACAATACAAAGTTTTACAATAACTGTAAACCACTTGAAAATATAATTTGAAAATATGAACCTAAAAAAAAAGAAAAAAAAGAAAAAAAAAGTCAGGTGGCAGCTGTGTTATCTCACTTCTTTTAGAACTGGACTCACTAAGCCTGTAAGTCTCCTTCTGCTTTATAGTCCCTCAGAAAACACCAGAATTTAGTATGTTTTAAAATAATAATACGACAATTTAGAGAAAATATATTATGCAAAACCTGGGGTTTTTTTCCCCTTTCTGATAAGAGATCTACCATACCAAAAAGAGATTCTAGCAGAAAGTGACAATCAGTGCACTGCTTGCTTGAAAGGTATTTTAAGTGATCCCTTTTTCTTGCTGCCTTTAGTACAAAACAATGTAATGAATAAATGACTCTAACTTAACCTATCTGTTGCAGAAGCTCAGAGAGGCTATTTATTGTGTCAGTGTGCATACTGGTATTGCAGAGGTCACTGAGGGGAGCAGGGCAGGGGTGCAAGAAGCAACAATGGCCACGTGGCCAAGGGTAGCTGAAGGACTGAACACACATATGCCGAGAAGGATGACCAAACCTCTCTGCACTTCAGCTCCCATTCAGATCCATGTAAAGAACTTTTCCTTGTAAATTTTATTGCCATTTCTGTACTGGGGGGCTAATTCAGGTATGCATTTTACATTCCCTGTTATTGCCCTTTACCTAGTCTGATCTTGTGTAGAAAGATGCTCAGAAACTTGATCACCTGTACTAAACACAGTTTGGGATGGCTACCTTTTAACCATGATTGAAGAAAAAAGGTTGCTAATAATTCATATCTGTATGGGCTAACACAGCTTTTCTCACACCAGGTCCCTCTCTGAGCATCTCATGCCTCTTTGGAATAAAAAGGGTCAACTCTTCATGACCAAATGAAAGGGTAACAGGGAGCCTGGCTATCTCTGGCTGTAGGAAAAACTGTGAAATTAGGCTACGGTGTGCCATAGCCACATCAGGGACAGCATGGAAGCTGACTTAGCTGGAGCTGAAGATGAATTATTCTGCTTGTCTGGATTTGGGCTGACTCCTGTGGTACTGCTGAAGTGAACCAGGCATAATTGCCTCGTGCTGTTCAAGAGAAGACACATCTGCATCTGCCAGGGCACGGTGTTTGCATTGGTAACCCTGCCAGGACATACACAGCTTTGCTGCTCTAGGTCTCTACGAATCCAGTTCTTCATTATGCATCAGCCTCTCTACTTTGAGCTGTCTCCTCGTTTTTGTGGATGCGTTTGGGCTGCCACAGGGGTGTGTGTGTCGCTCCTGCTCAGACACCAGACAAGACCCAGCTCTGCCTACACGAGTGGCTTAAAAAACGCTCGCAGTCATTAGAAACGCAGATGAGATTATGCTTAGAAAATAATTAGTCCTTTAATGATGCAGATGCTCTAGTCAGTTATAAAAAGCAGGTAGAATTATCAAATTATAGTCGTCTTATTTATTGCTAACTTTTAGCTGTGGCACCACCTTGTGGACGTTACTACATGGAATGAAAAGTTGACTGGTGGCAACAGGAGCAACTAAAGCAACAGAGCAGGCATTTTGGGAAAACCACTGTATCCACCCGTGATTGGCTAAAGCAGAGTAAAATAACTAGATTAAACACCTGATTCCTAAAAACCCACGTATGAAGAAAAATGTGTAATAAATATTGTCAGTGTAGTCAGTTGTCTGCAGTGTCTACCAACTCTTCTGAGCATCAGCCACGTAGAGTGGTAGCCTTCAAAACTATTTTTGTTCCTCCTTGACTGATTAACTAGAAGCATCTGAACCCCAGCTCTGTTCCTGCTGTGCAAACAAGCATGACTTGTGCAAGTATCCCAAGCAACAAGACTTGCAAAATCAGAACCATAATACTGAACACATGGAGAAAACCCTAGGTCCTACTCCATAAATGTAAACCCAACAGTGAGATTAGTGTCCTAGCTAAGCCACAAGAAAAATAATCTCTGACAGAGATGAACTGGTGGGTCATTTAAATGCTTGCTGAAAAACAAAACAAAAAACCCCATTTAAATTCCACTCTCTTGGCCATTAGATTCCCAGACCAACCTCTCACACTTGAGATAACAGGCTGTTACTGTTCTGAGTACTCTGCTCTACAGGCAAATCAGTAAAGCACAGAGAATCCAGAATTTTAAATGGAAGATCTCAAACTCGTGTGCAGTATGCATCCACCTGTCTGGGCCTATCTGAGTTAGTTTGGGAAGCATAATATTAAATATGGAATTGCATCTTCTATTTCTGTTTCTTCACAAAGTAACCACACACAACTTGTTATTTGCATAAAGTAAAAGTGGAGGAGGGACCAAGCTCCTCCACTCTGAAATTGTCAATGGACTGGGCTGAACTTTGCTTGGGGATCCCCCACCCCCATCTGGGGTTGAAGAGCTGCTGTGTCTCTGGCATACTATTGGGGCACGGACCCCTCATTTCATGTCACTTCTTCAAATATGGACTGCAGGCCCTTCAACTAATGGTGAGCATACCAGAGTCTCTCCCCAGATTCTCCTCAGTAGGATATGAAAGTTCACCCACTGCAGCATTTCCATTTCTACTTTAACTCTGACAAATACATAACTATTAAAGCAAGGTACAGAAACTTTGCAACCTTCAGTTGAGAAAACTTCCCATAGGTAGCTGTCTCAGCTGACCTTTTTTCTTTGTGAGACAGTATCTCTTCTAAAATCAAGTCTGCACAGGTTTGTTTCTGATCACCTATTCTGGATATTTTGTGCACTCACAAACTCCTCCCTGTTAATCATCACAGTGACAAGAATAACCAGGAAACCAAGTTTTCAGCTGGCAGCCACAGAGCCTCCACAACTGCCCACTGCCTGTGTGCCATTTCCAACTGAAGTGGAGCACTACAGCAAACATCGGGGTTCACTAAATTGAAAATGAGGAAATACAGGTAGTTACCAACATATACAGAGATAACTGCTTGACATCTAAGGCAACTCATTGAAGAGCTGGTCTAGCATTTGAGAAGAGAAACCAAGCACAGAAAATCTCAGACTAGCTAAAATGAAACCCTGGCCACTGTCAGCCTGGGCAATGAACTCACCTGCAGATTGCAGATAATACCCAGGAGCTGTGGCTTATTGTGTTTTGGGGACATTAGTCACATGGATTCTACAACCTACATCTTTCTCTACTCTTGCAGTTATGTATCTTTAGTAAAGGAGACAAATAATCATCACTGGCACCCATGGGTGCATAGTCTCTGAAGAAGAGGGATGATGAGTACAGCTAAGGTATTGTCATGGCCTTTGAAGACTGTGAGCTGAAAATAATCCAATTTACAGGCATTGCACCAAGAAAGAAACCTAGATGACAAAGAAATTCAGAGTAAAATTTACTCTTTGTTAAATTAACTACTTTTTATAATAATGTTCATTGTCAGAGGAGTTACCAGCTGAAAAATTATCAGGAAAGAACAGAATATACATCCATACAGATTTTTAGAAAGTTAAGTTTATTTGAATGTCATGTAATGCAATTAAATATTGTTTGCTATGAAATCTATATTAGAAAACACTGGCAAACCATTTTTAGCTAACAAAGCTAAGTATGCAGAGAGATGGCTGGGCCAAACTAACTTTGGAATTAAGGAAAGTTAGCTTGAGCAGAAATAACAATGTACTTTTTAAAGGTAACACTTCCATGATTAATGATATAAAACAGTGTCATACCTGTTTGTGTTCCTGGACCATCTGAAACAGAATACTCTGAACACTGTAGAATACAATAACATTATTTTCACATTAAGCTTTTTAACTTTTTTGCTTATGTATATATTTTGAACCAATTATCCTCATTCTAGAACAGACATTATTCTTGTTGGAACTGGTATCTCTCCTTTGGGAATAGCAGTACTGTACCTGTACCAAAGAACACAGAGTAAAATGTCAATTATTTTTCATTTAATATATCATAAAATTGAAATATCTTTTAAAACATGACAATGACAATTCTTAAAATATAAGTATGTTCAGATTTGTGTCTTAGAAACTACATCTTATTTTGTTTATTTTTCAATAAACAAATAATTATTTTTCAATAAACAAAACTTTGTTTATTTTTCTTCATCTCAAAAAAATGAAATACTTTATGTGGGTAAAATTGTTTTCCTTTAATATCTCCACACAGTAAATAGCACAGTTACGTTACCTTTTGTGCTCAGTAACTCCTTAGTGTAAGGGCACTATTAGGAAAAAAAGATAGGGCTTCTAAATTCTTAGTGATTACTCTTAGAGATTTGACTATTAAAATCCATTTTCATTTAACTTGTTTCTGAAAAATTAAGGCATTTTCTCTCCCTTATTCATAGTGAGTGCAGAGATTTTCCTTCTCCTCAGGCACCATCAAGATAATTCTGTTCTCTGTTACAATCAGTTGCACTAGCACAGCCTAATTAATGACCCTGGATGTTTTTGGATGGAAGTTTTCATCCAGAAAATTGCAGCAGCCGTTACTGTAAAGCTGGGCTGAGTGACACAGAAGAGCCTGTGCCAAGTCTACTTCTATATTGAACTCAGTTTATAAAAAATATCGTCTTTCTCATCTTCTTGAGCAGGTGAAAATGGTATTTTGTGTCCATTCACATTCAGTTAATTTGCTTTTAGAAAGGAAGCTAATAAGCTGTGTGGTAAAAATAACTGTATTTCCATAACAGTATTTTCTCCAGAGACTCGGAGCTCCCCTGAATGTTTTCATTATCTCTTTCCTGAAAGTCAAAGAAGTAGCATGGCACTGTAATAAAATCATTTGCTTTGGGTTTCTGCAAGAACCAATTTCTTGCTGGAGTAGCATACTGACTGCAAACCTGATTTCCACAGCACTGGTGACCTTACATCCCTTTAGGTATTACAGAAGCTAGACAGAAACACTTTCAGGGGGTGTAACAGTTTAAAATTATTCAGTTTGAATCCACTTACTAAACTGATACGTGCAGGAGATAAACCCTTAGGTTATGGTGCTAATTTTTTATGGTTTAAGGTTGGATTTGTGCATTTTTAAACACTGTGCCCACTGACACAGAATTAAGGTAGGTATTAACAAACATGGGATGGACAGGCAGAAATCCGGTCAGGCTGGAGAAAATCCTGGGAGAGAATAAGGGAGAAAGCAGCCAGCACCTCTGAGGTAAGACTCCATGGCACACAGCCCCTGTGTTGTGGTGCAAAGGGGGTTCCCACCACTGCAAGGTGAGGAGAAGGGCCCCAAACCCAAGACATGAAAGATTCTGGGGGTCCTTCAATATGAGAAGTATATTAATGTGACATTCAGAAAGTTTGCAGAAAGGGATGGATAAACCCAGCCTCCTCTAGTCCAAATGCAGAATAGATTTGGTCTACAGAAAAATAAAGCACCCAACTCTCCAGCTATCAAAAGACAAGGTAATATTGTTAAGTTACTTAATACTTTTTCCAGTCTACGAAGGTTGCTTAAGCCTCTGTGCTTCTTAGACATTAGATTTAATTTCCTGTATTACTGAGAAATGGGTGACTTGGAGTCATGCCAGGCCTGGATAGATGTAATAGGCTATAAATTCATAAAAGGGAAACAGTAGAACTAGAAACTGCTGCTAGAAGTGTCAATTTAAAGTAATCCCATCCCCATGGAAAGAACCATCCCACGCAGAGACTACTGCAATGAGGAGAGAGAGGCTGGAAAAGCATCAAGTCAGAGAAAAGAGGCGGCAGGTGATGGCAACTTATGACCAAGTGTATTTGACCTTCATATGTTCTTTATCTCTGAAGACTTAATTTTGTGGTTCCAGGATGGGTTCATCCATAGCAAAATTCCATGTGTTCTAATAAGTATCACAGGTGTTATTTACACATTTATGTCTTGTTCTGCCAGACTCAGTGTGATTCCATACACTGGTAATACAGAAACAGGTTGGTTACTTGCTTTTCATTTGCTGAAATTAAAAAAATCAAATCAAATGTTCTATTATCTGTATATTTCCTAATTTTATTCCTTGTGCAATGCTCCTCAGTTTCTTGTTTTTGAGAGTGCTTTCCCTTTTTCTTAGAGGCAATACGAAAGACAAAGAATTTCACAAGAAGGAGGTTCTGGGAATTCTCAAAGCTGCAAGTTCATTCCTTGGCATTTTCATCATGAAAAGCCAGAAGTAAATCTTCCTATCGCTGTTCAGCTGGTACAAAAAAAGAGTACATTATCTTTGCCTTCCATAGAAATCTTGTGACTATTAAAATATGAAAGCCATTTTTGAATGTCACCTTTGTTCTTATTCTGAAGGTGTTCTAAGAATAGTTACAAACTAAGCACCCTAGAATATTCAATATAATTATATATTTTGATCTTACCTTTTTCAGATTATGATATTCTCAACTCCTTGACATAGTATGTGCCTGTTACTGAAGTAATAGATGAAAATACATCACAAATTGTTAATATCAGTACTAGTAAGAAAGCATGTAACAAAACAACAAATGAATCCTGCATCCTAGAGCAACAAATATTCATTTCTAGAGTAAAGTATATGGTAAGATTTTTCCAGAGCAAGATTAAACTAAAATAGGTGTTCAGATAGAGAGAGGCTGTTACCATCTGCAGTCCAGCTGATGTGAGAGATTATTATGGATATTTAGTGCCGTTGATATATGACCCAAGTCACTTTTATATTTGTATTTTTAAGTCAAATATCACTCTGATGAAACATTCAAAATACTTTGCAGCTCCTTTTATGCCTTTTCTGAGCTGTAGCCATCTGGATGTATTTCTAGGGTCACAGCCTTTGCTTTCTGTACAATTTCTACACAGTCAAGTTCCAGCTAAAACACTGACAAGACACAAGCAAACTGCTTCAAATATTCACAGCATCAGCGAGATTGGAAGCACCTCTGGAGATTATCTAGTGCAGCCCCTGACTCAAGCAGAATCACTCAGAGCAAGCTGCTCTGGAACTTGCCCCGCTGGGTTTTGAGTATCTTCAAGGGTGCCAACTCCACACCCTATTTGGGCAAACATATGACAGATCTACCAGTCTCTTAATTATCTTCACAGCCCTCTCCTGCATTCACTCCAGTATGCTGTCCATGTCCTTGTTGTGGGGAGCCCAAACCTGGGTAGAGTACAACCACAAAGTCTCACCAGTGCTGGGTAAAGGAGAATAATCACCTCCTTTGACATCCTGGAAATTCACAGAATTGTAGGGGTTTGAAGAGACCTCCAAAGATCATTGGGTCCAACACCCCTGCCAAAACAGGTTGCACAGATAGGCATCCAGTGGGTCTTGAGTATCTCCAGAGAAGGAGACTCCACAACCCCCCTGGGCAGCCTGTTCCAGTGCTCTGTTACCCTCAATGTGAAAAAGTTCTTCCACATGTTGGTGCTCCAACTTGAGGCCATTGCCCCTTGTCCTGTCCCCATAGACAACTGAGAAGAGTCTGGCCATTTCCCTTTGTCTCCTACACTTCACATATTTATAAACATTAATCAGATCCCAAATGCTATTCCTAATGCAGCCCAGGATGCTGATGGACCTCTTTTCCAATACATATGTTTACAGATACAACAGAATTTTAAGGACATGGTTAGTTGTATATTTCCAGGACCTGCTATATATCAGGGAAATGCAAACTATATTATTCTGGCAATACATGTTTTATGTCAGTATCAGGGATTGTATTTTTGCTCATTACATGCTTTTCCTAAATAACTGGCCCATTAAAACCAGTTGTTTGGGATGACTGCATACTGCCTTGTAAAAATGTTTGTGGTCAAAATTCTAAAGGTAACACTGAAAACCTCTAACTACAAATCTGGGTATCTTCATTGGAATGAAGGCATCTTGGAAAAGTGCAATTCTGAAGAACAGGAATTTTTAATTTCATTGTGTTGTTAGCATTGAGATCTAAAGATAGCAGATTAATTACCATTATGTTTAACTCACAGATAACCTTTTCCAGCAGTAACATCCAGCTCATAAACCTTCAAAGTTTCCAAAAGCCCTCCATACTGTTTCAGGAGCCAAAAATCCAGTTCTCCCCCATGTATTCCTGTGAACATTCCACTTCCTCTGCAGCTGCCACAGTACAACTGCGGACAATACACTTAGGTATTGACAACACACAAATCTTCTGTGGAGAAAGGTCCATAGACTTTCCAGTGGGTCCTCAGACAGACTAAAGCAATGAGATCTTCTATCAGATTTGTTTGTCTTGGCAAGGAAGAGAGCAACCTTGTTCTTCAAAAATCTACATTTAGTTCCTCATCTATAAACAATTTTCATCAGTTCTTCCATCTGCGGCATATATCTTTGTTTGGCAAACAATTTGCAGTGTTTCTTGTTATACATGTCAAATTGTTTCTGTTCTGCATGAGCTATGATGACTTAAAGGACCAAAGTTTCACATGGTGGAAGGAGTTTGTTGTCTCTGAAGCCAGGGGTACCCTTACTGATGGGGTTGGTCCCTGATTTCTTTGCATTTCTCACAGCCTTTGACTGCAGAAAACAGGAACAATTAGGCAAAACAAATCCCTGCCATTAGTGACATACCCGTACATGAGCCAATATGCAGTCTAGCTAATGTCCCTCTACCTTCTGGAATAGTTTAAAGCAGGATGCAAAATATTCTTCCAAAAATACACAAAGTCCTTTCCATCCTTTTTTCTATAAAGCTATGCCAAAACCCCTGGGAAAGCCTTTCAGCTCTTCAGCTAACATGCTCAAAAGAAAATTGGGAGACTGGCAAAAAACCACAATATAATTAGGACAATGCTGGGAGTGAGATTAACATTATGAAAAGCAAACACCTTTCATACCACTCCCAGCTTCCACATATTGGTGCTGAAGGGAGATTAAAAATCAGATGCTAAAAAGCAAAGTAACTTTTCCCAAAACAACACCAAATTGGCCCAGGTGGCCACAACCTGCACGATTTTTCATAGGCTGACTTTCAAAGTGCCTCATAGCTGCCTCTCAGTCTCAGAGATGTTGAATATCTTTCTCAGCTTTTTCCAATGCAGACCAGATGTTGTATTGTGATAATTCTCTCATGGGCCTTTTCCATTTTGACTCTCCATCAGCTAGGGATCCAAAGAGACATTACTTGAAAAACAGGAACCATAAAAGAGCCAGGAACTTATAAATTAAAACATAAACATTAATTTGTTTTCCAAGATACAGATGTCTTTTGTCAGTTCAAGCCTTGATCTCTCCACCAGTTAAAGGCAACAGTTGTTCTGTGGAGGCATGCACTGGAAATTAGCCAATGGGCATTAACTTTTGGTTCTGATTGAACTGGAGAAAATTTGAAACAGAAACACAGAATTAAAAGTCGTGAGAGTAATTAACAGCTGATGCCATTTTAAAATGTTCACAACATTAATACCAGAAAAAGTGTCTTACCATAGGAACTGTAAAATTACTGAACCTTTTGGACAAGGTTTGGAAGAGTTTCAAGTTGTCTTTGGTGATGGCAGGGGCCCTTCCTCCTCCTTACCTCGCTGATCTGTTTATGCACAGGCACTAGGATCTGTCTCTAGGGAAGTGGATCCTACGGTGGTGACCAACAACAGTGGCACTGGGGTTACAGCAATGTGGCACCACCACAGCTCTGGAGAAAGGGATGGGGCTGGAAGAGGAAGGGAACAAGGTAGAGGTGGTACAGATGCAGAGTAGCAGAACAGGCTGATATCATAGACATAAGTAATGAACCTTATACTTTAAATAACTACTCTGGCAAAATACTAGGAACATCAGCATTGTTCTTCAAGAGTTTCTACAGCACTGTATCCTTGCAGAAGTTAATTGCCAAGACAAAACACTCTCTGGTAAATAAAACATGAACTTTGGTAGGAAGGATTTGTTCTGGTGAGTTTATAAAGAGGTAGACCAAAAGCTTTTGTCCTTTTGATGAAAAAGAAGAATCCATTTGAAATGTAAGCCACCTAGCTGCAAAAACCTACGCTGCTGAAAAATCAAACAGCTATGCTAAAATTACACACTGAAGTGGAACTTCAAATGTCATTATGGAGACAAGAGAGTTAAGAGAACACTTTCACATATTATGAACACAAGTGCTCAGAGTTCAACTGTACATATCTTATTTTGTAGTAACGTATCAAGCTTTATTTCCAAATGGCTATTGAAAATCTACCTTTTAAAATGCTAACTCACTTGACATATTGGTATGATTACCCTCTTAGCATTTTTATATCAGTAAAACTTTAATATGCAAAGATTTAAAATAGTAGAAAGAGCAAGAGGCAACCAAAGAAAAGATTTACAAAAATGTGCATAATAAAGAGACAGGGATGAAGACTTACTTTAACATGACCTACATGTGCACTAATTTTTTATCTTTAAAAAGTACCAACTGACAAGTCACACCTCTTCATTCCCTTTCAAATCAATTTAATACACCTACACAACTCTTCTGCCAGGGCACACTGCAAGTTTACACTTAAACTTTGAGCTCCCAGTCCTGCTGTAGTTTCTTGATAAAATCTTGTAGTAATAAGAGATTTATAATTACTCTGCAGCTTTTAGCAATTAACCTTCTGTTTATGATAAACATTTTATCATACATATTAGCAGGGAAATGTACAACAGATCACTCTTCAGTGTCTTGATATCATCAGTTTCCTTCTCTTATGCCTATATACAAGCACCTAGACTTTCTAATACAATCTAATAAAACAGGTATCACTGAATGTTTGCCCTTGCCTTCTACTCCTCCAGAGACTTCTGCTCTTACCAACACTGGCTTTTTCTAGAGCGTTCTGCTCAGAATAAGGAAACAGCCTGCCCTCTATACCAGGGGTTGTCCTTTCACTGTACTACAATGAATTCACTTGGTGGAGCAGGGTGAGCAATATTTATTCCCTCTCTGGACATCTCTGGAATAAATTATTGTTTTCCAACACCCATTTATTACAAGCTTTACATATCCATATTTTTCCCCAGGTTCCATCTTCTCCTCTAGATTCCACCCCATACTAGTTTCACAATATACCAATATCTGCCTGTACGCCTCTTGTTGAATTGTTCCTGCTTCATTATTTAAGTACAGGGAATTCTAAGTAGCTGTTCTCACTTGATATGTTCTTCCCTTGAGGGGTGAACAAGGATCTGCTGTTCCCTGCCTCTTCAGGAAGAAATACTTTCACAGAAAAGAACCACAAAGCACTTTTCATGGCTTCATTTCACACTAAAAAAAGATGTTTATTTTTATTGCACATGTTGTTTCCAGCAGAATTTGCTCTCAGGTAAAATTTTTAGTCCTGTACATTGACAAAGTCAAAATTGAAAATGTGCATTTTTCTCAAAGGCTTTGTCCTGGCTCAGCCAATTCCTCAAAGATACCCTTCACCAAAACTGCAGAATCCTACTTCAAAAGGATCTTTGGATTGCTATGAGAAACAAAATGATTCAGTCAGGAACTCCTAAGCATCCACAGGCATTTCTGACAATTTTTAATAATTCACCAGTAATGTGCATTTATAGTTTTATCTGATAATTTATTAAGGATGGTGACTTTTTTAGATCTATTTATGTTATGACCAAGTTATGTTAATGAAATTCCCAGACTTGTGAAGGATGAAAATCTAAGTCTCTAGAGTCAATATGAAGAAAACAGTTATTTTAAAGTAAACTACAAAGTGGCAAATGTACTTTCACTTTTACAGGCAATTTTAAGTACTGAAACATATTGTACCTGATTTGTCTTTGAAATGAAGATTTCATCCAGACTCCTCTTGATAAGAGCTAGGAAATTCTCTCCTGGCTTTGTGATGTCCAAATCATGAACTTTTGCCTCTTTTATAATCACTGTGCTTAGTCAGATATCCATCTGTAGGAATAGCAACCTCTGTTCTTTTCCCAACAATGGAGCTGGTACAGCACTCTACTCACATGCCATACTCCTTTTCAGTTCTGTCATCCCTTCCAAGCAAGACACTCCAACCAAATTCTCCCTGGGTACACAATCTTCACAGGAAAGAAAAAAAAAACCAAAAAGGTTACATTTTACATTTTCAATTAGAGATGTTAGGATGCCTTTCAAGTAGTACAATGGATTTAAGCACATACCTACCTCCTGCTTAAAATTCACACAGATCTAACTTGCAAATTCAGTGAAGATATTCTATCATCAGCACTCAAAATACCTACTGGGATCATTATAAAACCTCAAAATAAAGATCACATTCTCATATCACAGAATCACCGAACTGTAGGGGTTGGAAGGGACCTCAAGAGATCATTGGGACCACCCTCCCTGCCAAAGCAGGTTCCATTATGTTTGTTTCTCAAGAGGTTCTGTTGCTCAAGACATTATTCTTTTTGCATGGGGGCTGAAGTGTCAAACACCAACAGAAGTTAAAAATGGAGCTACAGATGTTACATCATGGAGGCACTTCTGCCTGACTTTCCCTAGATGTCGCTACACTTTCTGGCTACTTTATTATGGCTTTTATTATTAATCAGAAAAATATATAGTTTCCTAATTTCTGCATATAGAAGAAGTAAGTAACTATCATATGGTGATCCAATTTCTTCTGAGTGGCAAAAAGAGATTTTAATTATATGCACATGTTACTATATATAATAGACTATATACAATATATTCTACTAATTTCATACTGAAATTTGAAAATAGCTTTTATTACAGACTTGCTTTCACACCCTTTACCTTCCTAACACTCTTCTTCCCAAGTACATTGGCTCATTGAGTCTGGAGTTCCTTGTTCTTTTCCATTACTCTGTGCTGAAACCAAGTATTGCCTTAAGGATATTCCTAAAGTTTCCTGATTCAGTTTTCATGCATAGTTTGCTATTCTTTCTCTCTTAACAATTTTGTCAAAGAAAAAAATATTCCTGCCCTTATATGATTTTGCCACCCAAAGCCTCATTTATACTATACAAATGCTACAGGAAACTACTCCAGGAATTCAAGGCAGGATTCAGGCTTTTTAGTGTTTTAGCTGATTCAGACTTAAAATAGAGTTCTGGTGGCAACATCCTTGTTTCCATCCCTGTTTATCACCTCTCCCTAATTTGCTATTTCTTACCTGTAGAAGCAGTCTTCAAAAAGCAAGTGATGACTTCTACATATGAATGAAGTTTCTATACTGTCCATCAATAGGAAGACCCTCCAGATTATTGCAAAGACTACCAAAATATCATCAGATAGTCCAAGTATTTCAAATCCAAGTTGTGCTGAAGTAGTCATTGATTGGTTGTCCACAAGATGGGGCTTCTACAACAGAGATCTTTGTATCAAAATTTAAGATTCTGATACAAAAGTTATGAATGGTGTTACAGTTGACAGGAACACTTTTAGCCCATACTTTCAAATTCTGGCACAGGAACAGTCCTCACAAAAGAAACTCCACTCCTCATTTCTCACATAAAAACAATAATCCTTCAGGAAATCAAATCAGCAGAAGTGATTTTACCTTGTCCTTAGCCCTTGCACTGTGCTGGTGCACAGCTTATGACTCAGAGGCAGTACATGCTATTACAAGTGTCCTGTGCCTTGCAGAAACTCTGTAAGGTCAATAATTCTACATGAGCTTTTGTGGGAAAGCACACAGTCCAAAACACCAAGTGAAGTGTATGTTGGTTTGAGACATTTCCTAAGTCAGTATGTAGTCTAATATAAGAATTTCTACAGCAGTCTGCAAGTCCACTGTTAGGATGTTCCTGCTAAGATGATAACACCTCCAAAAAAAAAAAGTTAAGAGAAAGTAGCTCTATAGAGCCTGTAATTTCTATAAACTTAATTGAAAGAGGGAAAAGTTTGCTGTTACAGAAACCATAGGCATGTACTTCAAAATAAATGAAAAGAAAAAATTTTTTCTTAGACACAAGAATTTTGCAATATTTTTTTCAAAACAATAGGAGTAGCCTTACACATCTTTTACTGGCTTGTTTCAGTTTGCAGGCAGTGTTTGTTCAGCCAGTGTGTGATTAGTTCTGCTTAAAAACAGGCCTCCCTCCTCTCTTGTCAGGTACATAAGCTTAAACAGTTGAGATAGCCTGTCCTGGTTTTGGTTGTGTGGAGATTCCTGTAAAACATGACTATCTGGGATGGTACAACTACTTTCCTGTATCCCTTATCATAGCACTAGAGAAATGACCAAGATTTAGTTTAAGATCATTCCAGTTTTCTGCATGCTGTAGTTGTTTTCTAGAAACTTTTGCAGGAAGCACAATATTCTGTCAGGCAACAGAAGTGTTTGTGCATGCAAAAGCAAACACTGGTACAAATTTCCAGCCTGCCCTCCCTTCAAGAGGAGGGTGCAAACTCAAGGACTATTCAACAAGCAAAACTCAGCCTTAAGAAGAGGAAAGACTTCTAGCCAGGTGGTAATTTCCCAGAGACTAACTCCTCCCCAGTGCCAAGGCAGTCATTCACAAACACCTAATAGTTTTGGTACAAAATCTTCAGTGGTACCTCCTCACATTCCTTCTGTCCAGTCTCCAGTAACTTGACTTCTGCAGTCCAGCTAGCTGAACTGTCAGAGACCTGAGTTTAACAAGAACTGCAAAACAGTGCCTTCAGACTAATCATCTGTGGCAGCATAAAATAAGAAAATCCGGGTAGGCAGGAATTACCCAGAGTAGAATAGAGTGTGACACTGAGCTACAAACTGGAATCAGTGATGTCTTATGAAAAAGGAAGCATACTAAGTTTCATAAATGACATTTTTGCACCTACTAAATAATATTCTCTTTACTAAACACTGAAGTTTTAACTGGAGTACTCCGTCCAATTCTGGATGCCACGTTTACTGAGAAGCAGACCAAAGAGAGAGTCTTCAGAACAGTGAAATGAATGTGAGATTTAAAAATCATGATCCATAAGGAAAGACTGAAACATAGCAGCATGGTAACAGTTTTCAGATAGCTAAAAATCACTGCAACAGTGCAGACAGGACATGTAATACTAGTCAAACTCTTTAGCAATCCTAGATATTAGGAAAAAACTTGGAATTGCAAGGGATCAGAACACAGTACCTACAGATGCCATTCAGTATCAAACATTTTCAACAGTTGTCTGTCAAAGAATGATAGAGACATAGGTGCTATTGGATTGGGACAGAGTTGTGTATCAGAGGGCCATGCTCTGTAGGTTGTCATGATCCTTTCCATGTGAGTTTTTATCACTCTGTTGCTGCAGAAGACCTACAGCTACCTGCAGGAAGAAAACAGAGATTTCAAGCTACAGGAAAAAATGGTAAAAATCAGAGAAAGAGGAAGGGTCAGGAGAAGGTGACCAAGAGGTGTTTTAAGTTGTGCAGCAGTATGTATAGTTAACTTGGACCAGTGATAAATGGCCCAGTTCTGTTTCAAATAGGAACAAGCATTTTGGATACTCCTTTACTGTTGCAGTGTACTGAAGGCTTTGTGAGGAATCAAAAGCCTCCAAGATAAAAGACCAATTCAAATGAAATAATACCACGTTCAACTTCATAATCCTCATTAGCTGAGACAGTAATTTGGGCTTCCAGACCTGCTACTCCAAAGACCTATTTTTTCCCCAAATCTTGGATAGAATATCCCTGAACCCCCAGTGATGGCACTTGGTGACTAACATACTAGCCACTGGTGAATTCTGGATAGAGCTCACTCCTTGCAATTCAGGAAGTATTTACACACAGCAAAAAGTGAAGAATTACCAACACAACATTAAATTACACTTTATTAAAATGATAATTTAGAAGATTAATTAAAACATATATTTCTGTGTATTGAATATCTGCAACTTGTTGAATGCCAACACAGTACTCAAGTGTGTCAAGCCTGTCAGAGCAATGTGTCAGCAGGTCAACACCCCTGCTCAAACACAAGTCACCCTGCAGTAACTGTGATTCGTTAACATGCTGCTATTGGGAGCTTCACCACCCATCCTACTTACCCAATTTTTACCTACTGCCATGTTTTCTTACTGGGATTTTCTAAAGATATAAGGATGAGTAAGAATTAAAACAACACAGCAGTAATGCATCTGTTGTAAATCACCCAAGAGAAATGAAATAATATAAACCAGTCTGTAAGCTTTTGGGGTTATCTGTATATAATCTACTGCAACTAAAACCATTTCTGAGGCATTTAACCTAATCTGCCCTTCAAAGCAGATAAGTGAGATTCCCAAACAATAATTTGCAGTGTAATTTGCAGTTGCACTTTTGCAGTTTGAAATAATTTCCTAATGTCTCTGAGCCCATCACCTCTTGGTTGAGGTCCATGGAACATGAAAAAAATGTATTCCTTCTCTCTGCAGAGAAAGTTTTTATGTTCTTGAAGATCACTGCTATTT
This sequence comes from Gallinula chloropus, assembly GCF_964237585.1. Lineage (NCBI taxonomy): Eukaryota > Metazoa > Chordata > Aves > Gruiformes > Rallidae > Gallinula > Gallinula chloropus. The sequence continues at coordinate 7,080,691 of NC_140091.1, read as the reverse complement.
TCCCCAACACTTCCCTTATCTTGAGACTAAACAACCCCAATTCTTTCAGTCTCTCCTCTCAGATCATGTTTTCTAGGTCTCTGATCATTCTTGAAGTTGAGACTGTGGTAATATGTGGTACACAGAGGTAAAAGAAAATTGACTCCTACACAGAATTCACCATGAAGCTGGGTGAGAGAAGGTTTATTTGAAGAGGTTTCTTTTGTATGACTGTCTGCTTTGTTGTTTGGGGTTTGTTTTTAATGCCAAAGTACGTGTCCTTTTCCTTCTTTGTGACACACAGCATAGGTGCCCCAGTGCATGCAGTAGGTAGGCATCACACTCCCTGGTGAGAAAACATTTTTGATCTGGGAAAAATGGTTATTATTGAAGGGAACTTGTTTATGCCAATAATGGAAAATATATCTTTAACAAAATGGTATCTTTGGGATAAACTGATATAAGTGGTATTTGTGATACCAGGATAATTTAAGCAGAAGTTTAAGTAATTTTTAAGATCATGAGCAAAATGCTGCATCACATAGTGCATTTCAGGGAAATAAATTAGTTCCATAAATGCTTTCTAGTGCTGCATTCACTGTCTCTTGAAAAAACAATATACAATTGTAATACATACTGAGAAATGTCTATGGTTCAACTAAAACCAACAAAAAGTAATCATGTGCATTTTAGAAGATGCTATAGACTTTATAACCAGATAAATTAACTCAGTCATTCCCATAATCAGATTCACATATATAATAGAAAAATGTAATTTACTTCCATTCTCCAGAGATCTTTTTTTTCCAGAGAAAGGTTTTAAAATTGTAATGTGTCTTACTCACCACTGAGCAAACAGTGCTATCTCTGAACCTATGGGTACCATGGCACGGAATGATTGTGCTCTGAAGCTCACTGGGCTTCTCTACTGGAATAGAGAAAGCAATCTTATCCAGGAGTTGGATAAAACATAATAGGAGATGATAAGTGCTGGTAAAATAAGACTGATGGAAGGAAGTGAAAAAACTTTTCCATGATGAGGACAGAAAAGGTCTTTCAAAAACTTGTTGAGCGTGGCACACTAAACATACCCAAAACGTTGCCCAACAATTACATGACCATGGATCATGTAAAATGAAATCACCAGAGGGTCTTTTATCTATGTATTAGGCAATTCATTATGTCAGCTTTGCAGAGAAACTATTACAAGAAAGACTTTTCACATACTCAGTGTTTTTTTACTTGGAACTCACAAAGAAAGGGATTTTTCAGCGAGATGGCTCATCACCTCTGGCTAGGCCACACGAGCCTTAAGAGTACAGCATTACATAACTTGCCTCCCCTCACCACAAAAAACATCCAAAATAAAACATTCGATCGGTTGCATCTCTTAAAAAAAAATAAAAAATATTTTTCATTAATTTGTTTTGTTTTAAAAAATACATTTAACTTAAAAGATGCTATCTGCCAAAAAGTGGTGAGAACAGAGACGTGCAGGATGTTGTTGTATCGAGCCTTATCAGAACATTAATCCTGTGCACTGACAAATTTCAGACTATCCCATTTCCACTCTGACAACAGATTATAACCAACTTTTAAAAAGTTTACAGGTAAGAAAAACTTTCATGGACTTAGGTTGCCAGTTCTGTATTGATTTTAGTCCGACACAAATATTTCTACTTGCATTCATCTTTTCTACCAGTACTATATATGCAGCCCCTAACCACTACATGGCTCTTTTTTCCATCTATAGGATCATTTTAAGGCTCTAGAAAGTCCAGTCTGATAATTACTTGTTCCCCAAACCAAGTGGGAGAATAAAAACCAGACAGAAGTGAAGCCATCAGGTAAACTGTCCTACAGTGGTGCTAGAACAGGAAAAATCACATTGTCTTGGAAAAAGCCCTAACCTATAAAACCTGTGAGCCTCCAAATATGTACGGCACAAGGATCACCTACAGCATAAAGAAGTCATGTTTTGTTCTGGTCTATATTTTATTTGGTCCATACTCAATTCTGTGAGACACCTACATGTGCAAGGACCATTTCTGCATCCACTTCCAAACACACAGACCCTTCTAAGCAGCCTCTGTACTTAAAACTATTGCCTATGGAAGCCTGCCAGGTCTGTTCAATTTTCTGTACCTTAATACTAAGAAACACTGAAAACAGCTCATGTGTTCTCTAGAAAAAAAAACCCAACTCCTACGAAATGGTTATTGAGCAATAAGGACAATCAGCCTCTACCTTGAAAAGCTCTTCAGCTGCTTTCTTGTCTCTGAGCTGCAAAAGATGTGGTAGCCTCACAGTCACACCACAGTGTACTTGGGGATATTAAAGGACAACATTTGTGCATTCATGAACCCAAGAATTTTCCATTCTCTAGGACCACTGTACCACTTGTGAGCTGGGGGTACAAAGCCATTATTAACCACCTACCTGGCATAACAGTGAATGGCCCTAGAAAAACAAACAGCTTAAACCATCCTGACTTCGAAGAACTCAGTAATGATTGGTGGCTCTTCCTCTTTCAGAGCTCCCATGGGTACGGAGCCTGTCATGTTACGAAGCCAAATGCAAACTGCTGCTTCCCCTTTGGTCTCAGAGTCCATCACAAAAAGCAGCTATTTTCCAGCATTTGGTAAGTGTCCATCTCTTAAACGGAGGCCAGATTTGGAGCATCCTGTACATACTAATGGGAAAGTTCTAACCAGAGTTAACATTGATTCCTTCTGGAGATCTGACTTAAGGTAAATAAATGCAACATCTATTCTGTGGGAGCCCAGAGTATGCCCCAGCTGTACCCTGACTGTGTATCAGGATGAGATCAAAGACCCCTGTTTGCATGCTGGTTTCCAAAGGAAGGACATCTTGGTATTCCATCCAGTGTACAGTCACCATATGTTCCCACAGAACTCCACACTGTACAGAAGCAGGACTGCAGGGAACACTGCAGCACATGCCTGTGGTCTACACTGAGCTGCACCACCGACATGGGGCTGAAGCTCCAGAGAGAGAACAAACTACCACATGACAGCTGAATAAGGAAGTCTGTCTAGTTGTCCCTAGTCTTGTTCACAATGCTGCCACCACACAACTGAAAATACCAGTAACACAGCTGGAGTCTCACCACCAGTTCCTCACAGCTGACAGCTCTGACATTGCCTTAACCTTGAAATCATGTCTGGGTGAGGCAGTGGTTTGCTGGATCCTCTCCAATGATTGCTTACCTAATTTTCCTATTATACCAAGTCAACGCACTCATAGGATAAACACTCAAATGACCAAGTCATGTACAGCAGTCATTATTATTTACAGAAGCCTATTGCAAAGCTTCTCCATCATGGGCAGTGCTCACAATCTGCAAAACGTTTATATTCTCAGTTTCTTAGAAAAGCTGTCTTTGAACTCCATAAATGCTAGCAGTAACTTTTTTATTGCTACAGATTTTACACTAAAGCTGTTTAGGTTATCCATTGATAAGCAGCCAAACAAAATTCCTAGACACTAATGGAATTAAATCTTCAAGAAAGAACTCACATCGATAATCAGCAAAAAGTCTGTCCCCAGACTAACTCCACCACAGGACCTCTCAAATGCTGAAGTAAAGGTTGTAGAGCCTAATAGGTCACCGTGGACAACTGGTTTGTAGATACTTTGACCTAAGATGGAAACTCTAGTGCAAACCAGAACTGAGGTGGATCAGCAGAGAACTCAATGATAAAAAGTAGCCATGCTATATAGAGATTGCACTTTCTAGCTGTTCTCACCTGCACCAAACTTACTTCTCATAAATAAAAAAACCCAAACCAAACGACCACCAAAACCTGAACAATTGACTTTTAAATATATTCCATGGTCTGAACCTGAAAGCCCAGGTAGGATTTTGAGGAACCATCCCAGGTGACAAAGCTGGAAAGAACACTTAAAGCATTATCCTATGAAGTGGAAAAAAAGGAGTGTTGCTCCCCTCTGCCCGGGTCTGTGCAGCACCCAATCGAAGCGAAGAGAGGGGCGTCGATCTATACTTACCGATATTTACATCCAAGCACCAATATTTATTACTTTTTTCTTTTAATGAAGGAAAAGAGCTACATGCACGATTTATCTCACAGCCCTGATACAAGAAGCGCCTGTTGCTTTTTTTGGCTCCACACTCGGGGTTCACCGCCCTGCCCCTACAACCATTATCCGTGCCCATCGGAGAAAACCCGTTTCCTTTCAAGAAACAACCCGGGGCTGAGCCACCCACCGGGGAAGGACCCTTGGCCTGCCACAAACCGCCACCAGCCGGGGTGGTGGGATGCGGGGGGTGCCTGCGGCCGCCGCGGAGAGACCGGAGCCCCGCTGCCGCCAGCCTCGCTTCACCGCCCGCCCCCTCCGCCGGCCCGGGGCCGCCTTTCCGCCTCAGCCGCGCCGCCATGCCCGGAAAACAAACAAAAACAAAGCGCTCCCGGGGGGTGGAGCAACGCGGCACCCACCATTTTGGGGGCCGGGGGGGGAGCCCACCGCCTCGCAGGCAGCAGCTGCCGTACGAGGCCGCCCTCTCCGCCCCGTATTCGCCTCATCCCGCCGAGGGCGGGCAAGGCTCCCCCTCGCCGCGAAGCCGGGTGAGGCGGAGTGGGGCCTTGCGGCTGTTAACCTGGCCCGGCGGGGAGGAGTGAGAGGAGGAGCCAGGGCGGCCTGTGCGACAAAGCCCAGTGCGCAGGGAGCTGGTGACCAGGAAGCAGAACAGCGCCAAGCTGCCGCGGGGCGGGCGGACCCCACCGGAGCCCGCTGCCCCACGCCGCCCCCCCGGGGGGTGGGAGGCTAGTCCTGCCGCCCCCCCGGCTCGGGGGTCGGGGCGGCCGCGGAGCGGGAGGCGGCCGGGCTATTGCTAAGCCGCTTAGGGCCGGGGCTGGCATGAGCCTCCCCGGCGGGGCGGCTGAGGGCTGCGCGCTGCGGCGGGGAGGCTGAGGGCGCGGAGCCGCCGGCGGCGGGGGCTGGCGGTCCGTCCCTGAGGAGGTGGCGGAGGGGGAGCCCCGCTCCCCGGCGGAAAGATGGGGAACTGCCTCAAGTCCCCCACCTCGGATGACATCTCGCTGCTCCATGAGTCCCAGTCGGACAGAGCCAGTTACGGGGACGGGGCTGAGCCGGATCAGGAGCCGCCGCCGCCATATCAGGTAGGGGAGGGGGCGGGGAGCGCCGCGGTGGGGGCCGGAGGTGCGGGGCGGGCAGCGGGAGGCGGCGAGGCCTTGGGGAAAAGGGGTGAGGAGCGGGGGCCGCGGTGTGGGGCGGCCGCCAGGCCGCTCGCCCTGAGGGGCGGGCCGGGGACCGCCGCTGACACCCGGCCGCCGCTCCTGCGCTGCCCGAGCCTCTCCCTTTCCGCTCACGCGTACCGGGGGGGAGAGCCGCTTTGTTTCTTCCAGTCTCGTAGCTCGGGCCTCTCGGCAGACGGGAGGCGAGGTTCCGGCGGCGGCCGCCAGCGGGGGGAGTCGGGCGGGCCGGGCCCGGCTGGGGGCAGGAAGGGGTCGGCTCCGCCGCCGGGCTTTGGGCGGCCGCGGGGTCCCGGCGGAGGAAGAGGAGGAAAGCAGGCGCTGGCCGTCCGGCCGGTGCCGCGTCCTTTGTTGCCTGTCTGCGGTGACATCACCGTCTGGCGTTGCGCTGCTCGGGTGACGCTCCGGGACGGGGACCGCGGGTGCGTGGGGTGCCCGGGCTTTGTCCGGCCGCGGTCACCATCGGGGCAGACTCCCGTATTTTTAGCAGCATCAGATCCCCAGTAAGTAACTTCCCCAGCGCAGTGGATTCTATTTCCTTCTGTCGTGTGGGGCACCGGCAGGAAAGTGTTTCCCATTGTTGGTTTTTTTTTTCCCTGTCTCTGAGAGAATCTGTTAATTTACATCTTGATGACGACTCACGGGGGGGAGGGGTGCGGGAGGCCATGTATTTCGTTTTATCGCGTTCCCCACAGCGGGGGATAGCGTTGATGTAGAGTGGTGATGGTGTCAGTATGACTTGGCTGCTCCTCAGGGGATGGCTGCAGAAAGGGGAAGCTGAACATGGGGTTGCACTTGTCTGGTCCTTGTCATCTCCGTCCCCATATATAGAAATGTCTGTTGCCCTAAACAAGAGATCTACAGTAAGCACTCTTACAGCAGTAAAAGATAGAAACATCCCCCAGTCTCCCTGAAAAAAACAACCCCAGTGGTATAACTGCACATCTTATTGGAGTTTTAAAACTGTTTTCCTACCTGAGATAATTGGATGTGTTCCAGAGAAATCTATGGAAGTGACAGTTGCGTCACAAATTCTGGAGGATGACTTGAGAGCTGTGTTTTCTAGGATGGGAGTCACGTGGACTTCGACGTGCAATTAAGAAAATTGCAGAAAGTATTTAACTGGGTAGAAATGCAATCTTCAAATTTGAACAGAAGAGAAAACCTACAAATACTTTAACAAGTTCACGAATTGCAGCCCTGTTAGGAAGCCCTGTGAGTGTGGTGGAGACACTCTGTATGTAGCAGCCCTTGTTGGTGCAGTGAAGCAGCACTGGTAGTGTATAGCTGTTTGTTTTGTTTGGGTACAAAAGCTTAATATTACAATACAATTCCTGACATGGGGATTTTTTTTCTTCCTGACTTCTAAACTATGCCTGCTGAAGTCCAGTAAATAGAAAGTGCTTGGTGGCAGATTAAGTTTTTCAAGGGTTGTGTTGTTCAAAGTTAAGCCTGATCTATCTGTGTGGTTCGTATGCATAATATTTTTCTCAAATCAATATAAAATAAATTGACTGTTCATGCTACTTGTTGCATTTTCATCTGTGCTTCTAGGAAGACCTGTGAAAGTGTGGGTTGTTTGTCTGTTGTTTTTTTTTCTCCCATTTGAAAATGACCTGTTAGCTCTTGCAAGTAGTTATGAGTCAAGTATACATGGTGTGCAGGCCTTCCTGTGCAGATTTTTATGTAGATAAGTACTTTCCCTCCATTGCCACATTTTTAAAAGTTACGTTTTCTTTAAGAACTTTTTGCACGTACATGTGGACGATTGACTGAGAAGACAGTAAGATAAATGAACTTAGAGATGCCTGTTTTTTAGTAAGTATATCCATGGCAAAACTTCCCTCTTGCTTGAATAAAGCTGTGTGGTAGCAGGCTATGTGCCCACAGACACTTGGCTGTCTGAAACATTGCTGGCTGTTCTCAAAGCCCCTCCACTGACTCTAGCAATTACTAAAGCTTCACCTTAAGGTAGCATTTTTGTCTTGTATGGTCAAAATTCAAAGCTACTCCTTCCACAGACTGTGAACCACGAAGGTCTGTGATTTAACCAAAAAAGAAAAGGCCTTGCCTGTAATATTGTGCAACACTTCATACACTGAGGTTGAAGGGAGTTATCATTTCGAGTTGTTTTGGGTTAAGATGTACAAGACAGAGTCCTTCACCTTCAGAGTCTTTCTGCTCTGTTACTGCTGTTGTGTTAGTAATAGGTCATTCTGTCTTTTTAACTTTCTGGTGGCAGCTTGGAGTCAGTGTTACAAATCAGAATGTATGAGTTTCATCCTTGTGTGTGGGATTACTGCTTTCACAGTATCTTAACTGGAATTAGAGTGTGTATGAAAATATATAGACCCGAGGAAGGAAAACAAGGAAGAGGATAAAATGAGTTTGAAAACTAACTTGTGGGAACTAGAAGAGTGTGCAAGAAATTAGGAGATAAACAATTTAAGATGTAATTACTGAAATTTCAGCCCCAGAATGGACGTGTTTTAGAAGAGAATAAAATTTAGTATGTTTGCTTCTCTTGGGTATGCATCGGTATGTCATCTTCCTGACTAGATCTTGCGAGGTGTGCAAAGTAGGAGAAGGAAGCTTGTTGGGTGAAGAGAATGCAGTTGTAGAAAACAACTTCTGCATCCCTTGTATCTAATGTCTGTACTATTTTGACATTTAAGATACTTTCTGACAGGATTGTGCCATGGGCATCCATGTTGGAATCTTGATAGGCCGTAATTTTTAGCTCTTTATTCTAACTGCAGAATGTGCCTCCACTAATCGTTTGAGTATTGCATGTCAAATTTCTTTTATCAGTGAATGCTATTGGACTGGCTGTGTAAAATTCCTGCTTCCAGAGGTGAGATTGGGAATTGGTTTGGCTGTGTGGGCATGCGGAGTAAGGGAGAATGTAACTTCCCTTCAGAGGCTCTGCGTGTACCTGTCTCTGCTCTCAGTTTCTGTGGCAGTAGGTGTTACCTGCCACAAAAAAAGGCTTCACAGAGGAAGCATCTTTTTAAACAGGTATCCGAGTTCATGAGAAAATGGTTTGTTAAAGCATCAGACATTTTCCAGTGCCATTGAGCTTAAGGGCTAACATGGGAAATAATTAAAACACACCAAAAAAAAGAAGAGCGTGTTTGTGTGGCGAGGGGACAGGATGTGATTTCAAGAGTGGGCCAGCGTTTTCATAGACAGACGCTAATTTTGGATGCCTCCATTTTAGAACCCAGAAATTACAACTGTCTTTCTAAGTGCTAAGCACATGCAGCTCCATTTTTAACCAGTGAATCTGTGATTAGGAAAGTGTTAGCTTTGGTTTTGTCTTTTTTTCAAGTCCTCAAAATTGAGTATGCTTTCAAGTTTGTTTTCCTTTTCTGTGTATGAGTTCTTTGCCATCTGTTGGCAATATGCCTTCTGCTGTTTTTCCATACGACTTCACTGTTTTTTCCAGTTTCTCTTACTTATAGTAGTTCTTCTCAAAGACTTTGTTTTGCAGAACAGATGTGCCCATTTTCTTAATCCTTGTCTTTTATTTCTGTTCTTAAATGGTTTCTTAATAGTTGCAGGAAATAATTTGCCAGTTTAATAAACTTTGGTATTCTACACAGTACAAAATGTTTTACACAGAACAGAAATTTTAATGTATGTTAAAAATAAATTTTACACAGTACAGAATACATCTTTTTTCTCCCTGATTTTCTAAAAAATATTACTGTGAATAAAATATGTGTGTTTTCTAAAAAAAGATGTATAACGCTTGCTAAACTAATAAGCTAAAAGCGTAAGAAATAAGCACAAATTCTTGGTATTGATACTGAACTCATAAAAGCAGATTTGATATATATAAACTAATGAAATATTTTATCCCTTTACCTGAAAGGATCCAAAACATTCTCTGGTACTCAGAACCACCTTCTGTTGTCTTGCAGGCCCAGATAAAATATTTCAGTGGTTCTAGTGTGGGGTTTTTTTTAATTATTCATTTGTTTGGAGGGATTAATTTAAAACCTTTTGACCTGGATACTCCTTTGATTGGGCTGTAGGCACAAAATGAGATGGGAGATCACAAACATGAGCTTAACCCAATGTCATGCTCCCATAATCTTCCAAATGCTGTTGAGGACAGCAGGTTTTGAAAGTGCAATTTAGGATGTCTCATGGCTTCTCCTAAGCAGAGGTTGCTGCAATAGCCACTTTGGGCCTCCTCTGTTAGCTGTATGTCACCTGTATGCACTGTACCCTTGTCCCTGTCTGTTATGCTTTATTCTGGCTGTCCCAGCCTGTGATGGTGGTGCCCTGGGTCCTTAGTAAGTCATGCTCTGGGATCCCCTTGGCCTGTGTGTAGCACAGTAGATGCAGCCCTGGTGTGTTGCTTATCGAAGACGCTGAAGAAATCTTCAATTTGAAGTCAAAAAACTTAGTTGAAATAGTGTTTCTGAGTGAACCTTGCCCCTGTGGATGCATGTTGGGTATATTTTGCTCAGCAGAGAGGAAAAAACCTTATTATGCTCTCATCATGACTTAAGTAATATATTACGCTGGTGTTCTGATGCTGTCTTTTCAAAGGCATGGTAATTAGTATCATCAAAAATTGCAAACCAAATTAATTGTGATACAGGAGTTGCACCCATCTGTAGAAACATCTATACAAAATTCTCTTGGGCCATGAATAAGATTATTTATCATCTGTGTTTGCATTTCTTGTAGAAGGAAGGCTAGGGTAGTATAATGTAATTTAATGTTGAGTGGTTGTGCAAAGCCAGAACTGTTGGAATATGTTGGAACAGCATCAGAGGAGGAAGGATGTCATGGGAAAACATTACATATAGCAAGCCATCCATGAGAAAAGCAAACTGACTAGTAAGTTTACTTTTCATGTAAGAGAAAGGAGTATATTTAAAAATTGCCTCTGTAGGTCTTGCCCTTTTCTCTGCTTGTTCTCTGCATCTTGGCTACGATGTGTATGAATTACAGTTGTATTTGTGGGTGTCAACTGAAATGCTGCTCCAGCCCGCAAGACCTTAGTCTGGTGGAAACTTCAAAGGGCTTCAGACAGGGGAGTCTCTTTTGGTGTGTTGCTGGCTAGTGCCTTTGGGCAGCAGTGCTCCAGGAGGAGATCAGCTTCCATGAGGCAGAGGAGTGATGGAGAAGCTGAAGTCAAGAGTTTGTTGCATAGGTAAAAAGTGGTGGAGTAAGGCAATGATGTTTCTATTTACCTCTTTTCAAGGATGTGACTGCTTGAGCTACCTTCTATAATTCGGTCCCAGAAATGAACAACTGCTATAGTAGTATTCTGGAATAAAATCCTCTTAACTATGAAAGGCCAAGCACTAAGTAATAAAGTCACTCCTGATAAATAGTAACGATACAATTTAGACAGCTGCACTCAGAAAATCTGTAAGCCCCCCATATCTTCTGGTGCACTTGTGGTAAATTCTTTGTATGTGCAAAACTATACTAAACATTTTTTAAGCATCTTATATGTACGTGTGCACAGAGTTCACTTATACAGGCAGTCATGAAATACATGTTTTGTGAACTTCATTGTAATAACGTTCAGATTATTTGGTTTCTGAACAATATGCCATGACACTTCTTACTCTTTTCACATCTAAAGAACTTAGCAAGTTGTCTGGAGAATTGTATTGCTGATGATCCATGCTAGATTAAAAGCTTCCTGAGGATGCTAAGTCTAACTTCCTTTCTTGGTAACAGAATAAACTGTGCACCTGGATTTCCTGTCTTAATGTGTACTGGTTTCAGCACAGCCTGCCAGGCTGGCTCACTGGTGCTGTCTTCATTTTTCTAGTGAAAAAAGCATGGGGGATGGAGTGAAGAGAAGAAGGAAGATAAACCTGAAAAGAAAGGATACCAGATAGTATCACAGAGTTAGGTATAGATACCCATTCATAAACTGGTTTTAGTGATTATTGTTGGTGTTGTATTTCTTTCCCTGTTAGAAATAGATATTTTATCTCCCATTGGTTATAAATGTTAGATGTGACTAGAAGAAATGGGAAGTGTGTGCTGATGTTTGAGTTGTCTGTGTTATCATCTTTCTATTATCTTTCTATTATGAAAATTAGGGCTAGTTTCTAGACTCATTGCTGTTCACAGAATCACTAGGTTGAAAAAGACCTTTGAGATCATAGAGTCCAACTGTACCTATCCTCTACTAAACTGTATCAGTCAGCAGTTACTAAAGATCTGTTCCTAACTGTTCTGGCCAGAAGCATTTTTCAAGAGAAATTTTCAAAAGAAGATAAGTTTACAATCACACTTGACTGAGTGCTGCTTGCTGTTGTACAAGATTGGATTTCTGGATTAAGAAATGTCCTAAATTGTATCAAGAGTCCATCCCTGTGTTCACACATCCCTGCTCATTACTTCAACAGAGGAAAGAATCTCAGTTTAATGAACACTTGTGCAGACCCTGGTAATGGTTGTAGTCAAACTGGTTGCAAAATATAAGGTCAAGAAACTAAAAAGAACATAATTTGCTTGTGACAGACTTGTGTCTTCCTATCTTTGTGCCTGTCCTTGTTTTTGCTTTCCTATAGACACACAGAGGGAAACGTAGTTATATTTTGAAGAGGTAATGGTCTGTGGAATAGACTGAAGCAAATCAGCCATGACTTTTCTATGAGCTAATGAAACAGTTCCTAAGAGACCAAAGGATTACAAAATGAGCAGGTTTTTAGAGATGTCATGGCTGAGTTAGAATAAAACCTCTTCAGGGAAAAAAGCTGGAGTCACAGTTCTTTGACTCTAAAAGGCAAAGCAAGCTTCAGTCTTGATTTAGACCGCAAGAAAAATTTGCCCTGACATTGTGAAGGTCTCGGAAGTGATGTCTTGCTTCCTGAAGGTAGGATGTGTTTTTGTAGAAGATGCTATCTTTCTTGTAGCTCTGCCAGTCTCTGGGGGGGCAGCTGAAGCAGCAACTTGTCCCAGCAGAGCTAAAGTCACGTGTATCTGCCTTCTTGCTGGGTAAAACTACACTGTGGACTTGAACTAAAAAGAGCCCCCACACCCAAAACAAAACAGAATCCACCAAAAATCACTTTAGCAGCCCTACAGTAAGCCATTGTGGCTTAGTTCAGTGTTCTGTTTAGTTTGTAACTTAGCAAATGACTTAACTGATCTGTGCTTCAGTTTCCTCACTGTAAAATGAGGTGTAAAGAAGTAATAAAGTTTGTCTTTACAAACATGAATTAAATTACTCAGTGTGCCTGCACTAAAGTATTCCATGATATATTGATTTTAATAAAATAATACTCCTCTGTTATCTACCTTCTGTGGGAATTTATGACAAACCTACTGCTGTAGAGAGAGAACTTTATCAGAAGATCTGTTTAAGGCAGTAGATAAGTCTCTTAAACTGTTTTGGAATTTGATAGTTCAGTATTTATTTGGCAGCCCAAGTTCCAGGAATGAAGAGGCTGTGGAGATAGTAATAAGAAATCTTGCCTAATCAGGATGATAAATCTCCGTTATGCTGGCAGATTGTGCATTCTTTTGGGCAAGCCAACCCAAACAAGCGATACCGCCCTCCCCAAAATCTAGGACCACCATGTGTTTAGGAAGGTCTTATGTTTCTTGTGTGTACCACTGGCTCATTTTTGTGATCAGCAGCTGTTGCTGGCCATACATCTGGACCTTGGTTTCTGAACTAGGGGAAAATAAAATAGTTTTATGTTTTGAAGAGATAATGATCTGTGGAATGGGCTGAAGCAAATCAACCGTGACTTTCTTATGAACTAATGAAACCATTTCCAAGAGACCGGAGAGTTATGGAGAACGGTTGTTTTATTTACCAGCCCTCCACAGGAATCTGCCAGCCGCTCTGTTTCTCATCAGTGCAGAAGAAAAGTCAGAACGCTGGTGGCATAAAGGCTGCTGGGCCACGATCCACGTACAGTGACACGGACAGACAGCAGATGCGTGCGGCAACTGGAGGGGGAGATAAAAGAACCGTCCTTTCAACCACAGTTACATCAGCCAAATCACAACCAGCTGGTTTATTGCAAAGGGCATTTCTGCTGATCCACCAGAATGCTTGCGCATGCTCTCGGCTCCGCACGCGTGCGTGCGTGCATGCCATCGGCTGAAAGGCTAGGCTGATTTTTGGGCGCGCTCATCCTGCCTCTGTTTTTAGCCACTGGTTCAGTTTAGGGATGATGTAGACCTGAGCTGCCTGCGGGAGGACTGAAACTGTGGGAGGAATGAGAGAAACTGTGACTCAGGAAGTATAGTTCCTCCCTTAGCCCCAGCACACAGCGATGAATGTGCAGACTATTATCCCTGCAATACTGAAACCTGTTTCCCTTGATCATATTTTCTTGGACACTGGAGACACCTGTCCTCTCATCTGCTTTTTTTTCCCCATTCAAAGCAACTTGTATTTCTAGAGGCATAGTTCAGAAGCAGTCCTTGAGTGTTGTTCAGTGAACTCCAAGATGAAATGTCCATATAGGGACAACCTCATCTTCAGTCGGAGACAAATCTCAGCTGGCTGATAATGATGAGTTTTCCAGAGCTTTGGAGTGTAGCTAGCCCACATGCCATTGAAGTTTGAACTGCTATGAGGGGTCCTAGAAGCATTAAAGAAATGCCTGGTCTAGGACTAGTAAAATTTAAGTCATGTGAATATCTAGTGGTAAGGAAAAAAAAATCATTGAGTCAGTGCTGGTTTGGACAAAAACAAGGAATCTGCTGTCCTGCAGCCATGGTTAAAGCAATTAAATTTGTCAGATGTGGCCAGATTCTAATCTTTGTCATGGCAAAACTGCTTAAATAAAAAAAAGTCAGAGTGGAATATAACCTAGAACTGTATCTGTGACTATATAGCTCTATCTCCTTGGACAGATGTACTTCTGTAGACTGTAAGGTTTCCCCATAGTCCTTGCTGTTGTCACTCTGTCTGTATGCCTCTCCTGATGATTTGTATACAAGTTCTAGCCAGAAGGATATGGAGCAATATTTATCTGACTTTATTTATTCCCATAAGATACATCTTGGTAGCGGGGGATACAGATCTCTTATGACTCAGTGTGCAAACACTGCAGAATTGGATGAGGCTGGGTGCTCTTGCCCTTTCTGTTCCAGAGCTGCGGGAGGCTTATCTAAGAGATCAAAGCGCATCAGATGCCATTATTTCAGGATCTATGGGACAGTATAATGCATGACTACTCTGGGATGATGCCTATGTCTGACTTTTATTCATCACTGTAATTAAACCCAGATACAGAGTTTGTTCTGTGTGCTGAATGTTAATCACGGTGTTTTATTAACGCGGTAGTTGAAATCTGTAATTTAGAAATAGTATTATTTTGCAGTATAGATTAGTACCAGTATTTATTTGCCTGAATAAATTAATTTTATTTAAAGTTCAGAAAGAGCAGTGATTGCTCTCAGGATTTGAGCAAACAGGTGCAAGTATTGCTTGGCTACAGATGTACCAAACTGCTAAACTGGTTTGGTCTGTATGGTTGCTTAACAGAGAGCAGTTAACTGCTGTATTCAGTGGAAAGTTCATGAAAGGCTCAAATCAGCAAACTGATGCTCTAAATGTTAAGATATTGAAATAAATTTAGCACCTTTAGATTTTACAATCTATAGTGGTACTTGCTTACTTGCCATTGGCAGTGTCTGATGTTTTGGGATTGCTCTTTGTTGTTTTCTCTTTGGGTGTTATGATTTGTATTGCAGTTGCAGCCATATATCTTCAATTTAACTTAGGAAATAAGACTGAATCATTGCTTTAGTGTCTGCTTTGCAGACTTACATGATGTTACATCTATATATTTGGAGACCTTGAGGCAGTTGTGGACTGATCTGTGGAGAGTGGTTCCTTGAACGTATATCACTCTTCTTGGAAGGAGACAGTATCACTTTTGGAATTAAAGAAAAAATACTTAACATTTAAATTCACCTGAATTAGATGATGGCCTTCGGCCCAAGCCTCAGTGAGATGATCACTTACTTGCTCTCCCTCCTTGCCTTGTCTGGAAGTGGTAGTGTGTACTTAATTCATCAGAGGGGATTGATATGATAACTCACCTGGAGCTTTGTTGGGTTGTATGTAATCCTTCCTCCAGTCATTGACAAGAGTCAAAAATGAGATGCCAGGAGAGATTTTATATTATGTCTGAATTTATACAAACTCTGGAATTTATACAAACTCTGGAATTTCTCCAAATTAAAGTATTTATTTTACTGGGTGGCTAAGCTACTCAAACTAATTTTACTGAAGAATGACCACACATTTATTTTGAAAATGTGAGTCTTTTTGGTTTGCAGTAGATGGAGTTAGGTATTCAGAGACACCAGGTTTGATGTCTAATTAGTTTTATTCCTAAACATCCTTTAGGAAAGAAAAAATACTAGCCACATAAAATTTCATGCTCCAAATGATCTTTGTTTTCCTCTATAAACTGTATTCTTGTTCAGTGAGTAACCTGTTTTTTGCTACCTCCCAGAAGCAGCAAGATGACCTAGATGTAGAGCTTCCTGGGGAAAAGTTCACTTCACCCTATATATAGCTTCTCCTGAAGTGTCTTCATGTAGGTGTCACCTACTCTTAGCTGATAAACTGAGGAGCAAAGAGCTGTATTTGTAGGCTGAGGTAGGAAAGGAGGGTGTTTTATCCTTTTTAATTTTTCTTTTGGTGTCAGTAAAATACATCTTGTGCACATGCCACTGTCTGGATTCCAGCATGGTCAGGGCCAGACTTCCAAACTCCCAGCTGCAGCGTACAGAACTTCATGTCTCTGTGTCTCCTCAATGTGCTGAATAATGACCAATTAACCTCTTGGTTAACGAGTGATTTGGATCTCGCTGTTGTGCTGGCAGGAGTTTGTGCAGTGGACTCTGAACATGATATCCTGGGGTCAATGTGTTCTTCGCCCTGGTCGGATCGCGCAGATGGAGATTCCTCCAAGCAGGGCTGCTGGGGCGGTGGTATTTTTATTGGAAAGCAGAAACTGGGAAAATGGTAGTAACAGCTATGTAACAGATGCTATCCAACAGGCTGTCGGTGTTGAGGGATCAGAGAAATGTTTCCACCTCGGGGTAACGAGTCAAACAGTGAAGAGTATTGTAGGCTGAGAGAAATTCGTCCATCCCTTTGTCAGAGTAAGGCTTTTCTTTTTAATCTAGGGGAGTTTATTTGAGTCAGTGTGTCAGCAGCTTGAGCTGTTTGGGCTTTTGCAACCTTTCTGGGGAGAGAAAGGTACTTTCCATGTCCCGAAAGGAAGTGTCACTGCCTCATGACAGCATGCACTCCTCTCCTGGGGCCTTTGTTGCAGTAGGGACGGGTGGCAATGGAACCCACCAGTGCTCCTGTGTTTGGGTGTGTATACCTCTGGTACGTGGGAAGACGAGTGTCTTGTGTTCGTTTAACTTGATTTGAGGCAGGATGCTGCTCCAGCACTTATAAATAATGAGTTTGACAGATATTGCTTGGGAGTGAAAGCAGCCAAGGCCAAAGGAGAGGCTCGGAGGCTGTCTCTGTGTTCAGTGGACCATGTGCTGAAACCAAGTGACAGTGTGGCATGCCTTGTGGTTGGCGTTGTGTGCATCCATGTTTCTGGCACAAGGAGGTCTGATCTAACCATCTGCTGCTGCCAAAAGGGATTGCTTCGCTTTTCCCTCCTGTTTTCCACTTGCAGCCATGGGCTCCGCAGTCAACTTTGTGGTGGTTTCATTGCTTATATGACCACTCAGTGAGTCAGCTCATGCCTGTCAAGTGTCTGAAATGGGTTCTCTTGCTCTTTATCTTCCTCCTGTCACGTTTGGGAATGGTCTGTACTTGAAACGCAGTCTAAAGCTGCCGTTTCTAACTTCAGTGGGGTGGCGATTTCAGTTGGAGGGGTTTTGCTGCTTCAGAACAAATCTCTGCTCTAGACAAAGCCTGAATCCTGTTCAACTTAAATATAATCTTTCTGGTTTGAAAAAAAAAAAAAAAAACCCAACAGAATAACCCCACAACAAACCAACCCAACAAAACACAGTCAAAGAATATAAATGTCTATCTCAACTGCCAAATGCATGCATGCTTTTTGTCACCTTTTCCTTTTAATTTTTATTTGGTTTGGGGGTTGTTTTTTCTTTTGTTAAAAGAAGCTTCATCAATGTTACCTAACAGTTTGTGAGTATATTTAGTAACTACAGGAACGGGTGAAGACTTTCACAGCCTGTTCATGTTGCGCAGCAGACTGCGATATCCCTTGGGACACAACTGACTACAGCAGCATCATTCATTGGCATTGTGGGGTGCTGCTCTGCCTCTTTCCTCACACAAGCCTTCCAGTTATGACTCCGTGGATGGCTTCCAAAGTCTGAACATAACTTGGCAAGCTCTGTCCCTGCTGTTAGGAGTTTGATTACCTTTGTGCATATGTATGTAAGGGCTGCCAGTGTATGTGGCTTTTAATAAAACAACCTCCCTGTTGTCCAAAATGTTTGGAATTAAGAAATTAGCTTCTGCTCTTGCATACTTATATAAACCGGTTGCCTCAATTTGGCTGTCCTGTTTTATATGTTGTGGCTCCTTATTCTACTTTGCTGTCTCTCAGAAGAGGCTGCACTAATTCCTTGTTTAAGCCAGTCTTATTTAAAGTAAATTGAGGAACTATTTCTAGAAATAAACTGGAGAAGCAAATCTTGCTGCTGCATTATGTGTTCAGTTACACAGTGTTACCAACTCTTATCATTTCTGTGGTAATGCCATACTCTGACATAGCTTGAAACCTTTTGCTTGGTGCCATTCTATTTAGTTTTCTGAATTCAGAGCCAGTTACTGTTATGCTGAACATAAGCATTAAATGCCATCTTTACAGCTCTTCTGGATCAAACTTGGAGACCTACAAAAAAAACCCAAAAGCCACAGGAGATAGAGCTGCTGGTGTGGTGAGGAACACCCTTCCTTGTTGATCACCCGTAAGCAAACAGCCCAGCACACTTTCAGGGCTGTGGGGCACTGCAAAGCTGTACTTTCTGAGTGAAGCTGCTTGCTGCTACTAACGTTTCCTTGGTTTATTTCCCAAAATTGGCTGTCCAGGTTTCAGTTTGAATACAGTAGTGCATTTCAGCTGCACAGACCAATAGTTATTGCCCTTTCTCCTTTAAAAAGACTTTAGTCACACATCAAACTGAAGAGATGTATTTTTTTGAATACTAGGTGCAGAAGGGTTCCAGCAATAAAGTGCCTCTCTATCAACACAGAGTGCAGTAATCCCAAGTATAGCTGTTCACTGATGACCTTAGGTTTTGCTTGCCACAGGCCAAATCCTTGCCAGTGGTGCAGCTGCCCAGTGCTACTCAAGAAACACAAGTGGTTTTTTAAAGCTGGAGATTTCAGAATGTGCTAAAACTTCCAGCTAGCATATGGTCAGCAGAATAAGCTTTATAAAGATCTTTTTTTTTCCAGCTCTGCCTTTGCTTCTGCTTGTACCTGGAGATTGTGCTGCAGGAAACAGGGTTTGGCCAAGAACCTTTCTCCTTCTGCTGTAGCTGTTTTACCAGTGGCCTATTGGAAGCCCAACAGAGATCAAACCAGAATTGCTGATGGAAAATTATTTTGTCCAAAAACTTCTTTTCTCACTTTTAAAGCTTTTGTTTTGTCAGAGTCTTAAAATTCTGTGTGGACATGACAGTGTCTGCAGTCACTTTGTAATAGCCTCAACAACACGAGGATCAGGTTTATTGAGTGTTATCTTCTGTAGTTTATTGAAATTAGCTTTGAGTTAAACATGACAAGCATTATTGCTAGTTGTCACGCTGCATCATAGGTTATGTTAACTTAGGTAACAGCCTTGTTTGGTACCATGTTGGAAATTGCATGTTGACAAGTGTGTGAATTGGATGGGTTTCTGGTGTCTGTGAACAGGGGGATATACAGATAGATATGTGTGTGCTCACTTATTTTTTGTGGAAAATAACATGCGATTTTTGCAAGACACTGGTCAAGCCTTTGCCCTTGCCTCTCTTACAGGGAACCTCTTTGATCAGTTGAGAGCTAGGGCTCAAGGAGCTATTTCACATTTCTTGATTATTTATGGCAAACCTGCACCTGTTATTCTTGTACCAAACAGATCTTTAGTTGTTTTTTCCTGGTGTTTACTCTCCTGATTTATTTAGAGATCAGTTCTATATCCCTTTCAACCTTTGTTTTTCTAGGCTAATGCTTCTATTTTTAATCTGTTTGTTAGTGGATATGATAGTCAAGCAACTTGGTTTTCCTGGGAAACAAAATCTGGCTCATCCATAGTCAGTGAAACTGAAACACTTCCCCCTCTTCCCCCCTCCAAAAAAAAGATGATTAAAGCAGGGTGTATTTTAAATGATTGAGGGATCAGTGACTGTCTGCTCAGCATGTTGCAATGAATTTGTCAGGCTGACTGATAATGGAAGTCACAGGCAGTGTTGACTTTACATCTGAAGAACACGCAGCTCAGAAGTCCAAGGGGCGAGCACCTTCTCCTGCGCTGCTCGCAGTTAGAGAATCGTAGAACCTCGCGAGTTGGGACTTCTCTCAGTAAACCATTCTGTAAGGTGCTGAAGGCCTCACCAGGAATACAGTGTAATGTAAAATAATACAAAAAAAAATCAGGAACAGGACTTTTAAGTTATTTCATAGGTTGTGTCTGCACAGAGCTTCAGTGGAGCAAAGAAATTTTCTTTAACCTGATCTGCCATTCTGAAATTGCTCCGTTGAGTACTTGTTCTTTGGCTTTTAACAGATTTAATTTGACGAACATCAGACTCATTTTTGCCAAAGTTCATGGAGAAAGTTGTGCCCAGCCCTTTTCTGTCCCCAGGGAAGCATTTAGAGCAGCCCACCTCCCAAAACAGTCACTTTATTTCTGCTTCTACTCTCTGATTCAAAACATCAAATGAAAGAACAAAACCCCTTTTGCTGCAGTAATTTCTGTTTGTGTCTTTTTTTACTGCAGTGGAGATCCATCTGTAGGAAAGGAGGTAGCCCAGATAAAGACGGGGATTCAGACTCATCTTGTTACCTCATCTGTTTGGTTCAGGGGTTACTCAGCAGATCTTCTGGTGTCCCCAGGGAAGTGCCTTCCCTGACTTCGCTGAACTGCAGCAGTGTGTAAGGAGACAAAGTGCATTTAGTCCTGTAGGTAATCGGACTTGGAGGAGCAGCACTAGATGCCATTCTGCTGTACCGACTGCCTCTCATTTACATTTGAGACAGGTCCTTTCAGGGATTATATGGTGAGCTAAGAAGCCTAGAAAGAGAACTAAAGTATTTCTGTAGAAATCAAGCGATGATATTTCTGCTTACAGAGTTAATCTCTTCCTGCCTATCAAGTCATTACAGTCATCTCTCTAGTTACACCCTAGTGACTCCCAAGGTAACAAGGCATATTCTAGACTAAGTGTCATAAATTAAATATAAAAAACTCACAGGGTTTTCTTGATAGCTGTTTTGCTCTGGCGGGGTGTGTTTTTATTTTTTTACGTAACATACTGAGTACCTCCAGATTTACTGTCTCAAAGCCCAGTGTTGCTCCAATCTGGTGGTTTATTGTGGCTGTAGTTGGTCTGTGTGCATATAAACTGGCAAAATTATTTTAGTGCTCATGTGGGTTGGTGCAGGACATGGCTATCCCACCCTAAACATTAATGCAGGAGAATATGGTAGGTAGAAGTACTTCTTTGTATCTTCACAAACCCTGCAAGGGTGTTGGTAACATCATGTTAATGACATGAGGCTTTCATTTCTGACTCTGAGGGTTATTGAAAGTAGTGTGTATCTCACCTACGGTAGAGTTTTGCTGTGGTTCAGGACCTGGGTGGTTTCTTTGTACCCATATGTCAAAACTGGAGTATTTGAAAGTCACAGGAAATGTTCGTGGGAAATCAGTGCTTGTATGTTTGTGCAGGTGACCTTTGTATTCCCGTGTAATCTTCTCCACTCCAACCTTAAACCTACATCTCACTGTATTAGGGGGTCAGGGGTTCAGTGGTGTTTGACACACCATGCTGTGTAGGGATGAGCTAAGGCTGGAGATCTCCAGGCTTCGCAGCTGTTCTCATACGGGTGTGTTGGGGAGAAACAGGGCTTTGTCTTCCAACCAGTCAGTCCATATTCAGAAAAATGACCTCTCTGTTCTCATGTCCCTCCTCTCAAGCAGTTTTCTGTTCTTCTGAGATTTTGTAGCAGCCTGAGCCTTAATTCAGGCAAGTACTTAAGTAGGTGCTTGAGTGCTGTATCCCTGGTAGTATTGGAAATACTAAGTGTGCTATTGGGGTAGTAGTGGGGACATTTGTAGATCTTACTGTCTGATACTCGCAGTCAGCAGGATAAATCCATTGTCAAAGCCTCAGGTTTTGCTTCAGAAGGACAGTTTCAGTGTAAGCTATTCTCACCTTCCGTGAGTGGGTATAAACAGAGGAATGGTGTGACAAGATACACATTTTATACAGACTTTTCTTGCTCCCACTGGGGCTGAACGAAGTGAGACAGGAGCCACGGTGGCTGCAGAGGTTGGGCCAGGCTCTGTGCTCCCCATCTTTCCTCCTTGCTCTCGCAGAGCCTTGGGCCTGCTTCAGTTCCCCCTTCAAACTACCTACTCCCTAGGCACTTGTGCTGAAATGAGCACAAGCATTTTTGGTGTAAAAATAGGCAAGATCCAAAGAGTATTTACCCCCTCCCCCCATATCAAATCATTTCAAATCCTGAAACCATAGCCTGAAAATGCTGATTAGACAGTTGGTTGCTTATACAGTTAGTGATGGACAGCCTGCCTTAGTCATCTGTGAAGCCAGATGATTATAGCTTGTCCTGGCTGCAGCAGCAACTGGCTGCAGTAGAATGAATGTGTGTTTTCTGGTGACAGGTTAAAGAAGTGACCAGATGCTCATTGAATTATCCCTGTGCATTTAAAATTTTAAAATAAGTGGGAAAAACACATTCTGGAAACACTCTGCTTGTATAACCAACTCCTGAGAGAGCTATTTCTGATTTTTCTACCTGTTCTTGGCACAGGCCTTTTTTTCTGTTAGCGGAGGGTTGACAGTTGCATGAGATCACAGTTGGATTTGTGCCTTGTGAGCTAAAAACGCAGAGTCACTGCTTGTGAGGACAAGACTTTGCTGGAAAAAATAGAAACATTGCCCTTGTGTTCACTGTTAATACTGCATCGAGAAGTGGAGCTTCGACAAGCCTTATTGTGCCTTAATATTTGTACAGTCATCCCTTGCTTTCAGACAGAGCACTGCTTTAAAAAAACACCAACAAACTGACTGATTGAGCAATAATCGCTCAATGCCCGAGACATTCCTTTAAGATTAATAAATGACCGGCTGAGATGAGCCGATAGCCTGAGTTGGTGCCTCTGGCTGTTTACAGCTGCTGCTCATTAACTCAGAGTTGAAATAATTAATGTTATTATCAAATGACACTTAAACAGCTGAATTGCATTTTTTGTGTGTGTTCGTTCTCACTGAAGTGGGAGATGGCAGCGTCCATGTGCCAGGGAGAGGTGACTGTGTCCACATGATGCGGCACCTTGGGCTGTGCTTAACCCTCCTGTGCAAAGCCCAGCAGTTCAGGGGGCTGCCAGTACCCCGGGTCAGACCCTATTTCCAGCTTCAGATTATGGATGACAGCAACCCCCCCATGTCAGTTGCCCAGGATTTGGCAGAAGGGAGGAGCCATTGGCTAGGTGGATGGTGGGGATGTCCTCGCTGAGCTGGCACACCACTGCCATAGACACCCAGGAGAGTCACGCAGACTTCGCTGTGTTTGAGGTGGTCCAATGTATGGCAGGCTTATGTGAGGCTTCATCTGTCTATGGCATTCTGGTAGGCTCATGCAGAAACATGTTTAAAAAAAATAGCTGTGATTAAGCTGTTGTGAAGTGCAGCACTGATTATGCCCTTTAATTGGCCTCAGGAAGCTCCTGACTGCCTCTGCACAGTCTGCTCCCCTGCTGCACTGCCTAGGCTGAGGCTTCAAGTTGCGTCCCTGGATCTCAGGGGCATCTATTCTGTGTTAGAAATTCAGACAGGGTTAAGAAAATAAAAAGGCTTCTAGATCTGAGTGTACCATCAAACCACCAAGGTGGGGCAGCTTCCGGCTTGAGCAAGCACTCATCATTGAGGATGGCTTTGTGAAACAGGCAATTAAAATATTTCCAATTGAGTACAAAGTTAGGATCAAATGAAGTATAATGCATATTCCTGAGTTTTGAAACAAACTCTGCTGTCGTGGGCTGCTTTGCTGGCAAGGTCTCAAAGCAGGTGCCCCATGCTGGCGGTTTCTTTGCTTTGGGTTTTCTTGTGCTGTGGTTACACAGACCCAGCTCATCACCATCCCCATCTGCTTTTTGAAGCTCTTCTGCAGCAGGACGTGGACTATTAACCGCTTTTCTCCCCCAAGTAATTATTCTCAGTAGAGCAGTCTGTTTTCTCTCCTTTCTCAGTGGCTTGGCAGAGGTTTGCACTGTGTGAGAGTCCTGCTCTGCCGGGTCCCTGCTTGCTGCGATGCCTGATGGAGAGCTCTTCACTGGGTTTCTGCTTGGCTTACCTTGCTGGGGGAGCCCCTTCTTGAGCTAGCACAGCATGGGTATGGTGCTTTGTCTCAGCAGACGTTCTTTACCACCTCCCTGCTCAGGGGGAAGGTCCTTGTCAGGTTGCAGAAGCCCTCCCCTGTGTTGCCTCCTCGGTGTATTTTGGTTGGGTAACAGACTGACTCTCTATAAAAAGAGAGTCTTTCAAATTTCTTTTTTGGTGCTTACAATTGGCTGGCTGCAGAAAAGTATTTTGTGTTGTCTCGTAGGATAGTACACCAGGGTAGATGATCTGAGATAGCTGCTGTTGATCCTGTTTGTTACCAGTTACCTCTTATCTGAGGTTAAACTGACACCTCACAGAAGACCCTACACATCTCTCGCTCCAGCTGGGGCTGTTCTGTCTACTTAAGTCCCGTTCTAGAAACTTGGTGTGTGGGGACTCGCATCGATAGGCTGATGTGGGATGTGTGTTGAAACCTGCTTTAGGCAAGGCTGTTAAACTGCATTCTGGATAGACCTCTCTGCCTAAGGAGGATGCCTGTGTTGTTGGACGATAACACCAAGATAACGCCATACCCTGAGCCTAGAGATCATTTGTCACTTCATTTCACTGATGCTTTGATAACCTGCTCTATACTTTTTCTAAACACATTTTTAGTCCTGCATAATATTTCTTTGCCATATTACTACGTTCTTATTAGTTCCAGCAGGCACATTAAAATAAGCATAGACACATCTTCTATTTACACACAGGAGTACAGAGCCTGTGTTCATACTTCAGTTCTCCCCTGACAGATTGCTTGGTCTTCGCCTTATGTGCACGCTTACTCCCTGTTTTGGCCCTTTGTCCCCAGCCTTCCCTCTTGGCTAATTTGGGGCAATTTTTGTGTTTTGCTACCTTGTTCCCCAAGTACTTGGAAGGACTGCTTTGTTCTTAGAACTGCCTTCAAGCTGACCTCATTCTTGCCGGAAGATACATTTTTGCACTCTAGCTATTTAATCTTTTTCGAAGTGTTTGGAGTCAGGATTTCACAAGTGGTTCAGTCCCTGACAGGGGCACTCCTCCATTTTCCTCCTGGCTGCCTATTCCAAACTTTTTCAGTGGCTGTAGCGCTTGCAGATCTGATGGTACTGGACTGTTTGCTCTTTGTGAGGTGACGAGTCAGTTGGATCAGCGTCCTCGCAGCCAGTGACTACAGCCAGTGCAAGGGGAGCAGCAGGGCTTGTGGTTCAGAGGCAGAACTGGTTCAGACCCCAAATAGCAGCAAGGGGTAAGCAGGGGATGTGTGCCTTTAGCATGGCTATGACAAGTCTGTGGGTTCAGCATGTGGTTCAGGGCATGACATCCGCTGTTACTTACTCTTGGTGTGTTGCCTTGCCCATCTGAAGTCACCCGTATGCCTCTGCTCTTCGTGGGGTGCCTGCCCGCCCAGCTCTCCATGTCAAGCCCTTCACCTCAGGGAATTGCATGGACTTGTCTGGGTGACAGAATGCTTTGGGGCTTATAGGATAGTAGATTGGGGCCAAACACACGTCTTGGGAGGCAGAAGTCACATGAACTTAAGCTTTTTCATCTGCTGTACCCTGAGGTGAGTCAAAGTGTTTGGGTGGGTGTGCATAGGGAATGGTGTCTGGAACAAATCACATGTGTGAGATCATGGGACCTATGGGGAAGGCTGGGACGTATGGGGCAAGTTGGGATATATGGAGCAAGCCTGTGTGCTGTGCTGCATGTGGGATCTGGCATGGCAAGAGCCCAGGCTGTTACCCAGGGTGATCAATACTAGCGTTTTTCGCTGTTACCCCTTTGATTTATGTTCTAAACAAGTTGCAGTGATTGATGTTTACCCTTCCCAGAAAGTAAATACATGTCTGAAAGAAGTGTGAACGTTTCCTCCTATTTCTGTATGGAAGGTGAGCATTCTGTCAGCTTTCCCAGAGTGCTTCCCTCATCTCTCAAGCTTGAACCAGTCTGAAAAACACATTGACTGGATTAGTTTGCTTGGGATGTTCTTTCACTTCGCTTTCTGCTAGCCAGCAGTTAGTGAACAGGACAGAGTGGGCTCACTGTGCCTTTCACTAGAGGAGAGTGTGAGAGATTTATTTATTTTCAGCCTCTCCTGCTACAGGACCTTTTTTCCCTTCCCAAAACCTCAGGTTTTCCTTTGTTGTTAAATCTGCACCCGTCTTGCTGGATCCATAAGCGCTGTGTTTAACATAGCCATAGCATGATAATAACTGTCTGTGCTTGCCAGGCTGAAGGAGGGGATTCTGCAAAGATAACTGCTTGGTGTAAGTAGGAGAGAACACGTACCAATAATGCAGATGTGGTGGTTTGCTGATGGTGGTTGGATGATCTGCATGCGTGTGCTGTTCTTCTGCTACCAGCTGCAGAAATGACTGCTGGCCCCTTCTGCAAGGTGTTCTCCTTCCCCAGCTGCTATGCTTTGTAGTCCTTGGGGTGTACAAGTCTCAGGAGGTTGCAGCTTGTGCCTGAGTATCAATGTTTAGGGGCAGCTGTTTTTCCCTGGCTTTGCTCACTGCAGCAACTTGACAGAAAAGTGTGAATTTTTGTAAGTTGTGCATCTTTTCTCTCCCTCTGTAATAGTAACAACCTATTATAAGAACCATGCTAGGAGCTGTAATGAAAGGACTTTGTTAGCTCTGAGAAATTGTGGCCTGATGCTGTCAGTGGGGCGGTCTGGAGTCAGTTCTTTGGTGAGCAGTTTGATGGTCTGGGGTGTGTTGGTGCCTGTTAGCCACTTTCCTGAAGAAATTTCATACCCTGATGCTTGATGGATCACTGGAGGAAGGAACAAGGACAGCTAAAACCACCAGGAAGCTGGTGAGCAAGAACTCAGTTAGTGGAACTGTACCCAAGGATGTGACCCCCGAGCCAGGCAAACCAGCTGTGCAGCCTGGAAATGTAAAAAAACTGGCTGCTTGTGTCAGGAGATTGTGCTTCCAGGGATTAATTACTGCTTTTTAATTACTGCTGTCCCTCTACAACCCCTTCTTGCTAGTCTTTTGTATTTAGGTTTGCATTGATGGTTAATCACACTTCAGAGCAGGTGACTGGAGCAGCAGGTGATTTCCACCTGCCAGGTAAGGCTGGGTTTGCACTGGCCAAGCTGAAAAGGACACTGGCAACTATTTATCATGGCAGTTGGTAGCTTCATTGGGTTTGTATGACAGCACAGGTAAGAAGCTTGAAAACAAAGCCCCTTTCTCTACTAGCCCTTGTCACTGTCTAGGAGAGCAGCAGGCAGGGTGCCTGTAGTTTGCACCTCTTCTCTCTCTGCCCCAGCCCTATTTTTAGTAGCACAGCTGAGCTCAGGAGACAGGTGATAGTTTGAGTTGGCAGTTTCATGGCTGTTTATCTTTTCTAACTCTTCAGATACACTTAATTTCTTAGCAATCTCAAGGCCAATTTTGCAGTTTTAGTAATGGCTAAAAGAGGCTGTGCCATCACTGCAGAGCCACCAACAAACACCTCCCTCTGAAATGATAGGTGGCTCTAACTGGGTCTTGCTTCTTAATTGGTGTTAGCAGCTGGAGAAGCACCATGGGGATTCTGCAGGTTCCTCTGTTCTATGGCAGACTGTCTCCTTACTCTGTTGTTACATTAATTACTGACCACATCTACAATTCCTACAATGCCAGAATTTATATCAGTCTTCCCTTAAGAGCATCCTGGTGGGAAGTGTGTACTAACCTGAAGGCATCCTAGGTGCTGGGAGGCCCCTGCTGGGTTTTGGAGTGTGATGGGCCACTAAGATGCTAGCACAGACATTTGTTTAAATGATAATTGTGATACTAATAAAACTTGAAAGGAAAAACTGAGATGTGAAATTTTTTATGATCTGGGGGTTTTTGAGTCCCTCAGTGCTGTCAAGCTTACCAAGGAATATATCAAACACAGGAAAGTAAAAGTGAAGTGGTTTTGTTTAAAATGGTCATGAACTCTTAAAGTGAGCTCTCCAGCAGCAGTGGTAGCAGAACAGTTCTGTATAATAAATCTTAAAAATTAAATAGACATTTATTGGCCTTAAAGATCCAGATGAATCAAATATACATTCAGAATTTAAGTTTCAGGATTAGTCTCCTTATGGAGGAGTGTGGGAATCCTGAGAAATGCAAGGGCTCGGAGCTGTGTTTTAAAGGTGAGTGTGCATTTAGCAGAGAGGTGCAGTGAGTCTGTTTTGAAACTTCCTACTGTCTGTTGGGGGAGAACTGCTTGTATCTTCACACTTGTAACCAAAGAGAATCAGTCTTCGGCACACTTGAAAATTTGGTAGGGGATTGGTTACAGGTTTGCTTAATGTGGTGTTAATTTAATGTTTAATCTCTTTTCTGGCTCTGAGGAGGGTTTTTTTTTCCTACAAAAGAACACTCTAGCATAAGCCTTCAGCTATCACAGTTATTTATACTGACCAGCTACCTGGAAGCAGGAATAGAAAAGATTGGGTAACGCTTTCATTACATGGTGTTTTATAGCAACTGGTGTGCAGCTTTATAAATGAGCTGTTCTCTTCTGTATGGCAGAAAAAGGTTTTTATAGTTGGCAGGCTGCTTGTAATGTTCTAAGGCTTATTAAAGTAAGCTGTAGTTGTCGTATAATGCACATTATAAAGGCGAGTGGTTTTACATTAATGTGTCTTGGGGGAGGATATTATTTCAGAATGTGTATTCACATATGGATGGAGTTTGAGTCTTTTCACCCAGATCAGAATGGCATTCACAGAAAGGGCCCCTGGACCAGCATCCCAGCGAGTTCCTAATGACTAATAAAGTAGCGAGGAGAGAAAATTGCATAAAACTCAGTGAGGAGTTTGCAAAAAAACCCAACCCCTAAAACACTACCAAACCAAATCCCCAGAGCATGATTTATTTTTTTCCTCTGTCACCTCCTGACTTCTTGTTCTTGTCTAGATTAGTTATTTAGGCATCCTGCCAAGTGTCTCACCTTAGAGGTGAGAAAACTGGGAAGCGGCAAAACTGAGCGTTGTGATGGGCAGCGATGCGAGAGGCTGGTGAGCAGCAAAGCGTCTGTGGCCCTGGTGCAGCTGTGTAGGAACCAGTGCAGCTGCTTTCAGCCAGCGTGTTTCAAGACAGACATTTGCATATCGAAGGGATTTCCAAAAAGAGCTGTGGGAACGGCTGGGGAAATGCAAATGGGGCTGTTATATTTGCATTAATTAATTAGGGAGTGTAAGCACTATACCTTTTGGTATTTAAAAAATGTAAAAAAGACGTAGGATAAGTGTAGCTAGGAAGGCGTTTTGTCTTCTTTGTTTGGCTGATTTAACAGATGGGATGGTGATCTGGTGTTAAAATACAAATAAATACCCCAGGGTGATGAACACTGAGAGCATTGGGATAGAGGAGGAAGAGAATTGAGAGGTGGAAACCGAGCAGAGCGGTCAGGGGTGGAAAGCAGGTGGCCAGCCATAGGATCTCGGGCACAGCAGCGAAGCTCTTACCTCTGGACCTATTAGATGTTATGAATTATTCATCTCATCTTTGACCTTCCTGAAAGGATAATTTGCACATGTTGGTGCAATTATTAAAAGCAACTGGCAAACGAAAGCCCTGATAACATACTGCTGATATGTGGCGTAGAGGGATCTTAAAATAATCTTGATCCAGGGATTAAGAGCTTCTGATCTACCACTGACCTGTTTTCAAAGTATTACAAATTCATTGCACTCACAAAAGCAAGATGAAAATGCTGTAAAACAAGAGAAAATCAGATTTACAGCAGCATAAGTAACCAAGGTAAGTTGTATTGATGCAAAACCTCCTTTTTCTAGCTGAGAACCCAAAAGGTGTGTAGGAATCTGCATGCAGAAACCCAGGGTCTGGGGCTTTTGTGTGAAAATGCATTTTTCACTTGTAAAGGAAATAAACAGACCTCCAGATTACCCCCTGTGATTTTTAATTTTTTTTTCTTCTCCCCAAAGAAGGAGGAGCCAGGGTGACAGAGAGAGATAAACCCACTGTAGTCCAGTCTAAATGAATGCTGTTACAGAAGGGCTGGATAAACATTAGGAAGGAATGATTTCTGTGCACAGAAAGCCAAGGAGACTTGTGCTGCCACCACCTACTTTGTGAACAAGAAAAAAATGGTGTATATCCAGGACTGTGGCCATCCGAGATGTGTCATCATTACTACATTCATATGGGAAAAAAAATATTGATGCAAAGCAAATGAAGTGCCAGAAAGTGATTTTTTTTTTTTTTTTTTAATATTTCATTGCCTGACACTAATATGTGGGGGTTTTATTATTTCTTTTGGCCTCTCTTAGTTTTTTTTTGCATGGAGGAATAGAGTTAATATGAAATTTCATCTTAGTCTGAAATGCCCAACAAATAACACAGACTTTGGGCAGAACTTCAGTATTTCATAATTTTTGTCTGCAAAAACATTTTTCCATGGGAGAGGAGGGAAAAGTGAGACATAAGAGCAATAAATTCATGCTCATCTGTGGAGTAAAATAATAAATATTTGGGGTAATACAATCTTTTATATACGTGTACATGTCAGGAGGCCTCTGGCTGCAGATGTGAGTTGAGTGAAGTCTCAAATTCTCATGTAGTTACGCTTGAATCAATGCTGGAGTGAGTGGGGAACTTACCTTAATGTGGATTGATAAAAGGAGTGACCGGTTTGCAAAGGGGCGATAAACCTGCCTAGGCAGGGCTGTGCTCCTGCCCTTACAGACACCTTGAAATTGGTGTCCTGTGAGTGTAACTTCCAGAACCCTGCAGAGGTTTGGTAGCACAGAAACCAGAGGATGTAGCTGAGGCTGGTCAGTGGTGGGCGGGCTCTAGTCGAGGGAGGGCATCACGCAGTCTGCTCCATCTCTTACTTCAACAGGGCCAGAGTCGGGGCTCTCCTGTCCTCATGAATAAACAGTTTGAAATATTTTCAGAATCATACAGGTGTAAACATGCCTTTTTATCTGCTGTGAGGAAAGGACCGATGTGGGTGTGTAGGCTGTCATCGCACCGTGTGCGGCTGTGCTCTTCCCTGTAACTGGTGCGTTTGTGTCCAGGGGGCTGCTAGGCCCGTTTGGGCAGGCCTTGAAGTCGTCAGCCGGTCAGAGTGGTGTGCCACCACACAGTGTGCTATGGAAGCACACCCACCACGAGCATTCACTTAGCCATCACTCTTTTTTAATTTACAGAGTACAACCTATGGATTTTTTGCAGCAGCTTGGCAGCCACCCAACCTCAATTCTTATTTTTTCCTGTATATATTCACAAGCAGGAAGATGTTGTGGTGCAAGACAGCACCATTCTCACCCATAGTTGCTCATCTGACAAGAGATTCTTGCCTAGTACGTGAAGCTGTAGAAGCCCACAGCTGGCTCTGAATTCCTGCCTTAATTGGTTATGTTGAATGTGTAGTGTGGGGTGGTGGCTCTGCAGGGAGGGAACCTAAGACAGGATGCCCCAAGGAACGCTTCCATCCAGAGCTGGCGGTTGGTAAAGCATTCGTGTATTTGGCCTGGGAAGCGATCCTGGGGGTCCCGTCTTCAGGTCTCCTCAGGCAAGATGACACCCATGGGGGAGAGAGGCTCTGGATAAGAAGAGGAATGGGTTCCTCAGTTGTGTTAATCTACCATCCAAAGCTTAAGTGAAGCAGCCATGTTTTGGACAGCATGACTGAGCTCTCATTTCAGAGCTGTCCAAACAGGACAGTTTTAACTCGTAGCAGAGTCTTACTTAAATTTCCCCCTGCTGTGTAATTTCTGGTGAGGTGATCTATTTGCATTCTGCTGCAGGCATTTGCTATCAGCTGTCACGACTTCTTTCAGACTTCTGGGAGTTTCTTGGGTGTTATTTTCCTCCCCGTTTTTGCCTTCACTTGTATTTCTGCCCCACCACTTGCAGTGGTGGCTTGGCCAGGGGAAGCCATATCAACTATGGCCGCCTCCCCTCATTCTGTGCTCTTCAGCACCAGCCTGTGCCAGGCGTGTGCTTAGTTATGCTGCTTTTCTTTGTTACCTTTCTAAGGTGGGAAGGTGAGTGCACCTTTTCTGTATGTCCTTGTAACAGATAAAATGGCACAGCAGTCATGTCTTCTACTGTCCTTGTAATAATCTGTCCGAAGAAGTATAGCAAAGCTTGTGGGGGTGGTGGGGAGAAGTTACTGATAGTTTGTGGTGTTAAGTTCCTGAAACACAAAACCGATCAAGCCGATGTGCTCAGCGCAGAGGGTCTGCAGCTTTGGGAGGGGAAAAACTGCTTTATTTTTCTGGCAGCAAAGGTTGCTGAGCCACTCCACGAATACTGCTCTCTACCTGACAGGTCACCCCTCCCTTCAGCTGGTCCATTTCCCTTTCCAATGATTAAAGAATAGATAATTTTGACCATTAAAAGGCAGTGGATGTAAAAGAAATGTGTGAATCTGTGAAACACAGTTCAGAGTGGGCAGGAAATAAACTGAAGTTGCAGAACCATGGGCATTTCATCTTCTGAACTTTCTTGTAATTCCTCTGAGTTCTGCTAGGAAATCAGAGGGGGAAATCCCAGGGTGGCTAAACAAAGAGAAGACTTGATTTTACCCCACAGCTGATCTGCAAACAGTAGGCACTGTGCTAAAAGCAGAATTGCCAGGCAAGGCTTGTATTTTTGATCAGCATTTCTCATAAGCAATGGCTTCTGCTGCTGGGCATCCCTGGCACCGGCCAGCAAGAGGCTGCCTGCTCCTTGAGCCGCTTTCTTCCGGCCTTCCAGGAGTCCTGTCTGTCTTTCCTGGCAGCCACAGGATGGCTTTATCAGGTTTTACGAGTGCAGTATTACATGTGTTAACCCCCCTATCTGGACTTTGCCAGGTGTTGGTGTCAGTTGAATGCTGCGCTCGACCATTACTGGAGCAGGCCGAAAGCCAGCAAGGGGATGGGAGAGGGGAGCGTGGAAACATCCACTCTGGTCCGTGCTCTGTGTGGACATGTGGGTTTTGGGTGGTTGCTGTGTCACAGCCAGTGAAATCCCACATTTTCCCACACTGGTGACAAGACGGTGGAAGTTCAGCAGTGGGACTGTTGTGAGAGGCAGCGTGTGCTGTGTCAGCGCTTCCTGGGGTGCAGCTGTGCGCAGTCCCACAGGCTGCTTGTTTCACAGTGATCTCCTCTGAAATGTCAACTTTTTTTGCAGTTTTTTCAAAACAGATGAATTGGTGCTGTTGTGTCTGCACCAGGTTTATTTTCAGAACACATCTATAAGTCATTTTTTTTTTCTGCTGTGTAAGAAGTACCATTAAAATTGGGCTATTGCCAGAAATCTGCTGTTAACAGCAGCCTTACGGCTACTGGTCAGTCCTGTCCTACTGGTATCTCCTGTTCAAAATTGGTATTTACATCCAAAAAGGTGTTTTTAAAAGCAAGCAAAGTAAGTACCTTGTTACTATGTTAGTGAAAATGTTTGATCTAAAGTGCATTAGTATTCAAAAGAATCTTCTGAGACCGTGGCAGAGGAAGGACTGTGCAGTACCTAGATCTTGCCTAGTTTTTTGGGGGAAGGGTGTACTTTAAACATACAGCAGTTGAATGCCAGCTTGAGAGTGCTTGTAAAACCATATTAATATATGAGACCAAATGTAAAAGCTGTTCTTTTTATTGTCTAAGTGAGGTTTTTATTTTCCCGACACACAAGAATGAATTGTCCTGGAGTGGAGCAGCCCAGAGCAGTTCACACAAATTTTAGTTATTACAGAACCAATAGACCCTTCCTCTCTCAAACCCTTAGGAAAAGACACTGTCCTCATCTTTGTTAATAATTCTTCCTAAATGTAGAGAAAAACCCAAACCTCCTTTTTGTTGCAAGTAAATACTGGGGGCTCTTCCTTGGCCATTACATTGCTCAATTCAGTGTCTCAGCAGTTCACCAGGTACCTGTAATGTGATTTGCCTCCTGTCACGTGAAGTTTGTTGTATGTGTATTGCTTGTATGGCTGACTCCTGGAGATAAAAAGCTTTTGCAGAGAACAGCCATGAACAGCTCCTTGCTCAAGATATTGACCTCAATTCTTTACCCCCTTCTTGATATAATTACAGCCTCAAAATTACAAACTAGGAGTGGGAGATCATGCAGATGTTCGTAGGGCTCAGAGAGGAAGAGTTAAATACAGTCCCTGT
This sequence comes from Gallinula chloropus, assembly GCF_964237585.1. Lineage (NCBI taxonomy): Eukaryota > Metazoa > Chordata > Aves > Gruiformes > Rallidae > Gallinula > Gallinula chloropus. Next base: position 7,046,776 of record NC_140091.1, on the reverse strand, counting down.
ACTGCGCTACAAAATGTGAGGGAAACCTCTGTGCTATTTTTTAACCAGAGTATTTTAATCCTAGGAGCAGGTCCCTGTTCCTGTGTATCACCCAACTCCTAGCCAGACTCGGCTAGCAACGCAGCTGACAGAAGAGGAACAGATCAGAATAGCACAGAGGATAGGCCTTATTCAGCACCTACCTAAAGGAGTCTATGATCCTGGAAGAGACGGCTCCGAGAAGAAGATCAGAGAGTAAGTAACAGAAACCCAGCTGAACCGATGTGGCTGTTGCATTGCTTATGATACTGCCCTGGGAAACCTGACCTTGTCCTCCTGTTTCTGCCATGCTTGCAGAGTGTAATTTAATGTAGCTTCTGCAAGAACAGCCACGCAGAAGGCTCTTTCCTTGCTTGTTTACCTGTTACAAGCAAAGCTTGCCTTCAACTCATTCATGCCCTTGGAAGATTTAGGGGGTTGGGGTTTTTTTTCCTCTTACATCCTCTCTTCATGGAGAAACAATTTCATGTTCCTTCCTCCCCTTTATGGCTCCCTGTTACCATTTCCAACGTTGGGCGCTCTGCGGAGCTGTCTGGTTGTGCCTGCCCTCCCCGGTTGTAGCCACGGGCACGTGTTCTGCAAAGGAAACCTGTGGTAGCAGCAGCCTCATTGTTTTTATGACTTTTTTTCTGTCCTCCCTCCCCAGATGCGTCATTTGTATGATGGACTTTGTTTATGGGGACCCTATCCGATTTCTGCCGTGCATGCACATTTACCACCTGGACTGTATAGATGACTGGTTGATGAGATCCTTTACCTGTCCATCCTGCATGGAGCCAGTGGATGCAGCACTGCTTTCATCATACGAGACTAACTGAGCCAGGGTTTCTCCACTGAACCTTCAAGGAGACCATCCACTTTAATGGGTTTGATCCTTTTGTCATTCAGCCCAAAGAGCCAGGAATTAGGAATTAAGATCATGCACAAAGTATACATTTCCTAATAAATAAATGAATAAAAAAATATTCCTGAATGGCTGCAAATATTGGAAAAACCATAGTATTTTAGAGACTATAGAAAAGTAGGTTGTTATTTTTAATGTAAAGCCTTGACCCACCATTGTCTTTTAATGTTTGTTCTTACACCCATATATAGGAATTGTGTAAAGTGTTACAGCAACTGTAAATGTTTAAACTGCGTGTATCCGATTTTATTAGCAGCGAGATAAGAGTATTTTTTTTCCTAAATAAAGTAACCAGTTTTGTTCTGATTCTTTTCACAAGTCCTGGCATTTGGGTCAAGGCTTTATTGAAATCTACATTTTATAACACTGGCACAAAGAAATAGTTTTAAGCTTGTTTGCACAGGTTTTTTCTTTTTTTTTTTCCTTTTTTTTTCCTTTTTCTTTTCTTTCCCTCCATTGGAGTTGGAATTCATTGCCTTAGGTCTTTTTAATAGTGTATTGTTATTGTTGGGCTGGCTCTATGCTTGGAAACCAGTTTATTTATAACCTGTTAAAAGTGCTATATTTTGTTTGCAGTTAGGAATATGCAGACTTCAAAGTGATCTCCTAGCTTGTAAGCAAACTGAGATGCATTATCCCTTTTCTACAAGTGATGTGGAGTATGAAGATACGAAACAAGTCCTACAGTGAATTCGTGCTCTCATGTGGTTTATAACTCGCTCCGGTTTTGATGAAACAGTCCTTAAACTTTGTCACCTTTAACTCCATCAAGTTAAAAGTGGGCCAAGGTGGACAGTAAATAGCTAAGTTACCATGACTGGAAAAAAAAAAAAGGCCACCAATATTTGAAACTAATGTAGTGTTCAGCATTGATCACTTATTCTGCTTTTCTTTTCTCCCTAAAAATGGTTGTGTCTGATCATAGCAAATGGATACTGCATCTCTCCTTCTTGTAGTTCTTAGGTTATCCGAAGTTAAGAATAAACATACTGTATCCCAGTCTCCTGTATTAAATGTATCTGTTAAGCCCTGCTGGCTGACACACCAGCCCCTCCAGCAGCTATGAAATCAGAAATGAGAAAAATACACTTTGTTCCGCACATAAATGCAAAATTTATATAAACACAGGCTGTCATAGGCACAGCAGAGGGGGAAACAGAGGGGCTGTAGCCAGAATGACACAATTAGCTCATTTCTGTGGCAAACAGTGTATGCTTGTTAAGAGGTGGTCTAGCAAAGGCTGGAGCGGTAAAGCCCTTTCATCCACTTCGCGTGGTTCTGCTTGGTTTGGGTTTTCTCTCCTTCTAGTTTCCCTCCTAACTGTACCCTACTGTGACTTTTATACATCTGAGGCACCGCTGATACAGTGAGAGCTCCTGGTGGTGCAACGTGAGCTGCTGTCTCAAGTTAGCCACAGCAAAATGGGGAAAGTTCTTGACTTTTTCATCTGTAGTTCAAGTACTCAATACAAGAAGTTGAGCTTGAAGACCTGAGAGCTTTAAGACTTCATGTACTTACAGTATGGGGGAACTGTGCATGTTATGGGTAACTTCTGAAGGGTTGGTCAGCAAAAGCACAGTATCAAGATGTTGATTTATTTGTTGTTCCAGCAGCTGCCAAGAACCTGCTCTCTTGGAGGAGAACTCCAAGTAGCAGCCAGGAGGCATTGGAAGCAGTCTGCAGTGCCAGAAATTCACTCAAACTGCTACACATTTATCTGGATGCAGGTTTTTCGCTGGATTCATACGTAACTATTTACATGGATCAAAATCTGGGAAGAGAGACCTGAAGTTGTGCAATATCATTGTTCCTTTTCACCATTCCATGTATGTTGTGTCCTCCTTTTTGTCTGTTGAGGCTTTGGGGGTCTTGGGGGATTTTTTTTCTTTTTTTTTTTTGGTAAAACCGTGTCCACATTCTTCATTTTGTTCTTTATCATGTTAAAAATGAACAATTTGAACAAACAGCATTGTCATGTTGGTATTAGTCTTTTATTTACTGCAAGACTTGATTGGGAAAGATTTGAAAGAAATACGAAGTGACCAATTACTGAGCGGAAATGCTTTCCTAGGCACTTTGTACAGCTGAAATTTTAACACTGATACACTTACCAGGCTAAGGGAAAAATTACTTTTATTGAAATAGCAGAAAGGTGTCAAGGGCTAAGACTAGAGTTGATGACACAAAACCATTCCAAAAAAGTTCAGATTTTAGCTTCAAGACAACTGTGTAAATATACCAAATAAATCAAATGCTTTTTCAATTCTCTTTTTAGGAGCACTGCTGTTCTGAGTGATTTCTAATTCAAAAAAAGTAATTGAGCTGAAGCTCACACAAAGTTAAGTGTAACCTGAATTTTAGCTACAGTTGCAAAACCAGATCTGTGTCTTACAGCAGGTGGAATTAAGATGAAGATGGTATTGCCTCCTGTCTCAGAGGTGTGTAATAAATTACTTACATGTCAGACGTATTAGATGGTCCATGTACAGCGCGGCTGATTCCTAACCAGTGACTGCTGCAGCTCAGCGAGCAGGGAGGGCTGGCTCCTACTCACCTGGACCTGTCCGACCATAGGCCTTCCCAGGCTTCCTGTTTTGGGGTGGACAGGCCTGTAGTAAAATATCTGCAACACAATTGAAGGGAAAAAAACCCTCACCCCTTCTACAGGGATGCATGTGAGTAACCAAGGTTGTAGGTGCCTCAACAGTCATCAGAAAAGGTTGGTTTAATGTGTGTCATGGGGTTAACGATGTAAAGGGCTCAGTGCAAGAAGGCTGGCTGCAGTTTAGAACTGTAACTGGCAAAAGAGCCCTGGCCCAGACCCAGAAATAGCTGAGGGGATCATCAGGCAACAATGTGAGAGATGTCCTGTTGGAAAGTGTCCCCTGTCCTGCCTTCAGTCCTTGCCAGGCACCGCAGCCACTTGTCACAACCTCCCCTCCCATTTAAAGACCACGAGCTGCTGCAGAAGTGGCTGGAGGGAGGGACAAGGGCATCAACACCACCCGTGATGCTCACGCAGCCAGGGAAGCGTTGGGTCCCGGTTGCAGCTGATGGCAGGAAATGGACTTTGCCTCGTACAACAGAAGAAAACAAAATTCCCACAAATGTGAGCCAAGAGAGATCCAGTGACAAGTCATGAATATGCAATTCTGTGAAGACCTTTATGCTTTAAACTTCCTGCGTGCTACTGGAATTACTGCTTTCATCATTTTACATCTAAGGATCCTTATTACTTGGTGCCAGTTCATTATGTAAATCTGGGAGAGAATTATAAAATTTGCACATAAACAAAAAAAAAGCCCAAGCAATTTCTTTGTGAGGAGCTAGTGCTGCAAAAGGGCTTTAACCATGTAAGGTTTTAACCATTCCTCTTATCCTGCAGCTTCCTGGGGCTGAAAGCAAGTAGGTGTTTGGAAGGGTAACAGTCCCCCCTCTCTCTGCACAGGGGTAAAGTGTGAATTTTAAGGCTGTGGCATTACGAAATACCTGAACTTACTTAAGTTGCCAGTTTCAGGACTTCAACATTTCCTGTCCTTGTGCAATGGTGGTGAAGACAAAAACTCTGAGTCAGACTGTCAGTTAAATAAATAACAAGATGGCTGAAACCGAACACAGGAGCCCTCTCAGCAGTTATGTTCTGGGTTACAATGGATTTAGAAACAAGGTGGATGCTACCTGATTACAAACACAGTTTATTACAGACATCCCAGTTTGTAAAAACACACATGCTACCTGATAACCTGTAAAACCACCATGAATAAAATCTGTCCAGAAGAGCATTTCTTGACTTAATACCCAGAATAAAAATTAGCTTCAAGGATTAACTTTTCCTTTTATATAGCATTTAACTTTGACAAATACAATTTATGCAGATTATCTTTCATTTAAACCTGTTCTGGGGTAAGAGTGAGGGGCTCTGGAATTCCTGGTATGAAATACAAAGTTAATGTCTTCTGATTAAAAAACACTCCAACCAAACCCAGTGTAAACATACTCAGCAAGAGTGTGGTTTTGGTTTAAGCAGAACAAGCGCTATTTGCATGCTAGAAATGGATTTATTACAATATCCCCTCTGCACTGATGCTTAACTAAGGAAAAGCTGCAGCGAGGAATCGCTAATGGGACAAAACAGTATTTGTGAGAGTGGCTGCACATGCTCCTGGCAGCACACAGGCACCTGCCCACGCAGCAGGAGTGCACAAACCATACTGCAAACAAACAAGAAGCCCCCAGCCCACCACAGCTGGAAAACAAGCAGAAGGAGCTTCACAAACCTGTTCTCTGCAGCACCAGCCCCAAGAAAATACTTGTCTTAATTTCATACACGGCCCCACACACCACAGTATGTGTCCAAGCCACTTGCAGGTATTATGTGTGCCCTGGCTACTGCCCCACCACTGTTCCTGGACACAACAGGCCCTGCTGTTACTTGCCAGAAGCACATCTGCCAGGGTTCTCACTGTAGACAGAGACACACTTCCACCTTTTCAGCATCTTTTTCCTACCCTGCCACATCTGTGGTAGCTGCCTGTCTCACTACCGATCCACCCTGGGTGAGCAGATTGAGGGACACAGACGAGGCAGGAATTCAAGGTGAGAAAGATGAATCTCCAAAACTTTCCTGAGCAGGACGGAGCCATCCCAGGTACTCTCTCACCCAGGCAGGGCTCTGCTATTCCACAGTGAAAGCTGATACCCTGGAACTCCAGCCCAAAGCTGCTTTTTGGTGAGGGTGCCTCACTGAAGGACTCTTGCTAGGTTGCCCATTTGTTTTGGGGTTTCTCCTTGTAGGTGGCTGCATGCTGCAAGCTCTGTCTCCTTTATGATCCCACAGCAAACCTCCAGTAAAGGCCCTTAACCTCCCTGCATTTTCCTTGGCCATCATCTGACAAGGTGCCAAAGCTTTTGCTTCATACATTTAGCTTTTTATTTTAAGTGCCAAATGTAACAGCTCAGTTCTGACAACCTTTGGAAAAGCTCTGGCTACAGAGCCTGCTGTTGGCATGTGCATGTACATACATGTACGTGAACTTTCTGGGTGTACCTGTACCTCTGTTGAGTGTGTGTGTGACAGAGCAAAGCAAAGGCAGCACACGTGAGCTGCCAGCTGTTCCACACAAACACCAGGAATTATTTGCATCAGTGATGAGCCCGGCAACATGGAAGGGAAACCTGACCCAAAGCACAGGTATCCACCTAAGAAGGAAGCCAAAGCCAGCACCAGACCTGTGGCTGGCCCTGCTGGTTGCTTGTAAGAAACCCTTGCAGCTGCCCCACGGAGGCTGGGGCACCGCAGCACTGATGGCAGCAACACTGGCGCTGTACCCAAACCAAGACAACACTGAACACAATCTTTTGTGTCTCTGAGAGTTAAACAGCACTGCTGCTCCTCTCTAGAATGATTTACTGACCTCTGCTTAACCCTTGGAGTAAGGTTGCTATTCTGCATCTTCAGACAGTATCAAGAGAGCCAGTCTTCAGGCATCCTTACCGAAGCACCAGGAAAAGCACCATGTGCAGAACCACCACCGGCTCGTCCTGCAACCGCGCCCACGACGCTGCCGGCCCCGGCACGGCCCCTGCGCCTCCAGCACCGCAGACAAACACCCTGCACAGCTCCAGCACAGAGGAAGCAGTTCCTGACCTCCACACCCTGCCTGCTGCTCAGTCAACAGAGAGCTGAAAACTGCACAATACTGCAGCTGCTTATTTTCTCTTCCGTATCGCTACGGCCCTTTTCAGCCACAGACCTGAAACTTGTTACTGTGCTTGGCTAATGTGAGACTTTTTTCTTTCCTGTTTTAAATTGAAGCAGCCCATAAAGAGAGCGTGCAGGGGGGCTGCCACTGCTCCCTTTGCTATTCGTGCCGTAAAATAATCGAGGGGAGGCAAAGCAAGTAGAATCAAACACAATTCATAATTCTAAAGAAACATTTTGTCTCTGTTCAGCCAGAAATGAAAGCAAGGAGGTCCAGAGATTTAAAATACTGAGAAAGTAATGGAACTCAGCCTAGGCCTACAAAAACAATGTTGCATTTGGAGCAACCACCATGCAGAATTTCACCACAGTGCAATGCAGCTATTAGCTCTGCTGCTCTCCATAAATCTGGGGAGACAGGGATTGATCGATTGTGTATTTAAAAGGAAGTATTTGTATTTATCTTTCTATTTTTAAAACACCTAAAGCCAACCTAGGTAGCATCTTTTAAAATATTTTATGATGACAAACCATTCAATTAAATACTTGCCAATACATGCCTTGCTTATAATCTATCACCAGAAGGTATTTGCAGAGCATAATGAGAAAAGAAGCAAATTCATTCCTAGTCTGTTCAGGTTTTCTGATCTCACTCATCAGTAAGGTTTCCAACCATTAACCACTTTCCTGTGCAGCAGTAAACAGCATGACTCACCTCTTTATCTTCTCCTCTTCCTCCCAGAGGGGAAACCATGTGGAATGCATTGTTTTGGTCATTTCATAGCCACGTGCTTTGCTGCTGTGTTTTTATGCTGGAGAAAGCAGAGACACACATCTGGCAGGTGCAACTGGTGGTGTAGTGTTGGATTTACTCTCTGGGGAGTGCCTGCTGCATCCCAGGACTGCCCCCCAGGAAAGCCTGGCTGCACACTCAGGAGCCTTACCTGGTGCTGCGGTCGGGCTGGAGGCACATGCGGTGTTGAAACTATCGCCCAACAAACTTTTAGCTCTCAGAGAAGCCCATGGAGCAGCTAAAACTACTAAGGCATTCATCTCAATAGAGAATTTAATGCCAAACCTGTGTGAAACGTTTGCTGTGATCCTGCTGTTTTGTAAACAGCAGAGCTGCCCAAGGGGGGGCTGAATGCTGTATCTCTGCAGTGCAGCCACCAGAGGCACGGGCACAACGGGGCAGCCTTTGCACCACCCACCTGGGTCACGATGCGTTATCTGCAGATGGTGGTAGAACTGCACGGCAGTAATAAGCCAAAGTTCTGATGCCACTGGTTTAGTTGAGCAATCCTAAGTGGGTGTTTTCAAGCAGTAGCACTTGTATCATATTTGAGACTTCATCAAACTCTTCTCATCATCAAGAAAACCCGTGACCGGGTTCAGCTCGAGCCCATCATTCTTCACCCAACAGGTTCTCTCACCCCGTGCTATTTATAGGAGTCTGGTGTTGATGTAGTCACACCTCATCACATGTCTGCATAAGCTGATGTCTTTTCAGCCCATACCCTCCCCTCAGTTTAATGACAAGCCACACGTCCCTGGATTCCACGTATCAGATCAGAAGATAAAGGTGATGCTTGTTCTGCTGCTTTTCCCTTCCTGACCACTACGACTTTGCGATGGCACCGTGATACCATGTGGGGCACCAGAGCAACTGCTGCAGCCATCCAGGAAACAGTATCAATTTCTGCCCCTCCTCAGCTACTGGGTGTAGGAACCTCTTATCAGTGCTACTAAAAAAATACTTAGAAGCAGCAATAGTTTGTAAGTTTTATCATAAAGGTCCTACCACATGCAGAGAAGGATTTTTCGTTACATGAGTTAGTAGTCTGCCTTTGGTTAACTTCTCTGGCTTTGAGGTCTGAGAGGAGTTGATAGCAGCTGTTGGCTAAAGGCTAGTAGTACAGAGCGGGCTTCTCGAGCATTAGTCACACAGTACAATGTTTGAAAGCAGAAGTAAGTCCTCCTCCTTCAAACGAGGTGTTGACTACATCCATCTGAAGTAGCACTCAATGTTTCCTGGAGCTTAGGCCATGCTGAAAATCCTGGCTCTGTAGTTCCATCAGGGTATCTAGTTTCTGGGAGGTGAAACACTGAAGCTGCCTGAGAACTTGGGTAAGTTGTTTTTTACCTAATCCTCTGAGGCAATTTACCATTCTGGAGAGCTGCCTCAGGCAGAATGCAGGAGCTTCAGGAAAAGAAATGGAAAAACCATCCCAGCACAGACCTTCCAGCCCAAACAGACACCATCAAGTTTTTGTCCCCAGCCACAGAAGAGAATTAAAACACTGGACATGGATGAAAGATGAGTAATGGTGGACAAGCCAAAATGTAACACATTGAAAAACTGGTATAGAGTGACAAGACACCAGACCTTCCACTCACCCTTTAGCAAGATGTTATCTTCCTTAGTCAGTCTGGAGTATTACAGCTGTAATTGCAGTGGGAACGTGGGTATCTCCTGCTGACAGGGAGCTAAGAAGTCAAGAGAAAGCACAGAACTGTGGCTAACTACAAAGTCCTTGGCTGAAGCTGGAGATCAGGTCCATGACAGGACTTGGTGTTTGTGCTTGACCAAAGATGACCATGAAAATCTCAGGAGTTTCATCACCACAGAGAATCAGGGAAGTTGACTGCACGTTGCACAGGGCATCCTTTGTGCAATGTATCCAAGATCTGGTGAAACTTGGTTGTGGGTGAAATTTCAAAGAGCATTTCAGTGGCCTTGAGAGATGAATCTACAGTTGGAAGGATTGTTTGCTTTCTGCAAAGTACAATTTATGGTAATTTTCATAGCATTGCTTGCTTAAAAGTTGCTAAGACTGCCAGAATACTTGAAAAGGACACAACTGGAAGAAAGAGGCGTTCTATGCATGAGATAGAACAAGAAACTTTTATTCTATACAAAGAATGACTGAATTTTTACACTTGAGTTTTGATGTGTAATATGTAAATAGCATAACTTTATACTGAATTGTATCTGAATTGAGAAATCTATCTTGAACTGAATTTATCTGAGAAAGTGACTTTTAAAAAAGCATTCTTTGTCTACAACCTTAAACTTGGGAAGACTTTTATAAAGGGTATCTATTTTTAAGACAATGCAAGTTGAGGAACAGGTGGTTCTATCTCCTTGCATATTAATTTGCAATTATAAAACAATGTCATTTCCTTAGAGGAGGTAAAAGCAGAGCTATAAACCATCAAATTTTCCATTCTGCTGGGAACAATCACTTCAGAAAGAATATTCACTGTGAGGTATGTAGATAGGAATCTTCCTGACAAACATCTCCATTGGAGAAAAAGGGCTGTCAGAAGACCTCCCATCTCCACATATCAGAACGGGGTCACAGGGAAGAAGCTCTTTCAAAAGGGAGGTAGAAGTGTGCCCCAAAAAACCACAGGTATACAAGCATGGAGCTGGCCTGGAGAATGGTAACAAGTCAAACATGCATTAGGTCTGACTTCAGCAGTTTTGCAGAAAAGCAGCAATTCTACGGCAGACAGCACTGGAAAGCAGAGCTGGCTCTGCTCTCTTCTCAGAACCCCCTCCACAGAAATTCCCCCAAAAGATCAATAAAGAGTGAAAAAGATAACAGGCTTTCCACTGAGAAAAGCTGAGCCCTGTAGCAAGCCAGCCTGCTCCAGCCCCAGCTTAACACAGGAACACGATGAGACCATCTGGTTAAACATGGACATCTCAAGTTAGGCCAAGTGTCTGAAGAAGGAATTGGCTGCCACAGTAACTCTGTGTTGCTGTGCAGCCAGAGCAATATTGCTGTGTCTTCAGTGGCCTTGAAGGACTTGTGCATTAAACATCACAGAAACTTCCAATCACGTTCATTCCAAAGCAACAAACTGTCTCCTAAGGACCTCCCCTTCTTAAACTTGTTGAAGAAATGATGCAGTTCTATACTGCCATCACCTTGCCCCACCAAATCCTTGGTAAGTCATTCAGCTGCTAGAATTAACATGAAAACCAAAGAACCATGAAGAACATGAAAACCAAAGAGTAGCAGAATTAACATGAAAACCAAATTAACAAGTAAGACAAAACACTTGCATAAATGAGACCATTTTTCTCCACCAGCTTATAGAAGCAAAAAAGGTGAGTAGTAGAAGCTGGTAAAAGAGCAGCTTTCTATGCTCAACTGGAAACGCCCAGGATTCAGAGCTCCTCTCTGCTGTTTCTTGTGCAGTGAGATTTTCTCACACCATTTCAGCTAAGCAGGTACTTGGGAAAAAGCGATGCTTCCTTCTCAGCTGCCAGCAGTACGAATTCAGACAAATGTTTATAGCCAACTGAGAGCAAATCCAGGAAGAACCTGTAAAGTTTTGTTTGGCTTTTTTCAGTTGTTCCCCTTAATGCTGCAGCTTGCTTAGTAAATGTTGCAAATGCAAGAAAAGAAAAGGCACACAATGATTGAAAAATGAATTACACAGATGTAAGTATTCAAAATCCACTGTTGGAAAACCAAGATTTTTCAGGGTTATGGTTGGTTTGGGAGGTTTTTTGCCTTGTTATTACATAATATTAATGGTTTAAGCATCACCTTTAAAATTTCAAATTATTTGGTTTCTCACTGACTTGAAAGAGAAGGAAAAATAATCCAAAGTGTCAGTAATGTTCTGCACCAAAGTTTGTTGCAAACAGGACATCAAAGAAGAAGAAGTTACGACACTGCTGAGGCTCCAGAGTGCATTCCATTTTCTGGGGCGGATTTGGCTTGGTGCAGGGCAGCTTGAATTCTGAAATGTGTTCTTGTTTCCATGGAGTAATTCTTGTAATTTTGTCTAAAACAAAAGAAGATCCACTCTGATGAATATATATTTTTAAAACATTTTCAAGTTATCTTTATATTATTGTTCTAAGCAAAACAACCATAGACAGCAGAAAAGCCTTTCTTCACAAGCTCCTTTGTTGCCTACTCTAAAATACAAGGCATGTGTTCCTAGCCAAACAATGCAGCTCTTTGTTCTTTATTTGTAGTTCAACTGTCTGGCAATTAGCAGAAAAATATAGCTTAATAAGTAATTGAATCTGTTCCACTCAATCAAAATATCGAGCTCACGTTAAATATCTATAACATCCACTTAGCTGACATTCAGAAATGAGATCCAACCCCCCTAAGTATAACTGATAACTTTGAACATAAATGTTTTCAGCTGTTTTTTTCCCTCCCTTCATTTTGATACGATGGACTCATCTTGATTCATCGGACACATTTCAAGGAAGCAGAGAAAAGACAAGGAGAAAAGGAGAGAAGCTGTCCTGAAGGAGAAGAGGGACACAGCCTGTCTGCACCCTGTGGTTGCCAGTGACGTGGACTCTGTGTAGGAGCTAAGACCAGACAATTTGCTGCCCTAGAAGCTTGGAAAGAGAAAGCAGGCACACACAGGACTCAGGATCAGCTTTTGAGGAGCAGTTCACAAGCTCAGGGAAAAGACTGGCAGGACTTCCCCACAAATATCTAGCTGCTGACTCAGTGGCGTCATCTGCCTGGAGTCGCCAGCAGCTATGTCATGCTCTGAAGAGTTACAGAAACCTTACAAGAATTTGTATTTTCATGGAAAAGCTCACATTTAAAAAAAAAAAAAAAAAAAAGAGGTTTTACCACAGGACCACACAGAAAGTGTAGATCCCACTTGATAGGAATTCACATGTTAGCTCCTGCAGGATGGATACAGAATCCAGGTACCAACAAGGATTATACCACTGCTGATTTTCTAAGACATTTGTCATCTTTACAGAAATATAACATTAAATATTAAACTGTACACCCTAAAAACACTTCAGTTCAAACTTTGTAATTCAAATCAAGCCTGGAAGCGTGGTATCTGTCACTATGGTGGTGGCAGCCTCTTTGTTAAAACAAGGAATTCCACACCCCTCCTAAACCAGCTTATGATTTCATGTACACAACGCCCAGGGGGCTGCATGAGAAAAGGAGGTGCTGGGCTGTGCTGTACACTGAGCCGAATTTGGAGGTTTTCCTTTCATTTAAGTAGATTTTTGACATGCAGACACTGTACTTCTCATTAGTAGGCTGATACTCTTGTAGCTTACAGTAACTCAAACAGAAACATTTCCATGCGTGACCAAGCCCAAACTGTTTATCATCTCATTCCACCCTCTCCCAGAGTGGAAACATTCAAGCCAGCAGCAGTATGTGGATTTAGGTCAAGCAAATCAAGCGTCATGCCCAAGCCTGCACCCCTGCCAACTGCAAACCTAATTCTGTGGTGCTGAATCCCACCACGGACGCCGCGTTCTCCCTCTAGTGACTGCGGAGAAGCTCAGCACGTTTGGCTGAAAGCTCAGGAACCCTGAGCACTTAAACGCAGTGGTACAGCTACAGGTCGAAACGTGAGGGTTGCACTGCCTGAAACACCCTGGGAGGGTGGGAGCTGTGGTTTGGGTGGGGGTTTTTTTTGTTGCAGGGGTTTTTTTTTGTTTGGTTTAGCTTTTTTTACAGGTCCCATGAGTTCTTTGAGCATGGCAAGTCTGAGTAGTAGCTTTCCCTACACTGGGTAACAGCAAATTGTGGAGTTTTTATGTGCTGGTGCTCTTCTTTAAAGCAGACATCTTCCCTTGAAGGGGCACAGAGCCATCAGGGGAAAGGTGCAACGGCCGAGCAGCAAGCGATAGGAGTACCAGATGGAATGAGCAGCTCTGAATCATTAATTTCTAGATCTCTTAAGAGAGATTTGAACAAAGGAAATGAGGACAGGAGCAGAGCATGCTTTGAGGAATGCAAAACCAACTGAAAACACTTTCCATTGCGTTTTGCTAATGCAATTTTTGGTCTTAATATCTTCCATGAGGCTACAGAGAACCCAGCTCACAAGCACAGCAGATTAAGAATTGCAGTATTTTAATATCTGTGCTGACAGGCTTTTGGCATGATTTTTGGGAGGCTGATTCACCACTCTGTCTTGCACAGTGAACTAACTTGGACAAAGACTCAACACACAAACTCCATCTGACCTCTCTGAAACTTGGACAGACATCAGTTTTGTAGCTGCTAACACCTGCAGCAGTGGCTGCCGTGACTCTCTGCACTTGGGAAGATGCAGACATCTGGGCTCGTTCAGGATCCAGGCAGAGGGAGAGGTGAACTACCCTGCTGCAGGATGCTTGAAGGTGGTGAGGGCTGTTTGGGTTGGATTCCCCTTCATCCCACCCCATCCCAAGAAACTCTGGCTCAGGAGAGAAGGGCTTGGACAGAGGCAAAACATGTATTTTGTTAATTTTATAATAAAGAACATGCATGGCCAAATCCAACTATTCCTGATAAAAACACTTTGCTAGAAAAATCTATCAGACAAACCAGTAAAAGCAGGTGTTTCAGTGCCTTTCAGAGGCAGATGAAACAATCCAAAGATGGTAAATGAACCTGAAGCAGTATCAAGAAAAGGAAACAGCACTGCTAGCCATCACTTTGAGTAATGCTATTGTAGCCATAACACAGAGCCTTGATTTAATTTAAGACATCTTTTATGAATAAGTAAATAGACTACAAAGATTATTACGTTTTGTTACACATGGATTATTTCTTAGGGAAGCCTTTGACATGAATATCACATCCTTAAAAACTACTTTTATCAGAAGGGAGGGATAAGTCACAGACTGAATCATTAAGTTCACCATTAGAAAGGTCCAAACCAAAACCAGTGCATCCATGCTTCCATTAAGAAAACAAAATGAGTTTCCATTATATTAATGACATTTTTCTGTTTCCCACTAACCAGTAAATACCATACCGACCCACCAGACATCAGCACAAGCTTTTGATTTGCTTACTTTGCTCTTTCCAGTAGTTTTATTGCTTCTTCTCTTCTCTCTTGCTCCAGATAGAGTATTGCCAGCTCCAGCAAGGCGTTTGGAATTAGATAATGGTCATATTTTATCTTCTTCTCACTGCATTGGGAAAAAAAAAATAGCCTCAAGATCTTGAAATGATATATTGTTTCCTTCATTTAAGAGTTTCAGACACAAATAAATAGGAGATTAGCTAAGATCAGAGGAGCAATCAATCTCTATTACATCACTTGTCATGTTCTCCAGCCAAAGCTACCTTCCAGGTTATTAACTGTGCATTTTGCATAACCACCCTGTACAGTACATTATTTCTCAGGATTACAAAATATTGCCTTTATTTTCAGGAAAGTATTAGAAAAGATGACAAAATTATGAGCTCTATACATGGGAACTGACAAAAAGAGATGCCATTCCCTGCATGATGCAGAGAAGCTCCAAGTATAATTGTGCTACCATCTGTCTCTGCAGACGGCATTTGGCTTTTTGGGTACAGCTTCTTCATGACTTGTAAGAGGAAGGGGAGGGGGGAAGAGAAGTGGTATCACAAAATTTTCATGCATGTGTCGTTCCCAAAAGAGGAGAAAATATCTCAGTCAAGTGAAAATTTGCAATTCTTCTTCCATACATGGCTGACAATACTAGGGATTAAAATGACAATTCCTTGATACCAAAGCAACTGAAATAATTACTGAAGACACTGCAGTCCTCTCCCTTCTATTCATATCACAGTTGCATCTCCTCTTACTTGAAATGGATAGTTTCTGAGAAATCCAAAAGCTCTCCTATATACCAGCTATGAAAACTTACTTTAAATAGATGTAATTAAAATGGTCTTCTGCTTCTGAGATCTTGCCCAAATGCTTGAGGCATAAACCCTTTAACAGTTTTATCACGCACCGGTCATCTGCTAGTAATTCTGTAGCTGCAAGATGAAGTAAACAGCACGTTACAGAAGGCTCTAGAGCACCAGAGGCTCTCACACAGGTAGGTGAAGAACAATCCATTTACACAGCACAGAAGGGACCAACTGGTTGATTTAGTTCAGTGGATGCAGAGGCAAATATGCATCAACCTTTGCATTAATCAATCAAACTTTGCCTAAGAAGTGGGCTGTTCTTTCCCTCCTCACTCCCAATGAAAGGCTATTCCACAATCTTACCTAAAAACTAAAAGTGTTCACTTTGGAACTACTGACACATGTCCTATGAAATAGTCGAACTTCTGGACCACTCTTTGGACCATGCAGTTGGAGGCCTGGCCCCTACAATGGAGTCTCTTACATTGCTGAGTCCCACAGAGGCCCCTACATACCTATGTCACCAAAACAAATCCCAGAGAAGATGCACAGAGACTACAGAATCATAGATTGGGTTGGAAGGGACCTCTAAAGGCCATCTAGCCCACCCCCTTGCAGGGACGTCTTCACAAGATCAGGCTGCTCAGAGTGCCATCAAGCCTGACCTTGAGTATCTTCAGGGACAGGGCCTCAAATACATCTCTGGGCAACCAGTTCCAGTGATCCACCATGCTCATATTGAAGAATTTTTTCCTAATACCAATCCAAATCTCCCCTTTCCTAGTTTAAAACCATCACCCCTTGTCCTGCTGCTCCATGCCCTTGGGAACAGTTCTTCCTCAGTTCCTTATAGGCACCTTTCAGGTACTGGATGGCTGCTATAAGGTCTCCCAGGAGCCTTCTCTTCTCCAAGCTGAACAAGCCCAACTCTCTCAGCCTATCCTCATAGGAGGGGTGACTATGCAGCAAACTAACTTGGAAGGAATAGGGAAGAGGACAAAAGCTAGCACACAAAGTGTGTGCACAGTGAGACGCCTCAGGGCCACTGAAGAGATATTTCATGAGATTAAATAAAGATCAGTTGTCTCTTCTGAACATCTGCCCTAACAACGTGTTCACATGCATGTACTTCCTTATATCCTCCAAGCTGCCCTGAACTGGGGAAGCAAATGCAATTATGCGTATCAGCTTTGTGTTTTTATACATTATTTCCACTAACAGTCTTCCTTTTACATCTTCTCTGTTGGAAACACATCCTCAGATTCCTAACTGCATACTGTCAGACCCTTGCATCATGAGCCCAACAGCAATACAGAGAAAGTCTTCACAACCCAATAGTTTAGCCCCAAACGCTGTCAGGAGACCTCAAGAAAAGTGTGATGCCTGGCAACAGCAAGTCACTATTTGGAATGGTTAAGTCTTTAAATCATTGACATGTTCAAAATACATCCCACTTTTTGGTTACATGTCCTTGTAGTGTTTTATAAACATGAATCAGATCCCTGCAGAAAGCCAGCCTTATCCACAATTTACCAACTAGGGGAAAAAAGAGAGAGCAGAGAAATAATTCAGTCACTCAAAATAACATAGCAAAACAGGCAACAAAGGGAGTGAAAGGGTCAGATGCCTTCTTCCAAGAGGTCACCCTCACCAAAAATATTTTTCACATTTAATTAAAAGGAGATAGCCTTAGCCACTCTTTCAGGCAAGCCTTTCAAATCTTGCATAACACAATGTGCATGGGAAGCCCAAGGTCCTAGAAAAGACTGCAATGCAGTGATTTAGTCCACATTCCTTTGCCAAAAGGGGCTTGATCCTTTTGCAAGAAGGTAGTATATAATAGTAAGATAAAATACTTAGTAATGGAAAACTTTGTGCAAAAAGCTGTGCAGACTGATTGCACTCCCACAGGAGTTGGGAAAGACTGGCAAGAAATAAACATCAGTTGAACTTTCTCATGGCTGGCTAATTAACAGACAGAAGATGTGGCAGCAGGGCCTGTTATAGTTCAATACTGTCCCCTATCTTATGCTCGTTCATAGCACTGAGGAAGCCTGTCCCTGGTGTCCCAGCTTTCTGCAGCATACTGCTGACACACAGATACCACTCAGCCCAAGGTCACTTCATAAATTGGCAGCACTTTTAAAACAGATGAGAGAGACGAAGAAGTATCTGAGGATAATAAAGCTTTGTGATCCAGGTAATCAAGTCAATAGATATACTGGTTTTGATCTAGCAAAATAAATAGTTCTTTAATACATTACATAAACTATTCCTAACCCACATCCATGGCTGGAAAATCACTTGCTACTACTGTAAGTTATTGCTATATTAAAAAGGTAAATTATTCCTATCTGGGTAAACAGTTCATGGCTTCATTATCTGTGTTCCTCCTATGATCAGATTAACTTCACTAACGAGTCCCTCTCTATTCACAGATAATATCTTTAACTATTGCACTGTAAAATACCTGCTGAAACAATATCACTGATTACCTGAACTTCTTGCCAATGCTTCTTCTGCTTCAATTAACGTCTCTAACATGCCTTCTGTTAAGTTGGGACACTTTCCAATTACAGCATAGCCATTCCAGATATACATCATTTCCTAGGGTCAGGGAGAAATGACAGCATCATTAATTACAGTGCAGGGTAAATGCAGTTATCAAATAGTTTATTTTATCAATGCAATCACCAAATACTTTAATTTACCTATGTATCATGAAGAAGTTACAGATTCCCTAAATAAAAAATCTCTTTGCCAAAACATATTTTCACTGCACCTGAAAACTTGTTACATTGGTTCTCAGAAAAAATTAGCCCTGGAAGACAACTAAAGAGCTATTTACTACACTGAATGCAAGGAGGACTGTTTGAACACAATGCAAATACAATCTCTCATACAAAAAACCAGACAGACTTAAAACATTCATGGCACATAGCTGCTGTCCCTTGATTGAGGTCTCCTCTTCCCTTTCAGTTCTATCCCAGCCAGGGAAACACTAATGACTATAAACAACAGCAGTGTATTGCTTCCACAGAAAAATACGAAATCTCAAGACAAGAAAACGAAATCCAAACTCTCTAAACCTTTAAGCCAAGCTTCAAACAAGCCAACAGAATTTTAGAGCCAAACTATAAACCCCTTAAATTCCTCAGGTTTGTTTTACGTTCCCACAGAAAGTAACTTTTCTCTTACTCAACTTTTCTTGGAATACTTTTCACTAAAAACTATTGGTTCTCTCAGAGTGTATCACCAGACCAAATGTGCCTGTTGTCACTAGCAATCACAAAGTTAAAGATGGAAATATTATATAAAACTTACCACTGACCCTTCATGACAAGTTCTTTATTTCTTTATAAGACCTATTCTGCATTTGAGAATGTGAAGATTTTCCATAAAGTTTCTGTACAGAATAACTGAGTTCAGGAACTATATAGTACAAAGAGTTCGAATGAAACAGTATGTTAAGCTCAGCCACTGCTGCTTTCACCATCTGATCTCTACGTGGAAAATGTCTGAACTTACTGTATATCTAGTGCAGGTTTGTTAACGTGGTTTTACACAGAGTTACTCAAAATACATTTATTCTGGGCTAAATCTCTGTGTTGAGACTCGCTCAAAGACTCACACCTCTCACCAAATGCCTTCACAGTGAAAAGTCCTAGAGATGAGATTCTGCACCCAGTCCCACATCCCCAGAGCGCCTTTAACTGATCAGCTGCGGCATCTGCTGCCTCAGAAATGCAACTGCAGCAGAAACAAAGGGCGCAGAGACAAAAGACACAGCGTCCGGCTGCTCCAAGGAGAGACAGGACAGCAGAAACATGTTCTGCTGCAGCAACCCCATTCGAAGGGCCCGGCCAAACCCCAGGTGGGCACCTTTCTTACTCTCCACAATCTCTGAAACCTGAAAGGCAAATCAAAGTAACCTAATTATTTCTCTCATTTCTGCCTTGTGCCTTAGTGGAAAGCAGCCCCTGGTGAATACCCACGCTGTGCTCACCCAACTGTGCTTTTCAAGAAGCCCCGTGCCGCATACCCAGCCGGGGGGCTGAGGAACGACTCCACACCGCTGTCTCCTTGTCTTGAAGAGTATTTACTAATATCCATCTGTTTCTCAAACACAGCAGCTCAAAGCACTGCAAGTGTTAACACCACTGCACTGGGCAAACCTCTGGAGTCAAAACCCTTTAATGTTCCTTCACGTGTTCTTTGCAGACAGACTTTGAGAGCCAGGCAACTGGGGGCCTTACGCAGCTCTTCTCATCTGGCCACAGGGAACTGGCCAGCATTGCATGCAACAAATAAAAAGCTCCCAAACCCTACCCAACCAACCAAAAATCAACAACATTTGGCTGTTTCATCCTGGTACCCATGAGTTACTCTGGTGAACACCAAACTGCAAACATTCAGGGGTGCATTAAGCAGATGCTTACATGCCATCCCCAATTCTTGCACCATTTCCTTGATTTTCTTCTTTTTTTCTCCCCTAACTTGATCTTTAAATTCTTCTTTTATTAGTCTCAGTAACAACACATGACAGAAGAGACCTAGGGCAAAGACCCTCAAAAGGGAATCAAAAGAAAGCTGTTTGGAGCATGTTAGTCTATAGCTGGAATAATAAGTTACACATGCAACACATTTACGTGTCACAAACAACTGGCTTGGTTCCCTGTGGCTGGTGCATGCCCCAGTTTTACAGCATTCCTCACATTCATTTGGCTTTGCTTTGGGAACATTCCAGTCTCCTGCAGAGGTTTTACCTTAGAAACATGGAAAGATACTATTCTAATTATCTTGGTGCTATATCCATAAGTTAAAGTAAATGGTAATAAGGAGGGGAAGGGTATTTCTAACTTACCAAAGGTGGAACAGGCAAAGGAATGGGGTTTGAAGAAAGGTATCGTCGCGCTTTCCGAATTGCAAACTTTTCTGTAGGCAGCGATTTCCCTGCAATTTTCAGTTTCAAACTAGGAACAATCCTGAAAGTTTAAAGGAAAATGTAAGGAATACTTCCTCTGTGAACCTCTGGGGAAAAAACATTCATACTTATGGGGGAAAAAACAAGCCAAAGAGAACTTTGAAAAGCTGTTACACACAGAGATATTGCTACCTCTGGGGAGGCTGAGCAATACATATTCACAAAAGCTATCTTTATGCAGGGCCTATCTATCTGCTTCCTCTCTCTAATCAAGCAGGAGGAAGAGGGACTCTTCCCCACCCAAAGAATAAATTAGATGATGCACATAATTTATCCATCTCTCTTCATAAATTAAGTGGTAAGCTAGCTTTTGTCAGTGTTCCTCCCATTCTCCCAAATACCACAAGTATTCATGTTGTAATGGATCCCAAAATTCAGGGAAATATACTTGTCATGATTACATAAGATGTGGAAAACCTGAGAAGGATCAATATATTGTAAGCACAGAAATGTGTGATATTTAGGTTTTCCAGAAAAATTGTAAACCCCAAAGTAATCAGTTTTCTTTGCCCCTGCTAGGCTTAGTAATTTTTGAGGTTAAGCTTCACAATCAGGTTAACTCATTGTGTTAACAATGCATATATTCACTTGCATATTTAACTATTTCATATTCCTTTCAGGATCAAAACCCAACAATCAAGTTGTTCCCATGTCTCCACTAAGGAGGCACACCTCTTGCAGCATAACCCACTGAAGGCTTTCACATCTTCCATGCCATTTTTATTAAGGGCAACAACTGAAAAAGATGTGAATACTACACACAACAGCAGCAGCAGCCACTACATGGCTGAGAGACCTAATATCCTATCCCTGAACTCAGAGTCCACTCTAGTCTAAGGGAATGTCTCATTCAGCAATTTTTTCCTCCATCCAATGCTATTAGCACAGTGAATAATTTTGCCTCCCTTCTTCCAACACTGTGACATGAAAAGATAGGAAACTTGTAACTGGGAGTTAGCAATTTTTACCTAAATAATTCAACTTCGCTGTCTCCAAAAGGACTGCAGTCATCTGGTCCAAACATACTGAGATAGGCAGCTTTCATGTAAATGTAAGTAGCCTGCAAATGCAATCAAAAATATCTATACAGAAAAATGAATTTACAGCAACACCATTATTGACCTAAAGCACAAAACAGCAACCAAGAGGAAGGAGTTGCTGCTTTTGCTCAGACTGACAGACATAATCTTACAGGATTTTAGGCAAGAGGTAAGTATTTTAAAAAGTATAGTATAGATTTATTTTTTTTTAATCATGTATGACTTTGCTTACTTTGTATCAGCTTATAGTTTATGTCCCAATTCCAAGAAGAAATGGGATGTTGGTGTGAAATGAATTTTTATTACTCTCTGGAATATTTGTTAGAAAACTTATTAAAAGGTCATACTCCAAGAGAAAAATACTACATAGTTTGTGTGTCCAATCACAACTTGTTAGTGTATGTCAAACATTAGGTTCTAGAAAACAGGTTCTGAAGGTTTTCATGATTCCAGGTTATGACAAGCATGGGTTTCATAGGGATTTATAAGCAATCATACGTTCAGCAACCAAGGAAAACAAAGCAACTCTTGCAACAGTAGAGAATAATGGTGAGTTCTTGAGTACTGCCTTAAACAGTCTATAGTAACCACAAGTTTCAGTTTTCTGGAATATTTTATGCTGTGATTAATTATTTACACAGGAATCTAACAGTGCATATGCATGTCCTTCTTTCATTTAGCTCATGTAGTTACTATCACAGAATCACTAGGTTGGAAAAGACCTTTGAGATCGACTACAACCATACCTGTCCTCTACTAAACCATACCCCTAAGCAGCTCACCTATCCATCTTTGAAATACATCCAGGTTTGGTGACTCAACCTGTTCCAATGCCCGACAAACCTTTCAGTGAAGAACTTTTTCCTAATGTCTAATCTGAACCTTCCCTGGCAGAGCCTGAGTCCATTCCCCCTCATCCCATCACCTGTTGCTTGAGCGAAGAGACCAACACCCACCTCTCTACAACCTCCTTTCAGGTAACTGTAGGTGTTGATAAGGTCTTCCCTCAGCCTCCTCTTCTCCAGACTAAACAACCCCAGTTCCCTCAGCTGCTCCTCATAACATTTGCTCTTCAGACCCTTCCCCAGCCTGGTTGCCCTTCTCTGGACACACTCTAGGACCCTGATGTCTTACTTGTAGTGAGGTGCCCGAATAGTTTGATACTATCACACTGCACTATAGATTACATGTACCTAGGAAGCATCTCCTCTGCTTCTCTAAGGCCCCTGCAATATAGTATAAAACTCTACTTACAGTTCAAAAGGACAGACTTTAATATTAATCCTACAGCATTTCAGGATTAAATCTTTGAACCAGGTAGTGCAGTCCTGGCTGTGGGAGTTCTCTGGAAGCTATTCAGACTAATGCACTGGGCGTGCTGTTGGAGTCCCTGGGGGCACAGTGGACATCTGTACTGCAGTTTTCTCCTGAGCTGAAGCACTGAGAGAGCTGCTCTCACCTGGCTGCTTGGATCTTGCGTCAGGTTTGGTGACACTTGGCCAATACATAAAATGTGTAGTAAATAAAGGACAGTGCTATCCTGCCTGCACGTGGTCTGGTCCCATTAAGAAATAACAAGCCTCCCACAACCACACCCCCACCCCGGCCAGATTTAATCCTTTCTGACAGACTTCCCTGGGGCTCAAGACGAAGGGAGGAAAGCTGCTACCAGGGCTCTGGATGGAAGAGATTCTCCCTTTCAGATGCACAGGGTAAGGCGCCTCTTCTAATTACATTTATTATCCTGGAGGCCCCATCATGGCTGGCCTCACTCGTCACCAAAGGAGCTTATATCCATAATGTAATGAAAGAAATGGCAACTTGCCCTATTAATTGCAATGTGTTGATGACATAACCACTCAATACACAGCAGAACATCTTTTACCAAGCTGTTCTTCATCTACAAGTCAGGCCCAAAAGATTTCTGTTTGCCCACAATCTGTTCAGATTTGAATGTTTGCAATTCACATTGTTCTACAAGAGCCACAGCAGACCAGGTTCTGTTTTACAACCTTCAACTTCAAAGCTACAAAAGCTTCAAAGCTACAAAAAAAAAGTCAACTCAATCTGACTGAAAGTTAACAGATACTACAGGGCTTTCCACCATCCTGTTCTGATTAACTTACCTTTGACCAAGTGTTTTCCTTGCTTAGCAGGTCTGCGTAGAAGAAAGCCATCTTCCACTGGCGCTTGTAGGTGAAGCACCACATGAGCTCCCAGTAACACATGTGATGAAACTGCTTCCAGTATTGCTGAGCCTCACAACACTCTTCATACCTGTTAACTGCCTGAACAGAGATTTCCAAAGGGTGACTTAATCTTGTGTGAATAAATGCACAAACACCAGTGCTGTAATAGACACTGGGGCTCCACAACTTGCCAGCACAGCTCCTGCAACTTCCAAATTATTAACAGCTCAGTATTCCCCAGAATCCCAACTGTCAGCTTTACAGAGATCCTGGGCTCCACAGTTATCCCAGTGTTAGCAAATTTACCCCTACCACAGAACTCCCTGTTCCTGGAAGTTTTATTAAGTCCTAGGCATAAGCAAAATTAATGGTTCTGTCTAGGGAAGTTGGGAAACAGATCAAAGGACAGATGCTCAGCTGACATTTAGTTTTGCAGCTCCAAGGATTTCAAGGGATCTACCACACCACATACCAGCTGATACTCTTGCCTCAGAGTATTTTGGACATGCATTCTTCACCTCCCTAATTGTTTCAGGTCTTCACTTGGAATGAAGGCAAAGCTTGCTTTGGGATAGGAAAGACAATGAGAAAGCTGTGCCATTAATACTGATGGTCTAGATTATCACCCGAAATTGAGAATGGCAGCAAAGCAACCTGGTCAAACGAGCTAGTCAAAATAGTTTTCAAAATTCCTATTTGTAATTCATAAACTACATATAGGCCAAAGCCACAGGAAGCAGTAGCTAAAAAGGAAACATTGTTCCTGGAAGAGTTTTTCTGAAGTTTGAAACTTACTTGCCCAAGAGCAAAAAAAAATTACTTACCGCATCAATATTACCCTTTAGTGTTTCTATCCTGCCTGCAAAAAACAGGAATATGGCTCCCTGTAACAAATAATAATAAAAATACAAGTACTCTATAAGTTTTCAAGCTGACCATAGAGTCTAGATTTGGCAAAAAACATTAAACAATCATACCAAACTAAATGTTTACTCGTTTTACCTTTGGATAGCGAGCCAAGTAAGGCTTAAGTAGTTTTTCTGCCTCCTCAACATTTCCTTTCCCTGTCCCTAGAATGCATAAAAATGCAAGTGATAAAAATAGTAAGAAAAGAAAAGAAAAAACCCCCAAACCACCCCACAAAACCCAGGAATGCAAAGTACTGATTAGTGTCCTGTCTCTGATAAGCAAGGCTTAAATACAGGTTGGTGTCACACTAAGCCAACGAGCAGGAAGACCTGAACATTGTCATGCTTACTGACTTGAAAACTTGCTTCTGCACAGCCCAAGACATTCTGTAGAATGCTTTAGCATGAGATAACAGGGGAGCATAGCTCAATGGGAAGCTACCACCTCCCAAAAAAGTCATGGGTGACTTATAAATACAAAGTAAGTATTCAGGAAGTCATCACAGCCATCATTTTAACCTCCAAAATAATGCACCTGATTACTTTGCTATCCCCACTGTCTCTTTTCCTACGTGTTAAGCAAACATCCACCTTGAAGACACTCTCTTCAGTCATGCTGATTACTGTAAAATCACCCACCAGTGAGTCATATTTAACCTGATCATGATCAAACAATGCACCAACAAATAGATGATGGAATCATCTTTTTCCCCCCTCTGTGTCCCACAAGAACTAAAAAAATCCAAGAGTTATTATAAACAATCTTACCTAACACAAAGGTCATGAAAGTATGATAGCAAAGCAACAGCATGGTACACAGCACCGACCTAAAGCTGTATGATGATGCTCCTTCTTGAAGCTGCAGCAGACCATGTTCCTGTGCAAACAGAGGTGTGTAGGACAAAGTATTGGTAACAAACCAAAGCTGTGGTTGCTAGCTTGTTAACTTCTGCAGTGTCACCTACAGATTGATTACTCACCAAATTCCTAAAATGCACTGACATATGTTGCTCACACAGCAATCAAAGCTAAAAACACACATATGACATTATCTATAAGGTTTTCATGGACTTACTGCTTAGCCTGGAAAACATCTGATGACAGATCAGCAATTTAGGATTTATTACACAGTTACCATAAGAGAATGTTAGACAACTTATCACCATCATCCAAAGTGCTGCTAAACAGCATTCCAGAAACAAAAAACCCAAGAGTTGTGAAATGCAATGCAAGGAACATGTACTGCCATTGTGCAGCATTTCTGTGCTTCCTGTTACCCCCTGCAGAAGCAAGTTCAGAATATCAAGGAAAAAATTTAATTTGCAACTAGCAGGGCAAAGGATAACAGTGAAAAAAGCTGCTTTTTTGGTAAGAACAAAATGAGCTTTGCAACCATGTCTGCCCACTCCCTTCAGTGGAAAAAATGATGAGAAGAGTAATATTTCTGTTCCCTTTGGGAAGAACTAAAGCAATCAAGGGTAATGCTGTACGCATATTCAATGAAAGCATGACGGATAATCAGGTTTAAGGATTCAAGCTCCTGTGGCAACAGCATTTATCAGCCCATTCTAGGTCTAGTTCCATGATATCAACAGCCAGAATATAGACAGTCAAACATATTACACGTGAGATCTGCCTACTAGTAAATACACACAGTAAGACACCCACCGTGTGCTGGGGAAGTTCTGTCCAAGAGTTACACGATGCCCTCGATGGAAAGTTACTGGAACGTGATGTATGTGACTATAAGGACATCCTTTCAAACCAGCTGCTCTATAAATAGGGTCCCTGAGGGATGGCTATCAGAGCCGCTGTGGAAGGGACTGGTGAGCGCACTCAGAGCATGATGGCAACACAGATTTTCAGCTTCTGTGTGCTCTTGCTGACAGGAGGTACCACACCAACTCACCTTTACCACTTATCTGTGTAAACCCCGCAGCCTGTAATTTTGTCATCCTAATTGCATTCTAATTTTCACTAATGTATATTTTCACTTAACTAGTGTAGTTAATTGTTGTCATACAAATACAGTTTTTTCGGTTGTTTGGGGTTTTTTGTTTGTTTTTGTTTTGTTCTGTTTTGTTTTTAAATCTTAATTTATTACAATAATTACTGTTATATGGAAACGTAGCGTTAACATACATATCTGCAGGTCAATTATAACTTTTAGCCTGGACAAAATAACAAGAATATTGACTTGCATGCTGCTTCAGAAGAAATTAAAAGATAGTGAATTCATTGCTGAAAATCGATGTCCTAATTGAAATCAAGCACTTGGTAAAATAAAAGCAACTTCATTTAAGTTTGATCAATCCAGGTACATAACAAAATATGACACATTCAGCTTCTTTAAACCGCAGAGATGAAAACCACAAATATTTGCATTTCAGAAAGGCAGCACTGCAAGGTGCAGAGTATACAAAACATTCAATGGAATGAATTTTAGCAGAAAGAAATTCCAAAGTGCAGTTTTTAATTGAAAAAAATCTTCAGGCTGCATATTTCATTGAGCCTTTACTGCCATCAGGACTAAGCCTTGTGGTGTTTGTTATCTTCCATGTAATATAAAAATACATATAAAATGGCTGCTGATCACATTTGTGAACAGCACTAAGAATGACAGAGAAAAAATATTAGTCACCTAAAATAATTTAATACTTTGTCTAGTTGATCTCATTTATGTATTTCAGTCCCAAAACTGAATTTTGATACAGCCAAACCCAAAGTGATCACCTGTATGGACAAGGACTGCAATGCACACTGTGGGACTGCATCCTGGGAAGTAGGAACTGCCAAGTAACTGCTAAGGACCTTGCCAGTGCTTCAGAAGAGGGCTGCTATCTGGCATAATTCAGCCTCAGATATTACACTGAGTAGTCACACAGGCATGGAAGCTCACCAAGCAGGTCAGTTCACTCTGTGGTATGTCCATAATCCTGTCTGGTCAACTACAGGTATTAAAGAATGCTTGCTTTACACTCTGCTACTTGAATACCACAAACTGCCTACATTAAAGTAACAATAATAAGCAGACACAGTCTGGAAAAAGGAATCTAGATGTAGTATTACAACACTTGCTCATAGAAAAGGCTACAACCAAGCTTCTTCTCAAAAAATCTCTTGCAAACTGTTTCTGTTATGATGAGATCCCCAGGAAAGGGGGATGAAGGGCAGTGTCCCTGGGAAACACCACAGCCAGCCAGACAGCCTGCTTAGGCTCCCTCTGTGGCCTGCAGATGCTGGGGAATTCCCCCAAAGAACAATTCGGCACAGAAGCCTAGGTCAGACACCATGAATCACCTTTTCAAGCACCTACTCTTCCTCCACAGGGCGCCTTTAGGGATTAGCCACAAACCTCATCTGCTAAGTGAGGTGTCATGAGTTACACCCATGTAATCCTCACCAGGGATCAGACTGAGCATTCAGTGCTAAAGCACAAGCAGCTACTGCCTAGCCTAGGAAGTAACTCTATAAACAAACTAGACTTAATGCTGCCAGTCACTAAGTCAGTATATTATATTTAATTGTTAGGACACACCTTCTAACCATAAATAACCCACAAATATCTCCCACACCTACGCTGTGGGTGATATGAGCAATGCCAGAACACCAGGAATGAGCTTCCAAACAAAGTCTATTAGAGGGCACGTTGCTAAAATATAAAACAGATGTCAAGGCAACAAGTGCTCCTAATTCTCCAAAATACTTAAATGACACTAACACATTCAGGTTTCATTTCCACACAAAATATAAGTTACTCTAAAGGGCATAAAGTATAATGCAGAGCAGGGAGGAATGACACTTCTTACAGACAAATGTGATCCAGTATGACAACCCTCACCTTTCTGTGCAAGCTGGTTGTAACATCCCACAATCTCTTAATTCCCATGACTGTCACTACATTATATTACATCAGTAGCTCATTGATTCAATCCTTGTTCCAAGCCACCCAATGCTCTGACATTCAGGACTCCCCCCATGAGCAGTGGGCATTCCCACAGTGAATGCAGGATGAACAAGGACAATGCTCAAAACCATTATCAGACAACACTAAGACTGCTTCACATTTATTCCAGCTGTCATTGACTAAAATCTACCTACTTTCCCAAAACAAAAGCTCTTGAATGACACTTTTAAATCATTCTCTTTTAATTAGGGATCTAGACAATGAAAGCAAAGCAAGGTCATTGTTTGTTTTCCATGACCCGATCACATTACTGCAGGCTTAGCAAGGAGGATGGATAATACTCACAGCTTTTATGAAGAACCGACTAATTAAACTGTTAGATGGGGCATCTGAATGTATCCCATGAAGTAAATTTAGATTTAACCTTCCTTTAAAACTTGCAGAAGACACCAAAATGCAAATCAAAAAGAAGCTTAGTGGGAAACTGGAATTCAATTTATTACAAATTGAGACATCAAAAATATCCTTCAGCTCAGCTGCTTTGGGAAAAAACTTCCTCCCACATGAAGAAGTATCATTTGAAAGAAATTGGTTCTATCTGGAAATTTTCCTGCCTTCCCCTGAAATCATGCTGTCATCTGACCCTCTGATAAACTGCATTTAACACATGGTTGGCTCATGTCAAATTTTTCTACAGTTTAGCAGTACAGTATTTGTAATCATCTATAAAATAAGAACAAGAAAAAATTATTAGCCTGAGACTTGGGGGGAGGGAGTCAGTAAGAAGGGTTCACTGCTTATTTGGGAGATATAAGACTACTCTGATCTCACACCATAAGTTAGTTATCATTGAACACAGTAAGTCCAGGTGGGACTCATACTCCACCTGCTGCCCAGGGAGTGAGGAAGGCAGGCCTGCCCAGCACAGCACACAGGGCTGTGTAATACATACTTCTGCCCACCAGAGATTTCTTGTGAAATTGGGCAAAACTGCATTGAACCTCAGTACCCAAAAGCAGGGCCTACACTATTAAACACAAGCCAGTCCCTCCTTTGACTAACGATAAGGGGAGAGGAACCAGTACAGTGAGAATGGCACAAATGGCACACCTTGGAGCGGAAGGGAACAAATGTGGCCTCAGGCTACTTTTATACTTTCTTGATCTTATCCTACCTACTATTTTGAGAGTCCAGACTGCTGTTAAGTTGATCATGTTGTTCACAGTGCCCACAAATGGCTTAGGAAGTAATCAAGCTTTGGGCACGTCCTCACTTACTAACAGACACGTCATGTCTGAGAGACAAGAAGCATCCCTAGGGGCAAATC
This sequence comes from Gallinula chloropus, assembly GCF_964237585.1. Taxonomy (NCBI): domain Eukaryota; kingdom Metazoa; phylum Chordata; class Aves; order Gruiformes; family Rallidae; genus Gallinula; species Gallinula chloropus. Next base: position 7,017,147 of record NC_140091.1, on the reverse strand, counting down.
TGCAGGCTGAGAGGCAGATAAGTGCTGTGGAAGATATCCCAGTGCAATTTTATATCTAGTTTTAATAAACACACGACCCACACCAAAAGCAAGCTGTCCTCCAGTGCACTGTAGCTCGCTCAGGTAAAGTGTAAACAGCTCAAGGCACCAACCATGGCTCTCTTGTCTTTTGCACAGGCTGATGCTCACCACAAGCATTTAATGGAAGAGACTGCAAGAACAAACACCAATGTATTAAAATTTTGGGGTTTTTCTGTATGGGGTGCAGCACATGACACACAAACTTGCCCTCTCCTCTATCACTATTTTTTTCACCTTCAACACTGTTGTCTGTACTGCAGGGGACAGCTTCCACTTTCAACTTCTGGAAGGACTGCAAATGCAAGTGCAATTTTGCTTTTGGCTTTAGGCATCTGGCTCACAAATGTTAAATGCAGAAAGACTTTTTTAGGATGTTGAGATATATGACCATCAATGACTTTGATCAACATGTTTAAAAGACTCCTTTTTCTATGGTGCAGAGAGCAGGTTTTTGTTTAAATTATGGTAATCTAGGTCATGCTTCAGTGAGTTATTAAAAAACTGGAACAGGAGCTGACTCATCAACACAAATATCAGCCCACTCATAGCCATACAAAAAATCCCAGGGCCAAAAGAAAACAACAGAAATTCAATTGAAGGGACAATTTTCATCTGCAGTAGTAAGATGAGTGTTCAGCGAAGTATATTCAGAACTCTAGTGGTGCATGAATTGCTCTGACATTTCTAGGTGAATATTTTGCTTTAAAGGCTCTTTATTTTCATAACTAACAGGTAGAACTATTCGATTTTTGCCTCTACTGCTTGTGAAATAGCTCTTGATCAGCTCCTGGAAATTTCCAAGTTGTAATCCACACTCTGCCAAAAGCTCCTGTTTTTTTAAGCAAGACATTTTATTCCCAGATCTAAGATCCTTCCGGTAAACTAATAAAATGGTGATGAGACTCATCCAGCTGTCACCTAAGGTCGCCGCTCTGATTAAGGACACATTTTTCTTCTTGAAGCTTGTTTTGTAAATAGGAAACATTACTTTTAACTTGTTTATACAGCTTTTGTTGTGTTTGCAGGACATCAAACATTTACCTTACCCAGCATTTGTGAAATAAATGTGATTAGTGGTTTCAGTTGAACTAGACTTTGTTTTCTTAATCCAGAAACCCAACTTTGAGGGAATGTCATGTACCTCATTTTGAGCAGAACAAGGTACCAAGGCCAAGATATTCCCATCAATTTAATACCCTACTTTGAAACAGTAAGTCCACAATAAACTATCACAGCACTTTCTGTCCATCTGCCCTGCAGAATAACTCTGGTTCATGCGAGTTTACTGGTGCTTCATTACTAAACTTCTGTTCTTAAACAATATGCAGAAGTAACACAGGCCAGCCTGATTACTCTCTAGGCAAAAAAGCACTTACTCTTTTAGGCAAAGAGAATTTAGGTGCTATGCTAAAGTTATCAGTTGCTGTTGAAGACACAGAGGAAAAAAAATCAGAAATAAAATTGAATTATTTTTCCCTGTTAGGTGTCATGCACAAACCTGTCAGAGACATTCAGACACTGTGACAGAAGCTATCAAGTAAACTAATACATTAAAGGCTAAGAATACACTTCTGGGTATGGATTTCTGAGCACAAGCATAAATCAAAAGACCAGTAACTAAAACCCCACATATGTTGACATCATTGTATTTGCCATCATCTTTATCATGTTTCACAACTGTACCCTCACTGCACAATGGTATCACAATCTTTGAGGTGTAATAGTTCAAATGAAAATATAAGGGAAAACTGAGCTGCATGAAAGCATCAGTGCCAGCAGCGTGCGTGTGATACCAACCGGAGGGTTTCAGAGGATTACAGCTCATGTGAGGGAGACAGAAAATCCTGTCTCCATTTTTTAATTTAAGAGTGAGGGGACTGCAGCAATGAGATATAGTTCATATTTACCTTGTTTCCAGAAAATCCCACAAACTCCAGTAATCTCAGAATCCGTGCAGGAAACATGGACAATGTCTGCAGAAAGAAATGCAACAGTTATGCAGTAACAGACTTTCTGCCTCTCAGCTACCAGCTGCCTCCTACTACTTTTCCAAACACAAGAAATAATCACTAAAATTACGAAACCCATCTTTTTATGTCTGAAAATCTCCTAGATAAATATATACACCTGCTATATTCTATATACAATTTAAACAGAAGTATCTGTTTAATACAGGGATCCGTGTCTCCAGGATTCCCTGCATAAAAACACATTTTCACAGCATATGCTTAGTAACTCCAGTACTTCTTGGATGTTTCAGAAGTACTGGGTGCATACCACACAGTATGCATTTGTTCTTTGTGCAATAACCCAACATTTGGGCATGTGCCAGACTCACACAAAATAATGCAAGCAAGGAGAAGCAGCCCATCACCTGAACAACCACCTCACCCCTCACTATCTCTGAGTCAGCACCTCCAGTGTACCAGGAACCCTCCCGTACCACCTGACCACTCACTTTCTGACCAGAACACAGCAGCAGCACTCCGGCCTCATTCATGCACCCTGCCCTACCAACTGCCTGGCTAACACCCAAGACCCTGGTTGCACTCCTTGGTTTACACAGTAAATGGAAGTCAGTAAGTATGGGCAACCACTGTTTCTGTGTAAGGCTTCTCCTGGTCTCCATCCCAGTGGGTCCTCTTCTCATCAGACTGTAACACCTTCCCCTTCAATTGCTTCCCAAGCATTGTTTACTTGCTAATGAACACCCCTACAAGAAGCTGGGCACAGGCACTCAGTGTTATTCTCAAAGAACATGCCCTTAGCCCATGCCAGATGAGATAATTTCTCAGTTAATACTTTCCCTGGAAGGATGAGCAAGCCTGCACACACTGAGCAGCACTGTCCATGTTGCAGGCAGCAGTCTCTTTATTTCTGAAGTACATTGCTATCCACTTCACCTAGACCAGAGACTGGGATCCTGCAAGTGTCAGAGTACATACCTAGTTTTATCTTTATGATTAATAACACTGATGTCAATGGAAAGTCTCAGGTATTTAAGTTAAGAACATTTTCAGGAGGTTGTAGGACCTCAAGCTCTTCAGTTCAAGAGAAGAGCTGTTGGTACATACCAGGTTAAATGCTCCAACACCAAGTTTTACACCTCCCTCAAAATGAAGATGGTTTTCCCCTTTGACATAATGTGGAGACTGTATGAGACTGTCCAACTCCCTGAAAACACACAAGATTGTGTTACCTTGTCAGCAAATAAAATGATTAATTACATTTGAGTAAGGAAGTAACTCAATTACCTTGAACTACATTGTAGTTCAAAAAGGTCAATTTGTCATTTCACACAGGTGAGCAACACCTACAACATTTTATTGCATTTGGCAATAAATCTCTGTCACATTACTGTAAATGCAGAAATATGGAGTTCTGGAGATAAATTCCCAAAAAACAGACATAGTCAATTAGTAACCACATTGCTCCCTGAAAATGTTTCAAGAATGGCTGTTAGGAGCATTTACTGCTGCTAAAAAGGATGATGGGGTGGTGCAAGAGAGCTAAATTCAAATTAGCAACTTCGATTTGAGTTTCACTAGTTCCTAGATTAGGTATTCGCTTATAGTGCATGTTCATTCAACAGGACATTTTGTTATATATAGGAAAAGAGAATTGTAAGAGACATTTTAAAACAGCCAGGTATATTAGAAATTACTTTTCTGTTTATTTTTCTAATTTTCACACATGTCAACTTGGTAGTGTCCCTTTATTTCCCTCTGTAATCCAGCTAGATCTGAACCCGTTTTGTCTCCACGCTTCCTATGCTGTGTGTTCTTCATACTACTGTTTTAGGTTATTTTGTTAATTACTAGAAGAATAAAAAGACTGGTTTAATGGCAGCCACACATTTGTGCTCAGGCTGCTGTGTTTCTATCTGTTGGTGGTGGCCAACAGAGAGAGGACTATTCATTGTAACTGCGGTTTTTACAAGGGACCTGCATTTAGAGTCGCCTTCAATCCACCCAAATATGGACACTCATTTCTCTCCCTTTCAGTCTACTTCTGGAGAACCTGGACTGGATGCTGTTTTGTGTCTGCTAGGTGTGTGACTTTTTGTGGCTGTTCTGAGTCCAAATTTAAAGTCCTAAACAAAATATCAGGTATGTTTAGCTTTCACTTTTAAAAATTATTCATATTAAGTCTGCACTACCGTGACATTATTTGTGATACTTTTTTATTTACTGACAATGAGCAAATGTTTCATTCACATGGTAATTCCCTGAAAGAAAGTTAAAAAAAAAAATGTATCTTTGCAACATTTACTCCTCCTGTCTTTTCAGGGCTGCTCTTGTTGCAGATTATCAAGCCATACTGATGACAGTGGGGAAAGAAGGCTTTTCATATCAGAAACTGTGCTATAAAAATATTAATCAAAGTAATAAAGTCTCATTTCCATATTTGTTTTCTCTGTAACCTGTTGCACCACACTTTCATCAAAACTTCAAGTAATTATTTCTTCCCACATCAAAGGTACAGTACAAAGATCTCACATACAAACTACATGTTTTAGTAATATGCAAGTTGTTATTCCCATTCTTCTGAAGACCACCTAAGAGCTCCTAGGTTTGTAACACTTTGTTTTTACAAATACTAAAGCTGATCTTAATTTACTGAGGCACCAGTATGCTCCCCATGGTGTACATTTTAATGTAACATTTAGAATTCACTACTGCACTTCAAAACCTTTTGCACATGTTGACAGTAGTTCTCTAACTTCCTGGATGAAAAGAAATCTGCTTAAGCAGATGCTTTTGGCCTATATACATTAAGTAATGGGCATATGGTGAGTTCAGATAAGCACCCCAGCTTATCACTTTCAATAGCACGCACCTTCTCTTTAGAGTAGAACAACTGCCATATTTATCTGGATTATTAAGTCCCACTAACCAAATATTTCATATGCTTGAAACATATCTTCTAGGAATTTCTTTTAAATTTGTTTACTCTTTGTTTGAAGCCACTTGTACTTTCCATTGGAAGCTCTTCATTTTATTGTCTCTTAGCTCTGTTCTAGTTTCATGCATTCATTATGGAGCTACTTGTGCTTCAGCTACTGCTTTTCAGTGTTCCAAAATGCTGCAGCTACATCTGCAGAAATGCAGTTCTGAAATGCCATTTCGTTTGCCTACTGGCTGGGAGACCTCCAAATTGTGCTGTGCAGACACAACAAGCACAACGTCGTTTGTAACATTTATCTCTGGACATAATTTCAAGGATATAGTATTTGAAGTAGGGAAATCTTGAGAGTTAACAGCTCTAGGGTCAACTATCTCTATAATCCAAATCAACCATATATCAACGTTTTTTTAAGCAAAGGAGGAATTTGTGTGGGTTGAGAAAGGCTATATATAGGAAGCCCTTAATAAACCCTGCAATAAATACAACAGTGATTAATTTGGGAATTTGTCAATTCGATCAGCAGCACTTTTTATGTTTAATCCCATCATCAATCTGATTTACCTGTATGTTTGGTAACTGTTTCGGACTTTGATGCCTCCTTTTATGAAGCTAACCATATTCTCATCCTGTTAAAAAGGAAACACAAGATGAATTTGTAAGCATTATGAAGAGCTTTTCTTCAGATGAACACATGCCTTGAATGTTGTGACACAGACAAGGTAAGTTTCTTGGAAACAATGCATGGATTTATGATTTCCTTTCTATATTAAAACATTTTTACTTTGTTCAGACATATATACTTTAGTCTGATGCCTTCTGTGATTAGTTTAGTCCCTGTGACATTTGGACCATTTAATGAACAGAGTGACTAAGCTAATGAATGGCATCTAAGGTACATGCATTTGTGGCTGTTTCAAAAAATAGCTGTCTCTCCTTTGTCCTTCAGCACAGTTAAGATCTGAACATTTCCTGGCTCAGCACCAGACACAAATAACTGCCTGTCCTCAGGAGTCTACAGAATATAGTTTCACATCCTAAAAAGGAAGCGGGGTAAGCAAAGGTATACAGGATATGTTCTTTCTGGTCTGAATACTCAAAAATCCAAGAGATCCATACTAGTATGGCAACATGTTACATTACAAGCTCCAATGAACTGAGATCTTACAACTAGGTGTATCTGGGGGACCGTTACAGTTGCATCCCAAAGAGAGAACACTTTAGTCTCACAACGTTCTGGTGGCAGTTTCTTACCTCACTCATCACATATAATCTGCCATTCTGTTTTGTTCTGATATCTGCTATTACTTTGGGATATGAAGACTACATGTGGTTTTGTAGATGATTTTTCTATGATGGTATTTTAAGAGGCTGCACAAAGTAATATGAGAAAACAGCACTGATTAGATGAACATTTGGCTGCTTTACTGTTACTGTTAAGGAAACAGGGCCCAATTGTGCTCATCAATATATGAATAACAAGACAGAAACTGCCTCAAGAAGCTTTCCATCCTCCTGTAAATCAGAAAGATAACTTAATCCAATCAAAGTTACAGCTCAACTTCTTCCAGGCTTTGCTTTCTATGAACTAGTATAGAAAGCCTCATGGCCTGAACCAAAAGGCAGGCGCTTACTCCTGCAGCACCAGCCTGTTACAGTCATCCTTAAGCAGTATTACCAAGAGTGGTAACTGAGGACAGAAACTATGCACCACAAATGAGCATGTAATTCCTAATGATCTGTCCCCAGAGACCTGAATCCCAATTGGACACAAACAAAGTAACCACAGAAAAGCACAATCCTGGTTTTTCTTTGTTCTGGAGAAAAAAAAAACAGTTTTTAATTAGCAGCTGGGGTGATGGGGGGGGGGGAGATGCAGATACCTAACCACATGTAAATGTTCAGCTATACTTTCCTTTGAATGGAAAATGAAAAGAGGAAAGACGACTGTTTGAAAATGTTTAAAATTCAGAATATTAATTGTACCAACCACAGTGATGTGAGAACAGTCTAGCCCTTGAATAATCCTAAAACTAATTTTTATGTGTTTTCAATTGGATTTGGTCATTTACATTAATCATCAAAACTAGAGCACTTCCCATAGCTGTTGGGACCAAATGCCTTTGTTTAATTTTTAAAACCAGTTCGTGTTCATGAAAAATTAAACACAGATAGAAGAGGAAGCAAACAGACAGACACTCTTTCTGCAGAAGAGTACAAGAAATTATTTTCTTACTATTAAATCTTTCATATATCTATAAACATTTTAAAAAGAGATCCCTGTGAAAATAGTGACTAAAACCAAGAGGCACTGCATTAAATCACTCCTGTCTTACAGGCACAGCGGTGAAGTTCTGAAAAGCCTTGCTTTCACAGCTTCAGGTATCACCCAAACTGTCCCTGAGTGCTAGGGGCCACTCACTCCAAAGAATCCCAAAGGAATATGGAAATATGTAGTCACACCTTGGCCATTTCAAAGTCCATCATCATCCTACCATGTGGTCGCCATCATCAGCGCTCTCTAAAAGCCTTCAGAAGCAGCTACTCTGACTACTGGTTTTGCTATGAAGTAATAATGTCTAGCAGAGGGGCATGGCAGATCTCTGAAAAAGGTAACACAGCTCATAAACTATCAGAAGCAACACAAATCAGAGCCCATCTGGCAACTCCCAGACACAATAAAATCACCACCTGCATTTCATTGTCTATCAGCATCTCTGAGCCAGAAAGAAGCAGCCCTTTGTGAATGTGACTTTTATTATCCCCCAGATGAAGAGGCCCACTGTCATATAGCAAGTACAGCCAAATCAAGGAGAAAACCCACTTATTTCAATTATTAACAATTTAAATTTCAAGCTAGAGCCCAAGTAAGTATTACTAATGTAGATCCATCAAACAAATCAAACTTCATTAGTACAGAGAGATAAAATTAAAAGGAGGAAAGTCTTTTAAGAGACAGGCAGCAGAGTTTAGCAAAAAGCATGTGTGGAGCCTAATAGCTATGCAGACCATAATAGCTGTTCAAGAACAAACAAGTGCTTACTGTGGTTACATTTCACACATTCAAAAAGGATGGAAGCAGGCATCATAGAGGACTCAGTGCTATGTGTATCAACACAAGCATTTTTAGATAATCAGGAGGGATAACAAAAACATTTTACTATTGCTCATAATCCAGATAAAATCCACATTTAAACCAGATGAGTTAGGTCAAACCACTAGGTCAAACTAGGGGCTTCTACCATTTCATTAATTTTAAGAAAGGAAACATAAATGGTGTGTACCTTCCCCCCTCCCAAAGAACCATGTTAATTCCTACCTGGAGGAATGTAAGTGCTGCTCTCTGAAGTAAACATTCAGCATAGCAAATTTCTGCATGGATTTCCTCTAGTGTTGCACAGAGGAGGGAAGAGAACAAGTCAATCGGACAAAAAGTAAGTAAAAACCACTTAGCCCATTAATATAGGAAATAAGATCACAAAACTCAAACTGAGATTATTTTTTTTTCCAAATTTGCTGTAGTGTTTGAGTTCTAGATTACTGAAGTAACTCCAAAACAGAAAATTTGGAGGAACTTCACTGGTGCTTCCTGAGAATTCCAGGACCTACAATCTTTTTAGACATTTCCCTACTTCTCGGTGGGTATTTCTTTACCCAGCAATTTTTTTTAGAAATGCTGACTCAGCAACCAACAAAACCCAGGATTTTTTTGGATGTGGTGACACAGCAATTGCCAAAACACTGGATCCAGCAATTTTAGAAATGTCAAATCAGTGATTTTGTCAGCAAACTCACAATCTGAAAACAGACACTGTGTGAACAGCTCTACACAACTGTGGCAAAGAAGAAGATAAAGTCATTAGGCATTTAGAGATAATGTTACCTTCAGTGAAGTGTTCAAGGCTTTGTCTATGGACAAGGTTGTTGATAGAATCAGCTACTGTAGACTTCTTCCTAAATCTGCATAGAAAAGTCAGTTTGGTCACTGGGAACACGAAGCACCAACAACAGAGAATGGTATCCTTCAGCTGCCCACCCATACAGTCACTAACCAACCTCTAGTGCTCACCAACCCTCTGCCATCACACATACAAACCTGAGCATGTTCCATACAGAACTTAAGTCAACACAGTCCTCCTGGGATCTGTCTTTTCCATTTCATGTGTGGAAATCTGTCATGATGAAGGGAGGCGATAAGGGGGGGTTTTGATTGATTTTGGGTGTGTGTATGTGCATGCAGGAGCACAGCTGACACAGAGACAGCTAGCTACACTACAAGCATCACCAAATGGGAAAATTCTGCAGTGCCTGTAAATGATGAGTAAGTTCCAGACATTGCAGAACCAGAGCTACACACAGGACAAAAATCTAACTGACAAGAAAAATCAGATACTGTAGCAAAACGAAGTTTTCAAGACTAGACAGCTGAAAATCCCAAGTTAAGTGGTTTGAACTCATAATGGAGCCTCCTTTGAGCAGGAGGCTGGACTAGATGGTTCCTATGATTTCTATGAAGAGACATGCCCTTTTTTAACCTGCATGTCTCTCGTAACTTCCCCACGAATGGACTATTTTTATTCACTGGATTTCTCCACACTTACTTTTGACAGGTAGCTTGAGCTTCCTTCATTGTGTTTCCTGCATTCAGGATGTCCTGAGGATCAAATGTCATCATAGCCTGCATTTCCAATATGGTGGCATAAGTCAGTGCGTGATACATACTATCTTTAGTTCTGAAAGAAAACAAGATGCAAAGCACAGATGATTTGATTATTATTATTTAAAAAAAAAATCAAATCCAATTCCAGAACTGTATCAGTCTGATGGGAATAACGTCTAAATGAACCAGAAATCAGATACAAAGAGCATGAAAAATAATCAAGAAACATTAAAAGATTGAGATTTGTACTGAAAATCCCGCCTGCAGCTCCTATTTCAGCAACTGTGCTAAAATGTTCAGATGTAAGGGACAGAAATTACCCATGTGGCCAACCATTCAGGGATGACAGAAGCATGAGAGGTTTTTTAATGGAGTATCTATGAATACTACAACACAGGACACAAATCCTGACAGTCATCTTCTGTTTTGGAACAGTTACTCAGGACAGACTCAAGATGATGTAATACTATACTATATCCACAGCCAAAGCAGACCCTTCTTCAAAGAGATCTTTCCCCCCAGAAGTGTTCCAGTCTATGCCAAACAGTACAGCTTTTTCCTCCTCTCCCCTTCTGCCAAACTTATACCCCTATTTGTTCAACTGAAATATTCTGTGGAATTAAATTGAAACATAATTTTAAGGATAATTTTACCTTAACCTGTGATCTAAGAACTCACTGTGGTGACTTGGATCCCTTTAAGTTTTCTAACAATTCATATGTTATTATACATTAACCTTTTTGCTTGGAGTAAAACATCTTTATGTATCCTCTGGAGTCCCTGATGTTTAGTTAAGCGTTTTCCAGAGCTGAAAAATAACCTTGACTATATCTGAAGTAACCCCCTCTCAATGACATTACGCTATAAAATCACCAAAGAAAAATTCAAGTGATGATACATTCCTGGATTTCACAGAATCACAGACTGGTCTGGGTTGGAAGAGATCTTCAAGCCCATCTAGTTCCAATGCCCCTGTAATGGGCAGGGACACCCTCCACTCACCCAGGCTGCCCAAAGCCCCATCCAACCTGGCCTTGAACAGTGACAGTGATCCAAGAGCAGCCACAGCTTCTATGGGCAACTATTTCTTTGTATATGTATTTTCTGAATCCAGACCGTTAAATAATGCCTAGTGTTGGTGCAGACAGTGTTACACAGGTATCTGGTGCTTCCCTTGCCAAACTTCACACTGATGATGAAGAGCTCCTTCTTCCAATACGCACAGCACCAAGAAAGAAATTTGTAATCTACATCTTTAAACTCCAGAGTTGCCTGTGTTTGTGGCCATCCTCAACTCTTAGTTGCCCTCACCATGTCCACAGGTCACCTAATAAGCTGCTCTAACCAATATCTTAACCAAGCCAGCCGAAATCACCTACTGCCGTAAGCGCTATGAGCCTCAGACGATGTTAACATACATCTCGCCTCCAACGTGGGCACGAACAGAGAGATAATAGAGATATTAGTCAGGTAATAGAGATATTAGTTTAGAATCCAGTGGAGTCAGGACTGCTCTGCCTTGGCCTCACGCATCACGATTCTCTCACTAGACTGGTAATGTAGAGTTAAAGAAAAAAAAGAACATTCTATCAAATGCCAGCCTGATGAAGTGTTCCTGTTCATCTGATTACTCATCAGCCTCAGTGGGTGCAGAGAAACACACTCCATCTCATATTTATTAAAATAAAACCCCTCCAACTGTTTGAACTCAAACCACAGGGAAGGCACTAAAATAGTCCCCTTCCAAAATTTTAGAAATTTGCTTTCAAAATCAAAGCAGATAAATAGTAAATTCACTGTGCTAAATAAAAGGGAAATTGATACTTTTCACATGTGCATGGGGAAGAGGGATTTCCCTCTCTAGTCATTTGCTTCTCATACCAAATCACTCCTGCCCTAATCAATGCTTTCAACTACTTTGCTTCTAATATTTAAAGGAGATAATTAATGTTTATCATTAGTCAACTGGTATTTATCAACACTCAGATTTACTCTGTTTTTTTTCAGGGGCTGGGAGGCGGGTAGAATCGCAACCAACTGTAACAGTTATGGATGCTATTTATACTAACCATACAATTAAAGTTGTCAGTTGCATCCTGGCATATTCCCAGAAGATTTAAGGCTTGCATTTCATATGGATGGATGCAGAATGAAACATGATGGCTTTTTTTTCCTTTTGATTCCCCAGCAGCACTTTCCCCAGGACACTGTGGGAGTTAACAAGCCTTTATGGCATAAATACAACTAATATTCTGATTAATGACTTATCCCAGTAGTTGGTATCACATGGCTGAGTAAGAGGATTATAAGCATTATCTTTAGGCACTTATGGAGTTATGCCACATGCCTGTTCTCCAGCTACGGTGCAACCATTATCATCTTGTAGCACTGCCCTTTCTTGAGAGCTGTTGGAGAACACTTCTGTTTCTGCTTGAAAACAAGTACCTAAGAGAGGATGGTGACAGATGTCCTCCCCTACCTGAAGTATGAAAATCAAAAAGCTTGGCTTGTTTTGCCCTCAGAATTTTCCAGGGGCTAGGATTTCTTTTCTTTTGGTGAAAAACACAGTGTCCAAAAATATTTTTGTGGATCATTTTACACTAATCCAGCAGGCAGGACACGTATCACCAGGCTACAGAAACCCCAGGGTCAAGTCTATGCCTTGATTCAGTATTAAGATGCCTCTAACAAGTGAAACACATCAACAGCACAGAGTGAGAAAGGACCTTCCACAGGGCAGCCGACAGTCTGTTCATCCAGGTGTACCCAAGTGTGAGAGATCAAGGTCCAAATCAAAATTGCATCAGCAGAATGTGGTCACACAGGGCCTGAAGGCTTTCTTCATCCTTGATCAGAAGTTCAATGACCCTCTAGACTTACTGTGTGGGATTCTGTAACTCTTTTAATGAATCAACTTTTTCCAATAAAAACCTGTTTCCTATGAAAACTCCACACCAGCATTGAGTTTAACACTAGGAGACCACACTAACCAGCCACCAGCCTGGTTCTCTAGATACAAATGGTCAGAATGGTCCAAGACAAAAAGCTGTGGTTCAACAAGAGCACCTCTGAGCCTTTTTGACCTAATCCACTCTCCAAAATTCACATCTTTCGGCTAGGAGGTGAAATCAACAACTGAGTCAGGTTTTGGCAGCAATGTGTTTATTTACAAAGATGATAAACATTGCATTCTTCCAGACTGCATGCATAAAAAGATAAAACCCCCTAGAAATAATGACCTCCTCCATGTTCTTGACATTCTTTACCATAAATAGCTAACGAGCTTTCTGCTGAGCTGCACACCATCTTTACCCAAACACCATCTAGCACTTCACTTGACCCCCACATGCTTCTCCTTACTCTTTCACTGCACTCAGTTTGACAATTACACACCTACTTTTTAGAGGAGTTCCCAGAGAAAGCTTCTCCACCCCAATTAAAAACCTCATGCTTGGTTTTGCTCTACAAGGGCGAGAACATTTCACCATGCCACGAAGGCACCCGCTGCTTTGTAACCTCTTTAAAGTTTTTAAGGATCAGAATACAAAACAAAACAGTTACTATTGTAAATTGGGTTTATATTAAAAATTCCAGTGATAGTAAATAGGTACCATAGAATTACACTGTTCCAGTGTGTCACAACTAACTAGGAGAGCAGTAACACAATCTCTTCACACCTACCTGAGAGACTCCCATGTCAAAGGTCTGCAATTACCTTTCAAACACAGCCATTCTAGAATTAACACTCCACCAGACACCACCAAATGCTTTTTGGAGACTATTTTCAGAAAAAAAGTTGAATGCCCAGAATGAACCGTTCCCATACAGTTCTTCCAATGCCGCAGCAGCAACACAGATGTGTTGCAGCTCATACAATGATCCAGATTACTCTGGCTCGTGAATTTATCTTTATTATTTACCATTCTCCCAGGTGATTTGACATCAGCAAACTATCAGGTGATTGTGTCATGCTTTCCTTCAGGATAATTATTAAAACATTAAACATTTGTCTTGGGGAAGGGAACATCTCACAAGAATCAACTCCTTGATTTATGATTGTCTGCTTGCAATTACGTGAGTGCTAAAATCTAGTCAGCTTTTAACAGATTTACTGTATGTATCTCAGGGTCAAGGAGGAAGATGAGATTTTTTTTCCCCCCTAGTCCAGTGACTGGACAGTTTCAGTGTTATTCATTGTCACAGTTAACAGGTTACATATTGAAAATCACTGAGGTGTTCAGTCACTGAATGTAAGGAATTTAAGAGTTCTTAATCTTAGTGTGAATACTCCATGTAAAAGATTAATTTAATTAAACTTACTGCAGAAACCACAAGGTAAATGGAGCTATTGCACAATCATTATTAATGATAATAAAGAAAAGCAACTTTAAAAGGTAGCTGAGGAAACAAGAAAAGTTATGTAACTTATGTTATGAAGTAAAAATGCCAGGTGATTATTTTTTTATGAAACCAGATCTCCTCTTTAGGATGGATTTGTTTTTTTAAAAAAGAAAAAAAAAAAGGAGTTTTACCTCAGCACAAGTCTAGACACTATCCTCAGATATTTATTTTTAAGCTGCTAGGAAACATCTTCCACTTTTAACTCCCATACATTGCCAAATCTGCTCTCAGTTGCACATGGTACAAATCAGTTGAAAATACACTTATTGTGGAAGACAAGTGTGAGTAGTTTAGTGAATCTGCAATAATGTAATACAGAGCAGAGTATGTCCTACAACATAAATGGTAAAGCTACAAATGCTATGATATGAAACACTTTACAAGCATGTAAAAACTGAAAAGAATTTCTTTAAACAAAGATAGTATGTTTATGGACTGTGAAAACCATTTTCAAATCTCAGCATGCTAAAAGGCAACAGTGAGGAAATGATGACTCCTAAAGAAAATACTCAATATTACCATATGTGCCCACTCCACAGCTCCTGTCATCCCTAAAGAGATGGAGTGTGTCCATAATAGATATCATCTGTGGGGAAATTTAGCATCCTGTTTCTGCATTTCACTGGCAAAGATCCTAAGCCTATATTTCCCTCACTGACAACGGACCAGAGGAATAAGTGTCTCCTCATAACAACAGGCTAACACAAAAGATCAGTTTCAACATAGTTTTGCAATGTGGAATATACAGTCAGGTACAAAGCCAGTGTATCAGCTCATGAAATACGTTCTGCAGGACCCAACAAAAGCTGAATGAAAACCATATGCAACAGAATAAAACTGGATTTACAGGGCAAAACCCTCAGCCTCACTGGCTTCTGCAATGTTTTGGAAACCCCTTTCAATATAGTATCTCCCAATTTTATGCTGAACACCAACTATGCTGAGCCTTTACTGTCATATTTAATGAAAACAGAGTTATTCTTGCCATTTCTGTATCTTCTGATGATATATAAACACAAAACAACACTGCTGTGAATAAACCCAGTACGTTTAATACATCTGAGCCTACAATTTGTCATGAATGTCTTTCACAGAGTATACTCACATGGTTAAGCTAGGGGTTCTGGCATCAAAGGCTGAGGCTGATACCTCAGCAAAGCAGCTGTGTAGCATTCATTACAGTTACCCTGATGCATATCAAACACACACTACTACATTACCTATGAGTTTTATTTGTTTATATCTTTCTGGCCACTGGAATATAAATTTACTACTGACTCAAAAATAAATGGAGCAAATTTGGGGAAAAATGTGAATTAATCACAGACTTCAAAAAGCTGAGCACAGGTAACTTCAGGACAGGGTATGAAAAAACCACAGACATTATAAAGAAACAACAGATTTTAGAAGCTATTTTATGACCTCACTGCTTGCAGCTGGGCCACTCATTACATACTAGGCTGCAATGTATTCTGGAAACAGAGTGCATGACCACCAGATGGAATTACAAAACAAGCTCTGAGAAAGTTTCTGCAAGTGGTTACTTAAAAGTAAACAGATAAATAAATAAATCTAACACAGTATAATGCATCACAAACCAGGCAATTCACGGTCAGTTGCTCACTTAGACCCAAAACTAAGAATTCTCAATTCTCACAGTATGTAAAAAAATAGGGGAAAGGAGGAAGGAAAAAAGTGACAAAAGATGGTTTGTATTCTTCCAGGAACAAGTATCTCACATGCTGTACTACAGCAGAGGGCTGATTTCTTTGGACAACAATTCAGTACTTTTCAGTTACTTTTGATCAATCCTGTTACTTACTCAAGCCAAGTGTAAAGCTCTTACTCTGTCTTCCCCAAAACTTAACACAATAACTTATCACCCACTTCTGAACCAAAACCATGCAGTCTTACCAACTGCTGACAGAGAACTAGCTGTCTAGTCAATTCTCTGAGCAAAGAAAAATAAACAGAGGAAAACTAGTAAAAGTAATCAACTTACTTTGCTTGTAAAGAAGCCAGAGCATCTGAGAACTTGTTGTTAAGAAATAAATCCAGAGCTGCCATACACTCATGCAATGCCATGTTGAGGTCTGATGTAGGCGACCTGCCAAAAGGAGATAGAATAAACTCAGCACATCTGTTCTCCTTCTACCAAACTGCTCATCTTCAGTTCTAGCCTTACTCCCATGTGTAACTGTAGTTATACTAGTGATTGTAAAAAATGAAAGCATCTTCCATTGTGCTTGAGTGTTTTGTTTTTTTTTTTTACTTTGGGGTGTGTGTGTGTGTTTAAACTACGTCCTTACTCTGTGACATGTGGGAAACAATTCAAATTTTGTACTTTCTGAAAATAAGATAAACTGCACATGCTGTAAATAAGAGAACATGGACACACAGAAGTTACTGTGTGGGAATGGGGCAATTTGATAAGCTCAGGTATCAGAAGCACAGAAGTGTTGGGTGACAACAGACATCTCACTGTGTGTAAGGCTGACACAGACAACAGGCTAGTGACATTACAATCATGTTGTCACTTTAAGGATGAGACATTGTCAAACTGCATCAAATTATAATACTGACTGCTGCTGGAACATCTGCTTTAGTTGGGGTCATGCTTGGCATGGCTCTTGGCCAGGAGACCACTTGCAGGTAGGTTAAGATGTCACATTGTGCATGCTCCTGGCATTTTCACTGTCCCCAAGCAGCGATACTGCACTCAAAGAAGAAAACTGCTGCTGCATCTCAAAGTCAGGAGATTATCTCCGTGGCCTACTCTGGCTGTACTTTTCTCCTTTACAACATTCAGATGTCAGCCTGACCTGTCACAAGGATTCTCAGCTGGTCTTTGGGTTACTGGCAACAAGCTAATAAGGACCAGCTGAGTAAGTTTGGCCCAAGTTCACCACCACCAGAATTGCAGGACAAAATATCCATAGAAGAAACAATAATGCTCTGCACTAACAAAGTTACAGTAACCTGGCCAGTGTCAGGACAGCTGAAACATCTGCATCTAACGATCAAAGAGCTATAATGCATTAAGATGTTGTATACAAGACTGTACAAAAATAATCTGCAAACAAAATGCAAACAAATCCTCGTTGGGTTCCTGAGTCTGAACAGCTCTAACTGATGTGAACTGTCTTGTGACTTAGAAACTATTTTACTTCCTTAAAAAATGACAACATGTAGCCTGCTGAAAGGAAAAAAACAGAAAGCAAAGTCCTGATGTCATCTTAAAGAAAAGACAAGGGAGCACAGAACGAACAGATAGCATCAGTAATAACCACTGACTGCAGCAGTGGTTTGGTTTTGTTTTTAAGAATAGAGACTGCAAAGAAAAAAAAACCATCATTATATACATGAAAGACAGGATTATAAATTTGAGAGAAACATTATATGACACTGTTCCTGGCGGCTGTTGTCATCACACTTCAAATACACTGCAAATCATTCTGCACCCGAGAGACCCTCCAAGGGCTTTGCAAGCATTAACAAAGTCTTGGCATACATCTCTGACAATATGCAGTATCACATCTGCCTAACTATTCTGAGCCTTGCTTACTGTAATAACTAAAACTTTGCCCTTATTGTTTATGTGTATTACAATTCTCACCTGCCTTTTTTAAACCAGTGTCTCTGAACCAAACAGTATATTTAACGTTATATAAAACATATTCTCATCTGCTTTAAAATACTTACATGTTTTACCTGGGGTTTTGTTTGTTTCTTGTCATACAGGAGAATTACCCCATTCAATACAAATATACCTTTTCAAAGTATTCCTTTGAAACACAAAGATGATAATGGGAAAAATGCTGTTGAAGCTCAAAGCACAAATAAAACATACTAATTACTTGGCATCTTTTCCAGAATAAGAATTATTAACACAGTGCCACCCCCAGCAGCAGTGAAAATGCAAGTTGCACACAGCAGCAAATACACAAGTTGCACGCTTCCTCCCTCGCGCTGCAAGGAAACCTGATTTCATGTAGTTCCCAAGCAAAGGGCTTAAGACCTGAACACAGTACACACCTTACATACCTGCTACCAATCATCATTTGTTGCTGTAACAATAGGGAAGAAATAATTTAAACTAGAGAAAGGAAGCATTTCAGCAAACTGATTAGTCATGCTTCAGTGGGCTGCAGATTCTCTCCTGCTTCTAACAGCAAGCTGGGAGCTGCCTCTAAGCCCAATGCAAAGTGCTGTGCACCACAACTTACCTTTCTGCTAAACCTTTTGTGTTTTCTGACATAGTCATTGCTCAGCATTCAGGCACCAACATCTAGAGGCAGCACTCGGTGCTGCCCGACCAGCTCAGAGTGACAGTCACACTGAGAGCGGAGGGTAGGGCAGCGCTGCCTGCCTGCGATACCGCACTCCCCGATTGGTCATTATGGATGATACGATGAGAGGAATGAACATCGTTACTTCACTTAAAACACACTATAAATGAGTGATGTGGAAGCCAGCCCATGACACATCAAGTTGATCTATCGCTGGATACTTACTCGTGAAGTCTAAGGTGCTGGCAGCTGCCAGCCTATCTTTGATCTACAGACCTGCCTGGAATCAGTGGCAGCACCAACCACCTTTCATTCAGTACAAACTAGGCAGAAGTCAAATAACCCCGTAATTACAGGTCTGAAGCAAGAGAAATTACTGCATGTGGCAGCAGACCACATCAGAAACCCATGAACCAGAACAGAGTCAAACAAGGCCGGCTGACAAGGCACGAAGTGCTGCGAACCAGAGAGGCAGACAGGCAGGAGAGATGAGAAAGTACTTCTCCCCAGCACGGAGTCTCTGCAAAACACCCTTCAACCCACCAGCCAAACCCCTGCTTACTGTCAGCTCCAGTAAATTTGGAAGGTGGATTTTACACATTTTCTTTGTAAAAATTTCTCTTTAATGCCGTGCAAAATGACATGGGTTTGGCATAAACAATTCAGGCGGTGGAGTGAGTTCATTTGGCTGATTTTGCCAAAATAAAATAGTGTATGGTCCCAAACTACTTTGCTGTTCCTGTAGCAGCAATAGTAACAATAACAATAAGCTCCTGTAGCACACAAAGGGCAGTTACCAGCAGTAAGAACATTCATTGCTCTCATTAGGACAGCTGGACTCTAGAAGTTGATCAGCTATGATTTAAGCACCTAAGTTCGTTTCTCCAAGTGCATCTAATATTAAGAATTACACATTTATTTTTTCCTAGATCTGATGTTATTTCTTCAATTACACAAAGCAGAACAAATTACCGAAGTCATCAACTGCTGAAGAAAGACCTAAAAATGATAAACAAGCAAAGGATAATTTCAGGAAGATATTCTGAAGGCATTAACATACCTGATTAAATCTCTTGCTGCTTTTATGACATCCGGTACAGGAAAAGCCTGTGCTACATTTGGTATAAAAATTATTCTAATAGATCCACAGCCTGCCCAGTTAATGACTCCATTACATACCTGTAACAGCACTGGGTACCGGGGCCACAGCAGGAGATAGAAAACATTACTGGGAAATTTTTTTTCCCCCCAGTTGGGAATAACTACTGCTTACAACTTAGAATTACCTGGGGTTCTTCCATAGCAGGATCATGAGCTACTCTGAAAAGATTATTCATCATTGTCACTAGCTGTTTATACAATTTCTGATTGATACTTTATTTCTCCAGTCCTTCAAGTCCGTATGGTGAAGGCTCTGGCTGTTTCTGCCAAATTGGCAGGTTTTTATTTGAGTACCACTTCTCTGGTAACAGCTACATGCTCCGACAACCTTCAGCATGCAACTTCTCTTCCTTCACATGGACCAGTTACAAGTATTAAAAAATAAGATCCAAAACATTTCCCAATTTAAGCTATTTACCCTGCAGTTTTAGAAGCTTTTTCGCTTTTTGGTGGCAGGTCTTGCAAGGATAGTCATATGGTTCTCATTGTGGTTTTATTATTTATGAAAACATCATTCTCTGCCCTGAGGACACTTCACAAATCATAATTACAGTGTATCCTCTGACTTAAGGTAAGACCTGACCTCCTTACTCCACTGTCTCTAGTCAGAAGTGCCATTAGCCAGGATGTCCTAGGTGATGCTCTTTTTACTTAAGCATCATATCCCTCGTAAGCCAACAGCAATATCAAACAAAATAAATAAGGATAATTAAGCAAAATTAATTTTCTGTCTATTAATGAAAAGTAATCAGCTTTCAAAAGTAGGGTATCATTCTGTTTTCCATGGTCAAGGGCGAAGGGAAGGCTATTTTCAGCATGGGAGTTACCGTATTTCTGCATAAATTTCATTATCTCACTGTGGTTTTTACTATGTTTGCAGCACAAAAGCCTTATGATTTGTCATTGGGTTTCATGGGTTTCATTACCAAAAAGGGTCTTGAACCTTGTATTCTACAAAATGCTGAACTACCAACTCATTTTACCTCAGCGATCATCAGAGCTTTGCAAAGAAAGGTAAGGCTGAAGTTTGTGCTTTTATAGTAACACTTTGAATCGTAATTCAAGAGCTCCTTCAGTATTGTGAAACACTGGAAGTGAGTTAAATCAGTCATATCCTAAAATACAGACACATTTCTCTGCCAAATCTAAGCTATCTGCATAAGTCAGTTGAGGTAGTGTGCTACTCGAGTACTTGATGAGAAACCACCACAGAAAAGACCAAATGCTGGTGACTCAGTTAACAACTCTTCTCAACATTACTGGGAGACTCTTGGAGCAGGGAGACGTGGGACTACACCCATGTTTCCCCAAATATAGACTAGTTTCAAATGTGTACAGCAAGCGAGGTGCACGATCAAAGAAGTGCATCTAATGGAAAGATTATATTCCCATTCCAAAGAAATGTCACAGCACAATCTCCATTACCATACTAGGGACCTTCTACATCAGGGGCTTGAACTGCACCAGCGCAACTGGGCTCAGTAATGACTGGCTCCGCTTCCATCATCTTCAGAAACATCAGCAGAGCTACTCTAATGATTGCCAACCTGGGTTCTGGCTTGATTGCTCCAACATACCCTGCATTGCTGGCTATGGGTCCTGCTGGCCTGCTGAAACGTGTCTTCTACAATGCAACAGACACCCTGCGGCACTCAGACTTACTACATCGAAGGCAAGAACACAGCTGTGAAGGGCTACAAGTCAGCTGAGAAGTTTCCTGTTACATAATTCTGAAATATTTGCTCTTGATATTGTTTTATATTTAACAATCTGGATGATAGGCTGTTTTGGCCTGCTTTACTCCCTTTATATCAAGGGCCCTCTGTACAACAGATTCAGCTTTTGCATGATAACGCTGATCTTATGCTACTGGAAGGCAGCACAAACACTCACAGTGCTGGTAGAAAGGACTGGGTTGTACCCATACACATTTTTGTACATTTTGTAAGCTACACCTGGCAGCACACTACTCCTGTGATGGTGGAAAGCTTGTTATGTACACAGGAAGAACAATTAGCATTAGATTCTACCTTTACCCACTGATTCAGAGAGAGTTGCCTCTAGCCACGTAGTCAGAAAAAACGCAGTAAATTCTTAAACCACCTCCTTATAGAGTATGAAATTAAACTGAAGAGAGAACCTCACAGGCCTTGCAATGGCTTCATTTTTTCCAAAATGGAAGAGTAGAACCATATTGCCCAAACATTGTGCCACTGGTGCTGCCAAAGCTTCATCAGTGCTAACGCTTCAAACCACTCACAGATGTGAGCAAGTCCCCAACACACACTTCAGAGCTCTGCATTTCCACTCTCATCCAAAGACCCTCTAAGACACCACCAACATACAGACACAACCCGGCCTGCTGATGCACAGGCCACCAGGCATGGTAGGTACCATCACTGATGTCCGAGGAACGTTCTCACTGCACGTTTTCAAAATCCCACCTCTGAATACAGGCATTCTTGTCACAACACCATTGTCTGTTTTCTGATCTCATAATGACAGATAATCACAGCAACATTAGAAGACACCAAGTATGCCAGGTCATTCCTCAGTCAGTGAGTACTACTTTATAGATGACCACTTCGAGCAACACTGTGTTACAAATGTTCCAAGCCTGAGACTGAAAAAATCTCTACATTCAAAGAAAACAAAAAGCACATCACCTGGGAAGAATTCTTGTCTTCTTCTGCAAACGTTTCCAAAACCACACAAGATCATAAATAATCTCTGATGAATGGTGCTCTCAATTACCATGAAAAGAACCACTAAGCAGCTCTCACAGTAATTTGTTACTATTCACTTTTCAGACAATACAGAAACTTTGTAATTTGAAAGCAAATAAATTAATGTAAGAAAATTAATTCATCCATGTCCTTTTCTGTTCAATATGCCAAGCAAGTAATACCTCAGCATTTATCTTCTGGAGACTGTGACTCCACAGTGCTGCAGAAACCCCGCTACTTCTAACAACAAAGGAACAATTGGAAAGGTTTCAGTGTTCATATTCTCCAAATATTCTGTATAAAGACACATTAGTGGGGCAATTCTGGAATTCGGGAGATCTTCGTATGTCAAGCTCTACATGGAGCACTACACAGTTTAATTTTGAGTTAACCCAGCTCCCATAGCACCAAGCTGAGGCCTCAGCAACGCCAAAGGTCTGTGGTTAAAGACACTCAGGCTTTCAGCGAAAGCTCACAAAGCAAAGGGATGTGGCAAAGCAGCCAAGCGAGCAGAACAAAGTCCAGGCCCTTGGCAGACTTGTGTTCTGCCCTTGGTTCCACACCGCTGTTTAACTTGCAGCAAGCAGGATCTAGGCTGCATTACATTCACAGCTCTCATCCTGTATTTGAACAGGCAAACAATGCAATAAATTCATTAAGATAGGTTTGTTCAGACAAATAAAAATGTATTTGTGTCACTTTTGCAGTTCCCTTTCCGTGTCCTGCTGTCATGACTGCTCACAGAGGGCTAAATGCACTACTGTGGGTCATCACTCCCAGTTAGTAGAGCTGTCTGCATCAAAGAGAAGGAGAAAAACATAATAAAAATACACAATATAGTCTGGGAAACCACAGATTATCAACCCAAGCATCCTGGAACTGCAACAGCCTATTGAAACATACACAGAAAAAATTAGCTCAAAATTAAAAGAAAACAAGCATATCCACCAGCATTAAAGAAATTTAGACCAAGTCTACCACTAAGAGTACTACATCACTCTGCACTGATGCTTAGCAAGTTTTAACAGCTCTTTTTCAATTCAAATGCTCTACAGTCTTTGTCACTGTGAAGGACAGACGTGATTCATACCGCGCATTTTTGGTTTATGAGAGTCTCGTGGTCTTTAGACAACCTTAGAATTCTCATTTGCTCTTTTCTCAAAGCCATCTAACTTCTCACAGTTATATTAGTTCTGGCCAACCTACACTTCTACATAGCTACTCTCTATTTTTGAAGGTCTAACCCTGTTCCTATTAAAACAAATGAAAGATCACCAAGAACCTCAACAGATCACTGTCTTGTGATGACACTGAGCACATTCAGGTACCCAGCAAACAAACAAAGAGCATTAAGTGAAATGCAAGCTCACATCTGACATATTCACAGTAAGAAGCCAGACAAAAATCTGTGAGATTTGGTTTTGTAAGGACTGCAAGATGAATGTAGAGGTCTGTATTATTTCTGAAATAAAATTCAGTGAGAATTTCGGGAGGGATGTTATGCAATTTTCTCTTTTGGTTGGACTGTGCATTACCTACCAGTAATAAAGACTCACTGGCAGGGCACAAAAGAGTTTACCATGCATCTATCTTCAAAGGTTTGTAAAATCTGCTTTGTATTTTTTTATGCTGGCTTATACTTCAATCCTTTCAGACATCAGTGTGATGACGAACATGGAAGGGACGAAACACACTTTCTTGGCCCAAAAGGCATTTTCCTGCAGTACTTAATAATCTGAGCTGAGCCATTCCCTGGTTGGGTTTTTGGTTTTGTTTGGGTTTTGGTGGGGTTTTTTTGGTTAACACTATACAAAGCATTTTCAAAATAAATTACACTCTAATATGTTTTATTGCAACTGTAAAAAATAAAAATCATGCTTTGGTTTCAATTCCATTGCTGAACAGGATTTCAGGCTCTCATTAAAAAAAAGAATGACACGATATTTTAACAAATAGGGGATTTTTGCTTTGTCTTCAGTCATTGTTTTGCATTAAATTTCAGCTTAAGCTTCCCTGAGAGCTACCAACAGACTGACTTCATATTGTAGAAGTCATCTGCAAAGCATGGTTCATGGTACCTTGACCAATAACAATGCCACTTTCTTTCCAGTTAAAAAAAATTCAAGCACAGCTTTTACAACTTTCTTGAACCTGCCTATTGAATCAATACTCAAGAACTAAAAAGAAGTACTAGTAGCAAGTTTTCTTGACACTCAGTTTTTCTAAAGCCGTTTTGAAGAGTTGTTCTTGGGCACAATAGCTTCAAGAAGCAGACAGATACTACTCTCTCCATTCTAAAGTACAAAAACAACTGAGGAAGCTACATGAGGGTATAGAAACAAACAAACAAAAAAAGCAAGGTTGATTTTGAACTCAGAATCAGAACAGCCTGGGATCTTTCATGGAAACACAGGCTGGTCATAATTAAAAACCTGGATGCACATTATTTGAGATTTCATCAGTTCTGGATGACAATTTTAGTTAGAGCTAGTAAGAAAGAAAGATTAAATTACCTGCAAGTTCAATATTGCATTCTATTCGATTTGCATTTGACATTCAAGCTATTAAGTCGAGTATATCTGAATGACCACCCTGACATTCAGAGCCTGACAGCTGGTTTTGTCCACAAAAGATGACTGGAAGTTTTAATGCTAAAGTGAAAATAAAAGCTGAAAAACTGCAAAAACAGGAGGAATTTTCTATCAACCCTACTGAGAAAATCTGGTAGCGAGGTTTTAGTTCCAACCAGTCCACTACACCATCGTGTCCTCCAAATATGAGCTAGTATATTCCCCAAAATACTATTCCCCAAATATATCTATTCCCCAAATATATCTGAAACCTCAGAAAACACAAGATCAGCCCTGCAAAAACACGGCCTAGGAGCTGCAGCGTGGTTTTAGAGAAACATTTTACATAAAAGGTGAGTGACATGAAGGACATAGTAATACTTCTTTTCCCAAAAGTTAGAAAAAATACTGACATGCATGCCTTCAACATTCTGTAGCACAGTAACCTAAACATCTGAAGCACGTTACACACACCTCGATGCAGTGCGACACTGGAACACGACAGCTGGTTCCAGTAGATGGAGCTGCAGAAAGGCGGTGAGGTCCCAGCACTAAGTTCTTCAGCAGCTTCAGTAACAGCCTGGCTTTTGGGACAACCTAGCCAATCTAGCACAATTCTGGTTCTGAACATTTTTGCAAACGTCCTTGTGTACGTTCAAAACTTCCTTGAAGTGCAATGCACTTACAGCTGCAGTCTCTCGGCCTTTACTGCTGCTACTCCCAATGCAAACACCTGGAAGTTGTTTAAAGATGTGGTGTAGAATCATTATTGCAAACACATGGCCCACCTTCCCACCCTAGAGAGTAAAGGAAAAAAAGAATTGAAAAACGATTTGTCAGCCCTTTAAAGAGGTATTGAGAGAGAACATGGCATCAAAACTGTATAATGCTATTACAAATACTACTGCATGTGTCATTGTGCATCACTAGCAGGGCTAACAGACTGTATTTTTTAGTCCTTCCTTAAGTGCCAGTATACCATCTACCTCCGCCCTCTATAGAGTAATAACTCTAATGCTAATTTAGACGCCACCAAAAAATAAGCACTATTGATTAGTTCATATAATCTAAAATTCAGGAAATGCTTTTCCATCGTGGTTTCTGCAGACAGATTGAAGCTTCAGGGTGATGTCTGCTGTCCTCGGCTTTACGATTCAGGGAAAGTACACAGGCAAAGATGGAGCAAAACACCACTCCCCACACTTCATGAAGAGCCAAGACTGGACCCTTTTACCACTCTTCCAAGCAAGGAAGTGGTTTGCTGGCCTCTGAACCAACTGCACTCCTAAATTTCTACTCCTGCGCAGATTCTGAAGATTATTTCAAAAGCCAAAAAGTCAAACAGAGAATCCACAAAGAAGCCTTTAACGCAGCCACGTCTAAAATGTAATGTGCCGTCATCACTGGGGAAGAATGTTATTTGCACACTGATTCAGCTTTTGAAAAAACACCTCCCTCACACGCACACAATGGAAGTTTATGTATTTTAGGGGCAGTGGGAGCACACACGTGGAAAGGGGAGAGGAAAGTTATCCACCTGCAGCTTGTCGGTAAGGCTGAGCGAGAAGGCATCGAGTTACAGAGTCATTAACATCGATGTTTCGCTATCAAGGTGTGTGCAAGCTGCGCAAACAGGAGCTCAAGGAAAAGGACTCGGTCTTCCAGAGACTCCGGAGACACGGCACCACTCTCAAACGCTTTGAAGACCCAAGTTAATTTCCATATAACTACCGAGGCACTGCAGCGCAGGTATGCAATTAGCTTAAGCCCAATCTTTTGTCTAGGCAAAAAAAGAAAGCTCCTGAAAGCGCAAAACCCCGTTTCTGCCCCCTCGGGTCGGTCGGCAGAAGCGCAGAACAAGTCGCTGGCCCCAAGTTCCGTGCGGTTCAGGGGGAAGAGCCGCTCGAAGGGCGCTTGGGTCCCGGCGGGGGCTGCAGCTGCCCCGGTGGTCCCGGCCTGCGTGGGGTCCGGCCCAGCCCCGGATACCGTGAAGGGATGAGGCTGGCTGAAGCTGCGGAGGCACTGGCTGCCCGCAGCCAGCCGGGAGTAATTCAGGCAGGTACCAAACTCGATTTACAGGCTTCAGACTGAGCCGGGCTGCTCGCCCAGAAAACGAGCCGCCCTCACGCCCCACCAGGGAGCACCAGCCGCACCGGCGCCTTCTGCAAACAGACCCTCGGCTTCGGCCGGCGCCGGGACGGGGTTTCCCGCCGCCGCTGCCCCTTTCCCTACCCGGGACGGAGCGTTCCCAAAGCCTCCACGTAGGCAGCGCTGCTCCCAGGGGGCACCCCAGCCGGCCCCACCAGAGGCTGGCAGGCTCCGGCTGTGGCGGGAGAGACCCCGCCGCCCCCCCAAAGGCCTCAGGTAACGGCCGCGGCCCCCCTCCCGCCCCACCTCAGCCCCGTACCGGGCATCGCCGCTCTCGCTGCGGGCCGCGCGGGAGTCCATGGAGGCGTCGCGAAGGGCGTCCCCGGCCCCAGAGGCTGTGGGAAGGGAGGCTGGAGCCGAGAGCTGGCGGTGCTGCTGTTCCCCGGCAGCCGCAGCCACCTCGCATGGTGTGAAGCAGCGGCGAGCGTCGGCGCATGTTCGGGCAGGGCTGGGCCCGGGCGGAGGGGCCGCCTCCGCAGGTGAGCGGCTGCGGCAGCGCCCGCCCCTCCACCGGTCCCGCGGGGGTTACAAAGGCGCCCAGCCGCATCCCATGGGTTGCGGCGCTCAGGCACGCAGCGGGACGTTTCCCCAGGACAGGGCTTGGGGCCCTTGCTGTGTGGGGTGAAGGGCTTCAGCCCGCCACTGAGGCCTGCGGGGAGTCCAGGCGGCCCCTGAGAGCAGCGGAGGGGAAAGCGTGGCTGCTACGAGCTGCTGGGACTGGAGTCAGTAATTCCTTCTGGGAAAATCCAGGAGGAACACACGCTTCATTCACTTTTAGCGAGTTTATCGGGAGCCCGCTCCGCTCTTGCAGCCCTCTGCCCCAAAACGTATTTGTCTGTGCCTTGTACAAAGGTACTGGTCTAAATTATTGAAAGCAATTTGTTCATGAAGTACGGCCAGACAAAGGCCAAACCAATTGAAATTAGACATGCACCACTTGGATCATTCATATAATTAATCCTGCACTTTCAGGGTTACAGGGAGAGCAGCTCAGAAGAGATTAAAGGGAAGGAGTTGGTGGAAGGAAACAAACAGAGAAAGAAGGCAAAGGTATACGCGGCAGAGGGAGTGGCAGGACAAACAGAAGGACGTGGTTGACATAAAGAAACAATGGGCACGTTAATGAGAACAGCGGGCCCAGAAGGTTAAAAAAAGAAAGAATTTATTATCTGAACACTGACACTGATTCGTGATGTGCAGAAGGAGAGGTAGGCGGCAGGCCTGCCTCACCGCCCTGTGCCCAGGTGCAGCTGCTGCCGGGGAAGCACAAGGCAACTGCAGAGACCACATTCGACCTGTTTCAGTAGGTTTTTTAGTCTAACAGGCAAAAAATCATGATTGTCTTCGCTCAATCAAACATTTGAGCTCAGTGGGGAATGTTGTAAGGAGTGGTGACAAGCGCCTGCACAGAGCTATTCTGGTACCCACATTTTTCAGCATAAAGTACCTGTTACATGGATTTTGTTACATAGATTTTTACTTCCTTTGTGAATCTGCATTTTAGATACAACCCATTTTCAATAGCCAGTCACGTTTACCCTAAAGAACATTTTTATTAATAACTGTCCCAGAACACCCTTTAAATTGCTTTTACAACTTTGGGGAATTCTGTGCGGTAGAAACAAAGTTGAAAGAGCTAAAACAGAAGAACAAAGTTGCATCGTTAGCTTAACTGCAGTTCAAATGGGTTGTTCTCCTGAGCATATTACTCTACATTCACAGTTGTGCTTTTACTATCTGACAGCAAAATAAATAAAATTTTCTAAGATAAATTGATAGCATATTGAAGAAAATTAGAGAATTTAAAACTACAACTAACATTCAACTAGTAATTTTACAGCCAGTTTTCAGGATTCTGGGTCACTGGTTTGAACCTCAACTGAGTCATTTATTCAGTAGAAGTTGTTACTGGATGTGGGCCCAAAATGGGATTCATACCCCAAACTCCTCATAATGTTTAGAACTTGAAGCCCCCAGGGGTTTATTACAGAAGAGAATTGAAGTACAAAGAGGCATTAACAGAGCTACAGATGTATATTTAAAAAAAAAAATCTGCAAGAAGGATTTTACCTAAAAATCCATTTTGAGCCTTTCAAGATTAGTTTTTTCTGTGCAAGTGACCACACCTGTTGGTGTAACATTTGAAGAGAGACTGCATTCTGTGGAAAACGATCCTAAAGACCTTTTGGCTTTGAACATAAGTTTAATGCTACACAGTTCAACAGAATAAACATTGAATCTGTCCACACAGGAAAAATCAAAGTGGATCAGGATAAATCGTTTTGTTGACTTGAGCACAGAGAGATACAAACCTCAAAAAGCTGTCACAGTTCCAGATGGTGAACAAGGAGCTCTTGCTGCCCAATGCCAGCTGTGACAGACCTCTGAAGTCAAAGGTAAGAATTTCTCCCTGTATTATCAGCAAACTAAATCAAGAAGGTATCTTGTCCAAAGCAACACTTCCATCAACTTCTTACCTTGTATACATTTATTTGGGTGGTTCTGGATTGCAACTGGCTGCTCATACTAACAGAGAAAACACCTTTTATCATCTCTGTTACCTATTGGATACACACAAGTAAAATGGGATAAAATACCTTGTACTCTGCACAATGTTGTCTTTCTACATTACAGCAGTTGTGTAGTACACTATCAGACCTGTTGCCATGTAGAAAATGGGAAACAGGTTAGCATTAAGAAGTGGTTTGTCCAAAATATTTTAATAAATCAGCAAGAGATAAGTAGAAACATCATCCTGACCCCTTAAATACACATCCAAACAAGGCAGCATTTTTCCCCTCTATCAGCTAGCTACCTGATCACCTGCTTAAAAACTGATGCTTTTTGTTTTCAGTTTAAAAATCTGAGGTTCTAGCAGCTCTAGATCTCTCAAATTTAGCACAATAGGGATTCTTAAGTATTCTGAGCAAGGAATGGCAATACAGCTGGTATTATTTCTGGCAGTTTTTTTATTACTCATGTTTCTTTAAACAGCTTGTGGAAGAAAATGACTTCTGTTTCAGACTTGATGGCTTTTCACCTGAAAAATTAAAAGTGCTTTCCCATCTTTTCTGGGATAACAGACAGAGGCCAAAATTTACTGCAAAGCTTCTCACAAAATCCTGCAACATGAGATTTTTGTACTTAACTATCTTTACACATAGATAGAAAATACTTTTGCTCCCTTCCTTCCCAACTTTCCTTCACAAGTTCCTGCACATGATGCAGTCTTCCCCCCCTGCATGAATACAGTTACAGTCCTGTGATGAGCAGAGACAGCATTTTTCTTCATTTGAGCCTCAGAGCTCCCTGGAAACACAAGGTTTCTAGCTGCTGTGGTAGTACAGGAGTTTGACTGGTAGTACCCATAGCAGGGGTATCATTAGGGCAGAAAGATATGAAGACTCTGGTTGTTGCACTCAGGCTTTGGTGCTACAGGCTTGGGAAGTCTGTCCCTCACCAGCTGGTAGTTCTACCCTCACCCAGTACCTCAGAGATTTGTTTTGCCTCCCCCTTCTCTCCTGCCTTCAGACTTAAACACCTACACCTTGCTGCCAACAAGGAAGACAACACAAGTTACTGTGCAGAGTTCAAGAGTTCAGTAACACTCATACAGGTAACTAAAGCTCCACTCAGCCAACCAAAAGGTAAATATCAAAGTCACATCAAGAAATATTTTCATTTTGGGAAAACTACTGCCTGTACAAACTCTTTACTATCTGCTTTTAATTTGTTGTTATCATGTGTCTTATAATTGCACACATATCCTCTTCCCTTCTGTAACAAAAAATGGATGTATCTGAAAGCAGACTTTTCACCTTCACTCTAATTAACAATGGAATTAAATTCCAGAGTATTTACTGACTTGATACAGAATTCCATAAAGAGGAGACACATGACTTTAGCTGCCAATTTTAGCAGATAAGTTGCTTTTGCAATTCTACCATTTTAGAAATGAAACCTGTGTGCTCTGTTATGTAAAAATACCATTTATCAGTATTGCAAAAACATGAGGTTCCCCTCCCCACACACAAATCTCATGGAAGATTCAGCCTAAAGCATGACTAAAACATTCCAATACTGAAGTTGTAATTTTTGCTAAATATTAAAATTCTGAAACAGGCAATGTAAATTTAAAGTAGCTAAATGAAGCTGCTTAGCAGTTAGGGGGGAAACAGCAGGCAACGTAGTTCTGGCAGCGGGATGCAACTTCTGGGAAGAGGTGACATACAGCAGGTGCATCAGGTGGCAAAGGCTGGCGAGGAAGTCCAGGTGAGCCAAAGAAAGCAGCAAGTCCAATGCTAAGGTCTAACACAACAGCTTTGAAGTATTAAGCAAAAGGGTTACACATCAAGTCTCCTGGCTTAAAACCCACTGCGCTGGAGTACCTTTCTAGAGAACACCACTACCAGTCAACCTCCTATGTCAGTTCCTTCATTAAGCACCTGTATTGCCATTTTCCTCCCCTCAGTCTTTCACAGTGACACAACAGACAACATTAAACCCCCCATACATTCTTCAATAGTTTCTGCTTAAGTTGCTTCAGGTAATTTGCACTGGAAAAGGAACTGTTAAGCAGCCAATTCATCTGCTAGATGTCTGATAATCTCTTCAGTCTTTTGGGAGCAGGGGTAGTCTGTGAAGGAAACAAACTTTTACAGGACAGAACTTCATAGTCCAGGAAGTTAGAGAAATTGAAAAGAGGATATCCAATTATTCAAGATGATTAGCAACCATCATTGGTTTCATGATGAGTTAAATGAACTGCACACAGTTTGGAGGGGAGAGGGTTGAAAGCAGCACTATCAGAGGCAAAGTGCGCCCAAGATGGGAGCGAGCCTGCAGAAGGTTTCACATCGCCTCAAGAAAGCAAGAGCCTGATAAAACGAATGAAAATATTCCATTGGCCTAATCCCATTGATATCTCATTAAAAGAAAATAGGCAAATAGATTTGGCTCCGTTTAGATGAGTATACTAAAACCTAGCACTACTCTAACAAAAGGACCAAAGACACACGTAAATAGTTGCAGGAACTCAATCCTCTGACCCAGCCTTGTTGTGGTGACAGACATACTTAGAAGAATCACATACACTGGGTCAAACTAAAACTCTCTTACACTCTGTTTTGACAGCAGCCTGTGGAGGATACTTAAATGTCTTCACAGACAAATCTTAAGTATCTAAATATTTGGGCTCTGCAGCCCTTATGCAGACAAAAATCCTTGGACAAGAGTAGCCTGAGTTTTCTTTGAAGCTGCCGCAACTCCTAATGAAGCGAGTGACAGCTGGGATTAGCGTGCACTTCAGCTAACCTCAAGATTCAGGCAACTTCTTTTCCCCGGAAAATTAACCCGCTGCCATCAGACTACAATTGGAACACTTTGTACTGTTGCATTACATTTACATGTTGCTTTACAGCTCACACCACCCTTTTGAAAAAACAGACAAAACAGTTCACACTTATGTACTTAAACTTTATTTCTTCATAATTACAGGCTATTGTTAGAATTTTTAAACAAAAGGGAAGTCTATAAATAGAGGCTAATCCCACCTGAACAAATTTTTTTCTTTAAAAAAACAGTTAAAACTTCATAAAGTAATGCCATTTAGCTCACAGCAGTGGTTTGTTGGTAGTCTGAGTAAAAGTACTATAGTCAGAGTCAGTAACATGAAATGTAACATCAAATGACTCAAAACTTGAAGTTCTGTAAAGGAAAGCAGGAATATACATATAATATATACATATAATATTGTGTTGGTCCACTGAGTATACATTTTTAACAAAAGATAAGAAACTATGTAATCCAGTTAAGCATATGATTTGCAAGATTAGTGTACACTCATTACAAAGATGTATAGATAAGTTATACCTATTTAATACTTGCAAAATTTTAAGTTACTTTTTTTTGAGCAGGTGTTTAAATGCTCATTTCCCAGTGCAAAAGAAAAACCATCCCAGTCAGGGTACTTACTTTTCCTGAAAAGTTGAAAGCTACCCTCAAACTTGTGCAACAGCAGCACTGTTGGTAAATGGGAAGAACTTAAATATACTGAAGCATTGCTGAGTTTTCCTCCTTTCCCCCCAGTGCTGAGTGTTGAAACACTTCAATTTCTCAACAGAAATACCACAGGTTAAAAGTGCAAGAAAAAAAATTTTTAAAATCTCTTGATGTTTATGCTGCTGCCATCCATTTTTCTTAGATAGGGCGAAAATTACTGGTTTTGGAATTATTTTAATCAAACTGACTCTCCAGAATAGAGCTCTTTCAAAATGAACAATAAGTTATTTTCATTAAGTTATTTTCGTTAACATTCTATCAATCCTACTCTGACTCAGTGACCATAAAGAAATCATTTAGTTTAAGGTGCAACTATCAGTTGGCATTCAATAAATTACATATAAAGAAAACAACTGTGGTTAAAAAAACCTAATCAGACTACCTGTTTTTTCTTTCTATTCTCAAGCCTATTTCAAATTGAACTAATTCACCTGCTAGTTCAGCTGCATATTACACCCAGGCAAAAGTGGCTC
This sequence comes from Gallinula chloropus, assembly GCF_964237585.1. Classification (NCBI taxonomy): domain Eukaryota; kingdom Metazoa; phylum Chordata; class Aves; order Gruiformes; family Rallidae; genus Gallinula; species Gallinula chloropus. The sequence continues at coordinate 6,983,673 of NC_140091.1, read as the reverse complement.
AAATAGCAGTGGGGTCTCATAATTTGACAGTCATCTTGGCCAACAGCAAATGCACACGCCTCTTCAATTTAATTGCTTTATGAAACAAAACAACAGGTCTATCTTAAAACCTATGACCATGCAAAAAAAGCATTAAAGGTTTCAGAAAGACACGCTCTTTCTGGCTTAGAATCTATGAAGATTGTTATTTCAAATCCAAACGTGGATTCAATGAAGAGAAAAATCTATATGCATACATACAAAATAAAGCACTCCACAACTCTGGCATTACTAAAAATCTCTTTAGAAAGATAAAAGGTTTCAAATGACTAACTGCTTGATGGGAGACAGTCAGCCATGGCAGAGTAATTGCTGTGTTCACTTTATGCTCAATTACCAACCGCTGATAGATTACAGTCAATCTACAATCTCACTATCTGCATCTTAAACTGATCTGCTTACAGCTGGGAAAAAGTACTTTCTTGTCCTGAAAACTTGAGAGAAACTGAATGCTAAATTTAACAGTTACTCAAACAATAACCAAATGGATTGAATTTAGCAGAAACATTCACACCACTTTCAGAAATTTAAAACCTTTCATAGTTTCTTGTATATATGTATTTTCTGATTAACATTTAAATAGGTTAGGTATTCAGGAAAAGGGACAAAACAGTTGACATAAGACAAAATCTTATTCTAAACTTCATGCTTCTGATATTTCAGATTTACTGAGTGCAATAGCCAGTTCCAAGTCTTCTTGCTCTTGCTGTTTTAGTCTTGCCACTCTTTCTTTCTCTTCTCTCTCACTTTCTCTCTTAGCCCATTCAATCATGTCTTCCTCAGTAGAATACTGCATTTTTAAAAGACAAAATAAACCAGATTAATAATACAATGGTAGCTAATATTGTCCTTGGTTTAAAGAAAAAGCTAGTTTTTTAAAAACTGTGTATATTTAAGTCTTCAAATATTACTTGTTCTTAATTTTAATGCACTATTAAGATTATCATAGTCTAAGGTTTTAACTATTAATAACTGCACTGAAGCCATCCAACTGATGTATTTTTATGAAATGTGCCATGTTTCAAAATTCAGTATTACGCTCCAAAAAAGTTACTGAGCAGAAAACTAATTTAAACTATTTCAGATAAAGAACAGTCTATACAAGAAACATTTTGAACAAAACAGAAGAACATTTTACAAAACACCCCACTATCCACACTGTTGGGACATCTGGATTTACCCTATTGTCATTAGGGATGGTATTTCCAAGTGATAATGACTGCAAAAATTAGCTGTAGAATGACTAGTTTAAGTTATGCAGATGAAAAAAACCTTCTGCAAAAGGCAGCAAAATAAGAAGATGAGCATACAGTTAGAAGCCTGGTAGTAATACAGAGAAAGGTCAGTGTGATACAGGAAGGAGGAAAGAAGAGATTCTTGCCACGTGTATCAATGTGAACAGCATGTGAACTCAGTAGTTTTGGTGGTACAATCATTACAAATCAGAGACAGTTATGGAGATTATCTTAAATAGAATACAAAAGGTTATGCTGAAGTTTCTTTCTAGTCAGCATGCAGAAAAGCTGAGAGGTAGGTAGGTGAAGCCTGTGTCTTCATGAGTGTCCCAGTGTTAAGTCTGAAAGGGAGGGTTATCATAGTATACACTCCAGCTAGTTTCTGCTTCAAGCTTTGGGAAATAAATCTAGAAAAACTTGATTTTTCCCCATAGTTCATTTAGTATTTTCAGTAACTGCAGCTAGACATAAATACTTTGTCCTTCATAAAGATAACGAACATTTTGCTTTCTGGTCCACACTTCATGTTTTCTCCTCTAAACTCATCTCTCTACAGTAACAGCATTTCAGAAATTGTCATGCTACAAGACACATCAACCAGTGCAAGTCAATTTTGAGAGCCTGTCAATCCTCAGTTTACTTCAATCAAGCACATTATTAGGCCTGATAATAAAAAAAGCAGTGTGATCGAGATACCTGTTAAATGCAATTCGCATTTACAGTATCAAGCTTGAAAATGAGATGATCCTATTAGCAAAAGCTCAAAAGAAAAAAAAAATATATATAGGCATGCACAAACCTTTAGATTTGCTTCTACTGCTTGGACACCACGACTTCTATGAAATGGATTCTGGTTATTAAGAGACACTTACTACTTTTTACTTCATTGTACGTAAGTCTGGAATTTACTACCTGTTCAAAACTCACCAAATTATATTTCATTAACATAGACCGTTGTGAGGCTGTTTGTCAGTGTTTCAGTACACTGAAGTTATGACCAAACAGTTCAGTGACAGCTAAATTCAAGTCACACCTTTTAATTGGATAGTTACCAGTGTGCTTGTTATACATAGATACTTAAAATCTGCCGCATGCTCTGATAAAATGGATAATCCCTATAACATTGATATCTCCTATTTTCTAAAAGCTAGGAGGCCTCCATTAAAGAACCCACCTCATAAAAGCAAAGCTATTTCAACATTAACTACAACAATCTGCAGTATTTTGGTTTAGGACAGCCTCAGCTGTAAGCTAAATGTATACTGTTCTAACTGGAAACGATATCCCTTTTGTACATGGGATACGTTTTAATTTTAGTTAGACTGAAGACTTCAGTGTGAACAATTCAAAGCTGTCATTATACTGAAACAAATGTAAAAAGTGTTTACTCACAGTACTGAAGTTTGCAAAATTGTTGGGGTCAGCCTCTTTACTGACGCTGGTGGGAGCAAATGGATCACAGAATAGATCTGCTTCTTGTTCTTTGGGAATGTCTGGGGTGGGGAAAGGCTGAAATGGATCTCTCGGTTTAAAGGAATCTGAAGAGTCTATTTGATTGATAGGTCTTTTCCCTTAGATTAAAATGAATTTAAAATGAATTTAAGATAGCAGGTAATAACATGCCAAAAAGAGTTTTTTTTAAAAAAAACAAAACCAAAATTCAAAAGCTACTTGGAATGCAACCACTTCTAGTGAACTCATGGAGGTACAATGACTTCAGAGGAAGGGTTGCCAATTTAAAAAATGGTCCATAGTTTCTTAAAGGGTTATCAGGTAAAAAGGAACATATGTATGTAAAGGTTCAAGAACATGGTTATGTACTAATTAACTGTTTTGGGAAGAGAATTTCAAACAGTTTTGAGCTCCTGTTCTATCAGCACAGTATTTTTTTCTTCTGCTTATCAACTTTCTATCATCATTCCAGCAAGGCTCTTTTATTGTTGTCTGGATCAAGTTAATTTCATTCAGAGACTAGAAATACATTTGTAAGTGCTCTCACTATGCTAACACCTGGAATTCTTGTCGGTTTTAAACTAACAGAGCAAAGGAGTATGATAACAAGCAACCACGGGCTTAACTATTTTGTTAATCCTTGCCTAAGTAGCTGCAGATAGAACAGAATCAGGCACAAGCCCTCACTTGTCTTCTTTTTTCAGTTTAACCCCAGTCAGCTTTCAACACCTTTGAGGACATTAACCCAAACACTTCCAAGAATAGTTGAGCTGAACTTCGTCACCATTCTCTCCATATGTTACCGCTTACAGAAAAGGTTTCACTGCAGTTTCTTGAATTCAACTACCGGGTTCTGCAAGTGGTTTGACACTCACAGTGGTCGGTATTTTAAAGATTGCTTCTGTTGCCATTTTAAACTGCAGAACTGAACCAAAGTGCTTAGTGTTTTGCATATCACTGTGGCAAGTTGGTTTAAAAATTCTTTCAAAAACCAAAAGAGATTCTAATTTGGCAGTTATTCAGAGAACACTCCCTCAGGAACATATGATTTATTTAGATACTTTGCAGATGACTTTGCCATGATAGCTCTCACTCACTGACAATACTCTCTTACTGACAAACAATGTATATCTATTTCTTGAATAATGTGGGAGAAGCAACTTCAAGTGACATCTAGGGAATTTATTCCTACACAGAGGATAAGAATATGAAGTATACAATCTCCAAATCTGCCAAAAAAAAAATCATGAAATGGGGGTGCTTCCCAATATCTAGAAAGGCAGTAGATTTCACAGGCAAACAGTCTGCACACATTTCAGTAGTGTGATGAATTGAGAGATTTTTGGGATGTTTCTTTGAAAAAATAATTTGGTTTTAATCAGACCAAGGAAGTAATTAAAACCAAATACACTGAAATACCTACACTTTTTATTTCCATTAGGAAAATGATTTATTGGGAATGGTTATCAAGATAACCACAATATCATTTTTAATATGTGCAAAATCAAACCTGCCTTGTTCCCAGGTACCTATTGATAAGGATGCTGCTGGCCCACCACTAGAAGCTCACGTTCTAAAATTGGATCTGTGCACATGTCATAGCCACTCCCACACAATGAAATCAGAATTCCTGTTTTTGATCTAAATAAAGGATCACCATAAGAGGAAACACCAAACGTTCAAATTATCATCACTTGTCATATCAGCTGTTTTAAACTTATTTACAATGAATCTAAATAGCTGAGTTTAAGCTTTGGCATTACCACCTCTACATTTACTGTGTTCCCCTTCTTTTGAGGAAAAAGACGAATACATTTTTACATTTCATGCTACACTTTTACAAAACACCTTAAGAATCATCTGTACAGTTTAATAGTGAAAAAATGATGCAGTAGTTTTTAAAGAAAATGAAACAGAGGACAGAAACTTAAAAAGGAGTACTACTAGTGTATTTTCCAATCTATGCAAACATTTGAGAGCAAGGCATCTGTTGAAACATGGGCTTTTTACAACCACAAGAAGGTGGTGTTGCCTTTGATAATCACAGGGTGATTTGTGTCATGGAGCAGCCCAGAGGACTCAGCTACCAGGTGAGCAGAAAGCAGCGTAAGAAGCTTGGGTTTATTACCATTACCTTGGCTGGGTTTATACTACAGAGCTCTGGCAAGGCCACCTGGAAAAAGTTCATCTGAAAACCTGAGACAATCACTTAACCCTATTTAATTCATCTTGCATTAAACCCAGAGGTTTCACATGGATAAAACACATTGAATTCTCACTTTAAGCATAATTCAGTGCAAGATTCACAGTGTGTCCCATTAGTAACCATTTAATTTGCAGCCATGCTATGTTCTTCCAGATACTTGCAAGAACTATATTTTCCTGTTTCCTTAATCCTTTCTCTCTTCAAAAAACAAACTATGTTCCCAAACAGCCCGCAAAATTTAACTGAGGAAACCACCAACAGATCAGGAACAGACTTGTTTCACATCTTGCTCCTTCTAAATGCAGACACATCACCATCCCCTCACAATTACTGTCCTGCTGCCAATACTGCTAATTGTGAACATCTCAGTACCAGCTCTTACCAGGTGGTGGCGGACAGGGCCTTGTGGGAGTGCCTGTTTTAGGGGGCAATGCAGGAGGAACATCCTCGTTTTTAGCTGGTGACTCCTCAAATAAGTTTTTAGTTATGGTCACGTTGTTGACAGAACCCGATGTGGAAGAGCTAAAGGGATCCTCATTGTTGGCCTTCAAAGAAAATAGCAACATACACAATATCAGTGCAATTCTAATGCTTTCCCTTCTTTTTCCTTAATGCAGTTATTTATTTAGAACTGAAAGTTTAGACCAAGACAGAAAGAAAACACACTTGTTTGGTTTTAAGCATATCACCCACATTCTCCAGGAGACTGAAAACAGAATAATCAGGAATGGTTTATCTGCAGCAATATAAAGTTGAGCACAGTTCTGCATGCCAAAGTAATACTTTTGCTGTTAAACTCAGCATTTTAAATTACAATATTGCTTCAAGTACAGAGACAATTACTTATAAAGCCACAAAGATTACAATGCATTCTTCACAATGGAATTGCAGGGCAATTTACTTGAAAGATCTCTTTGAAGAAAGTCAGTCGTTATAAATGTTTAGAGGTGGCAAAACCATGATCAATCTGTTGGTATGGGGAATAAGCTGTCTCAGCCCTGCAGAGTTTCATACATTTTCTGAGTGGCAGTAGCGTCGTATTACCTTTGACAGCGTGCTGAAGTCAGCAAAGCCACTTCCAAAGGCTTCATTTCCAAACAGGGAGGCAAAGGGATCTGTAGCTAAAGACACAAAAATAAACCAAACAGAATTAAATTAAATGTTAAATGTTAAAGAGATTAAAAAGAAAAATAAATCCCACAACAAAAAAGCAACTGTTAGGTATTTTACAGCACAGAGTAACTCAAGTGAAGCGTTTTATAAGGTGGTCACTTAGTGAAGTAGCTTTTAACAGAACTCTAAGTGTCAGCAACCACTTAAGAAAAATCATTCTGAACAGGGAGTAATTCCAAAGAAGGTAATGGCATTCCTGTTTCCTGCATTTGAAAAAGCCTGCAGAAATACACATATGTATACACACAGAGGTGGTTTTTGTGTGCATCCACCTGTAAATATGCATCCACAGACACAGATACACAGGAACACAAACCAAAGGGTACTTCTGACTGTCAGCCCACTTGTGGAACAAGTGACCTCCTATCACCTCAATCTAATTCAACAGTACCTTTCCATTCCTACGTGCCTCACGATATGTAAAAAGTGCTCTTCTAGTGTAAAGCAGGAAAGGCACTGTCTGAAGCTCTGCCTTAACTTACAGTCACTGCCACATCTCTAGGAATCAGAGGGGATTATTTTCCTATGATGAAACTGAACAGGTTTACAGTATGGAATCCCATGTGGATTCATGCTTTGCATTACTCCTTGTCACTGCAACATGGGAAAATATGAGGTTAGAGTCTTTCCTAAAACATCTTTAACAAAAGGAGTAAAATTCAATGGTAAAAAAATTTTTAGAATTACATCTTGAAGTAGTAGTTATTCTATCCCACATCTCTTGTGGCACGAAGGTATCTTGTGTGTTACTTAAAGTAAAACAAAGTCTCTACCTAATGGGTAGCAGTACAAACTATTCAAACAGTCCAGACACTTTGATGAGGGTATTTTACCAGCTTTAGGTATTTCAGAGGAACATTTCTGCAGAATCAGTCTTCAGTGACACACACCACAAATGAGGCAGTTTTGTTCCTCATAAAAATAGCCCTCTGCAAACTTGCCCTTATGTCATGCTTCATGGGAAAATTCAAAAAACTTCAGAAATCCCCCAAACACTCCATCAGTTAAAATACTAGAAAGAAAAGCAGAAGCAAAGAAAACTTAAGCAGATCTACTTTTACCTGGATCATTCGATGCAGTAACAGTTGTTCCACCAGGAGCAAAAGGGTCATTTTTCTTCGATATCTCTGTCTAAAATAAAAAATTCCTTTGGAGGGAAATTTGTTTTTCAGCTTAGAAGATTCCTCATTCTAAGAATACAGTCACAAATTATTTTAGTTTAGAAATTTTAAGATAAAATATTTTGGAAGTAGCTTTTATCAGCAGCAGTAGGTTTGTTAACAGAAACTCCTCCTCAAGCAGCGATTAATAGTTTCAATGGATGGAAAAAAGGCACAGGTGAGATTAATCTTGGGTTTCTTTCAGTATTTATTAAGTTCCACCAGTTACCAATAGAACTTAGTTCATTACTTTCAAATGTTGGTATCATAAACATTTTAAAAATGTTTTAAAGTTTTACTTCTATTTTATCTGTGGCTATTTCCAGAAAACAGGACACATAAGACAGAGCCATGAACTAAGAGGTAACCGATTATCTAAATGATTCCTGAATATCAGCATCTCACGGCATGTCCAAATGTTCAGAATAGGTTATTTTGCCAAATTGACACACAGAAGGAATTAACAGGTACACTACAACTTACAGTGGTGTTACTGTTGTCTGCAGCACTAAATGGATCGGTGCCAGCAGTCACAAAAGGATCAGTGGAGGATTGTTTGAAAAAACAGTCAGCTGCGAAAGGATCTGAGCCTTTGAAGGGATCACCACCAAAAGGATCTAAAAAGTAAACCTCTCATTAACATTTCTGCAAGCTTTACATCTTAAAAGTGAAACGTATTGCTTTTTTCATACTACAAGATGATGACACATTTAAGAGGAAGAAGGTTGTTTGAAGTATTAAATTAATCTCGGAATAATTTGTATTGTGATTCAAAAACATTACCCAAACACATCATGAAAAACTTGGGATGGTGCCACTGGCTCAGTTCCAGAATCATCTTACCATGTAGGTTCTCTAACCAAGCTCCCAAAAGTGATGCAAACTCACCAAAACTCCCCAAACACAACTGATGTTTTCTTATTTGACACTTGGAGCACAACCCTGTTTCCCTGTCAGCCTTCCTACTGGCCATTCTCCATTCTTGTCATCAGTAACTCCATTCGTGGCCATGGGAATAATGCAATGACACTGCCTATACAGCCAGTCTGAACAGACCACCTTTTTCAACGTTTAGAACTAAAGAAAGTTGGTAACTTAAGATCCTTTGAAAGAGTCCTACTTCTCTGCATGCAAAACAGGCAGCAGGAGTTTGGCTCCTCCTGTTCACCACCTTCACATACTGAAATCCCAACTATGGACCCCAACAGCACAAAAGCAGTTCTTTAACACAAGTGGCCATCTGCTATTGCTGTCCATCCATCCAGTGGTGGCTTTTTGGGTCACTTCCACCTTTTCTTGCATTGAAAGCAGTGATGCTTTCCCCCACCTATTCTTCTAGTAGGAACCATTTAGAAGGCGGCATTAGAAGTTACAAAGTTACTTACCGATTTTCCCAAAAGGGTCATCTTTGAAGGGATCACCTGGTTTGGGTAAAAAAAAACCCAACAAGTTACTTCTTATAAAGCATATATTCAGTTGAAGTCTTTTCAGTAAGAACTCATTTCTACAGCTAGGATTTAAACAGCTCTCACTCAAGAGGAATAATTTCACTCTTTTCAGAGAAACATCAAGAGCTAGCATTAGATAAAACAAGTATTAATTAAGTAGCTCATTACCAGCATGAAACACACACACAAAAGAAGCCATCTCAAAGATGCATTTCTGTTGGCTACTGTCCATAAACACACATTATACAGCATTTACCACTACAGTAATCCAGGCTAAACTGCTGATATCAGTTTAGGCCCAGTTTTGACTAATTCTCACAGGGGCCATGGATGGTAGCTCTTAAGTGCTCATTTCTGTGCTGGATGCATGGTCTTAAATGTACCAGTTCTACTCCCTCATCTACATCAGAGACACAGACATACTGTCTCTCAGCTGTAGGTATGTATTCCAAACATACTGAGCACCCAAAGCCCAGAAGGTTGGCTATTAACAGACTACCTTTCTCCTCTGAAAGGCCTTGTCACATGCTGTAAGTAGGACTGCTTCAATATAAATAAAAATCAAGCACTGTCTACACAGAAACAGTCAAGCTCTTCTAAATTAGTTTAATTTATTCATCAGAAGTATTGAATCTGCACTGACATTCTATCAGAAGCCAAGTGATCTGAAATCAATTTAGCTCATTTTCCTTTCAAAGCAATATGAGCTAAATTGATCAGACCGTGTTGATTCTGAAATAAAGCATGTAAAACCACAGTAATGTGGCTGAAAACATCTGCTTCAGCAGTTAATCCAAGTTAAGTCCCCTTCTCCAAGTGGCTCCACATATAGAGATCACATCTTCAAACATAAAAGGAAGATAAAATCAGAGCAAGATCATTCGTTAAGTGGCAAGTTCTTAAAATAAAGCATAGCACTTCCACAAGACAAACAGATGGTGCAGTTCCACATTACCTTTTTCTGAGTGCCAAATGCACCATAAGTAGGCCACAGCCATTCATTCCCAAACACCCACTCCCTCCCCACACCACAGCTCACTCAACCCTTGGTTGATCTGTTTGTGGATCTGTGCTGCAAATTAGGAGGGTAGGAGATAAAACCAGTGAGGGAAAGGCACAATTTTCACAGCTAATAAAAATTCCAGATGAAGGAAAGAAACATCCTGGAAGCCTCATCTCTATCATTTCTATGTTTGTAATGCTATTGGCTCCATTCTCCTGTCACTCAACCACTGTCACATTTATTCTAGAGAGCAGTTCTGTGGTGAAGATTCAGTTAAGATGTGTTCATACAAGGCCTGTTTCTGAAATCTGCACTTAGAAGGAAAATCTTACTTACTGCCAACAAAGGGGTCAGACTGGAAGAACTTTAAGCTGGCTTCAGAAACCGCATCAGGCAATGGATGAGATTCAGCATCAAATGGATCTTCCTGGGCAATGCAAGAGTAGTAGAGAAAGGTATTACATTTTTAAGATATGCAGCACTGAACAACCCTTGTGTCATCTTGTGTTACTGTTCAGTGGTTTCTTAAAGATAGGAAAAAAAAAAAAAAAAAGAAGCTAGAATTCTACATCATTCATCAATGGAGAGCCAAAATATTTCTCAAAAACAACCTGCCTGCTACATGACATGAAATGTTTTCATAACATCACACTGTAAATAAAATCAGTAAGAAGTGACAATTTTAATTCTCTGTTCTTCAGTGACTAAGATGCAAGTCACATGATGCAAACCTGAAACAGCTTAACTAGGCTTTCTTGTGTTACTGTTCCTGCCCCGAATCCGAACTCACTCACTTTTTTAGTGGCAGGTGCATCTGGGGTCTCTTTCTCTTCTTCCACAACAGAGGCTGTGGTTTCAGGGCTATTTCTTACCTAGGTAAGGATAAAAGCAATTCACACCTAAGTAAGTAGATAGAAGACAACACAACGTAGTTTTAAGTATTAAATAGCTAAAATAATATACTAAAGGATACTTCAAGAGATTAATGCTTATCACAGAACATACTGAAGCTTTCTATAAATCTTATGAAGAGTTAAAAATCAAGAATTTACTGGGCCATAAGGAGAGACATTTAAAGCAAGACAGTTTTAGATTTTCTGTACTATGCCTTATTCCATTCTTGTTGCACCAACTGGAGACAGCTGCTCTCCTTTACTGCTAGTTCTACTATTCAATTTATGATAATTTGCTCTGGAAACAAATACAGAAAACTTTTTATTACCACTTTCCAGCCAAGCAGAAACATCATCTTTTTCTGCCTATCAACATTCAGATTGCTGAAACACAGTCCCTCAGAATATCACCCCGAAACTTCACTCATGCCAGTGTTTAACAACATCATCGTGATACAATCTTAACTTATTCCAACGTCACAGCTGCATCACATGATGATCAAGCAGGCAGAACGCTACTCACCGGAGACACACTGTTGATTTGTTCATCTCCTGCTATACTCTCCCTTTCCGCATTCTCATTCAGGTTCGCAGTTTCGCTGCTGCTGTTGCTTAGACTAGAATGATCCACAGTTCCATTAACAAGCGTATTATGTGGCTGAGAGTGCCAACTAAATTGGTTATTTTCCAAATCTTTCAGCTCAAGAAGTTTTGTCTGCACCTGTAAAAGAAAGAGATGTATATGCAGCAGCATGGCAGTACACAGTAGCTAGTATATGACTGTCCCCTCAAACAGGCATTTCAGAAATATAACTTCCATCTTCTATTTTCAAAAGTAAATATATCAAAACACACATTCTTTCAATCAAAGGGTGAAATTTGAGAAATAAAACACAAATCTGATTTAGAAGAGAGATAATGTAGCTGAAGGGCAGACCTGAAAACAGTCTCCTGCCGAGGAGGTAGACTACATCACTGGCAACATCAAGACTTGACCCTTTATTTCTAGTAAAGCTCATCAGTTACAAAGTTTTTGGATTTTTCTGATTGGTTGGTGGTTTTGTGTTTGGTTGTTTGGGTTTTTTTTGTGTGTCTGTGTTTTTAATTATGCATCTGTATTGACCTTAAACTCTGAATTTAAAAGGCTGCTTTATCAGAATTCTCATCTTCCAAGAAGGAAAGTTAAGAATTCATTGTCTTGTCCCATGTGGCGTTTGAAGTCTACAAAATCCACAATGTATCTTCATAAGCAGGTATATCCACATACTAATAATAATTAATAATGAAATAATTTAGCAGTATGCTTAATGCAGTGCCTCATAACAAACATTTATAACCAAGCTGCCAGTTATGAAGGAATCCTTGCATTTGGCAGATTATGCAGAATGATGAACTTAGTTCAAACATTTGTCTAAATCCCACTGACTTCTGCCAGCTCAGTCACCTAACAGATTCATCATTGCCTTGCGCGTGTCAAGTCAGGTGGCAGCAAAGACAACTCCAGGTGTCTTTGTTTCAAAGCCAGTGACCTCACACCACCCATTAGATAAGAAAAAAAAATGTCAAGCACAACCACTTCTAAGATCAGCCTCAAATCTGTTCACTGCAAGTACCTCTTACTGGTATATTAACACTGAAACAGCACAACTTGCTCTCTACCTGTGGTTAAGTAATGGAAAATCCATTTGTTTACTACTCAGTTTCTAAACCTCAAAGCCAAATTTGAAAACTATGACTATATTATATAGGTCTTCAACAGAAGAAAGTGTTCTTGCATGAACACTAGCAGTGGAAGTCTTAGGGGAAAAAAACGTTAAGTTACAGACATGAATTGTGTGAAATGACCAACCCAGAAGTCAGTCATTTCTAGAGTTCAAGTTTAATAGGAAAGCTTTTTGGTTTGTTTTGAACTTGGTAACAAATGTGCTCTGTCTGGCTTATGTATTAGACAGCTGGCAATTCAGAGAAGAATGATCAGGAAAGGGTGAAGCAAACACATCGCTGATTACAGATAGGAGCTAAGTGTTCCTTTAACCTAACAGCAGATGCCTCAAAGCACAGTTCTGTGCTTAAAACACAGTGCAGCCATCTCTGCTTCTCAGTATCTAGTCTCAATCCAATTTTCTCTTACACTCACCTTACTTTCCCCCTTCAACGATGCACTAAAAGGTTAGCAATGTTATACCGACTTCACATCCATTAAAGAATAGTAAGAGTGTGCCCTGGGCCATGGCTGAGCAAGAAATCTTAAATAACTATTGGACACACAGAATTTAAACATGCCTTATCTATTTTTCACTCATTACATTACGACAAATTACTTCTGAAGTATAAATTATTAATCCCTTTTTAACAACAAAACTTTGAGAAAAATCATTAACTATCTTGAGTGCCCTGAGTCAGCCTCTAAGAATCCTGACTACTATCACAGAACACACACGTAAGCAACTAAAGACATGAGCAAACAGTGAAGAAAAAGAAAACAACGCCTTCCCCTTAAGAAAAACCACACCAGAGGTTGTCAGCTAAGAAAAAAAGCAACACCCCCTTTTTTTTTTGGTCTTGCACACTGCCTTACTGAATTGATTTCCTGTTGCGAATCCTGCAGATGTTGCTGAAGAGGTCCCAGCTGTGCTTTCCCAGACTCTATGCAATGCTCAAGCTCTGCAGTTTCTTGCTGCAGGCGACTCAGCTCCTCTTGAGCTTTGGTCAGTTCATCTTCACATGCTGAGATCTTTGATTCCTGGCTTGTTATTTCAGCCTTCAGCATGGCAATCTAAAGCAAGAACAAATATTTCAAAGCCAAATTAAAAACCCCCAAAACCCAACCTCCAAAAACATCCAAATGCTATTATTTATGACCAGAAAAAATAAAACCCTCATAGCTGTTGATGAAATCATACCCGAGTGAAAGGTTAATTCCCCTGTTGATCTCAATTACATCATAGTATTCTAGCTGTTTTCCTGACCAACACAGGTATTTCTAATACTGAAAAGATCATTTCAGGCCTTAAAGAAATACTACACCATTATATCAGAAAAAAAATAAATCTATGCAAACATAATTTCTTTTAACCACTAAGAAATGAGTCCCAGTAATCAGTGCTTCTAATACACTTTTATTGTATTATAATTGTGCATTATTTATTTGCACATAACCTTATTTGTGTGCAAGCATGTATCAGGATATATCTGGATGCCACTGAAATGAGTGACTTATTTCCTTTTCTGTTGGTTGCAAAACCCAGACACTTGGGCTGTTCATTGGTGAAAGCTTCCTGTCCTGCCCCAACATGGGTAACACCGCAAGGCCGAGTTCTTCAAAGGAGGCATTTAGCCTTCACAGCCCTTAGCCACTGGACCTTACCAAATGGGCCTCCTCTGCACACTTCTGCCTGATATCATTAAGTTGCTCTTCCAACTTGGCCTTCTGCTCATCGAGATCGTTAAGGATTTCTTGTGCTTCCTGCTTCTGAGCTTGCAGCTTTTGCAGATTACTGCTCTCCCGCTTCACTTCATCTTGCAGATCCTGTAAGAGGACAGATTAGCTTTGCATTGGATCCCTCTATCCTCCTAACCACTTTGTGTGGTATAAACTTCAGTACTAACTCAGATCTCAAAGCATCCACAGATTATCTTTCAAAAGCCAGCATTCATCACACATCAGACAAGCAAGTATTCTCAAATTCTAATATAGAGAAATAATCAGGTTATTTGCTTTATTCTTTTCTTTAGTAAAGATAATCTCACTGAAACATTAAGGCTGATGCATCAACAGACATATTAACTGTGTTATTCACAGGGAGGTTGGGGTTTCATTTTGAATTTAAGTCATCTTTATTCAGGCTGCTAGATTGTCTCTCCTATATTTTAGCAACATGTTCTACTGAGTCCCTTAATAATAGAAATTCTTTATTCTGCTGCTTCCCCCTTCAAAAGCACATGGCCAAAAATAGGAACTTATTTTAGCAACATGTTAAAACACCAAACCAGTGCATTATTAACCAAATGTGTTCCATTCTACAGCCTCCCTGCCTCTGATGTTGCAAAGTCAGCCAAAACCTTATTTTCCATTTAACAGCATTGGTAAGACATGCACATCCCACAGACAACAATATGGTATCTTTTAACTTATGAAACAGCCCTATGTATGAATCTTGTGTTCTAAGTATGTTCTAAGTATATTATCACATGATAATTAGCTCATTTGTGAGCAACAGGAATGGTTATACTTCAAACTGCAGAGATAACATTGAAAAAAGTCAAGAAATACATTTAGGAAGAAGAAAAAATCGTCAAAGTCAAGAGGAAAGGATAATACAGGGACATCAAAAAAGATTAATACAGAAGGAAAATATTAGATGAGAAGATCGTGGCCTTTCTGAGGAAATATGGTAATTGAAGGAAGAATGATGAACAACAGTAAGAAAAAGACTGAACAGAAATAAAATTAAGAAGGAGGATAAGAAAACAAGCTGACGTGAATTACTGATTAGATCACACATTTGTATGCTACTCTAAGCTAATATCCTGTTGTCTTTTTTTAGGTGTGTTCTTTTGGGGTTCATTTTTGGCAAGGGAGATAGTTTATCCACACGTGCTGCTACCTCCAGAGAATCAGGACAAAAAAGCCAGATAAAAATAGAAAGGCATATGTTGCAGCAGTCAGATGCTGGGGAACTAGGTAACCTCAAGACAACTGGAAGATTACACAAAGAAACAGCACAGATGCTTTAATGAAAACCAACAGAACACATTAAAACCCCTGCAAACCAAACAGAACATGAACACAACCCCCCAAAACCACCCAAATCCCAGCTGAAGTTCTGTAAAGGGCATACACCTGATATAGAACTGTCAGACTGGGGGAATTACTGGTTATTTCTAATCTGTCAAAGAAACCAGCACACACACAAAAAGCTCTTACAGCAGCTACTGACTTTGGATAATTGGGACACAACTGATCCATTCATTTTTTTACATTGCTTTGAAAAGCAAGCATGAGCTGACAACACAAGCAAGGGGGGGGGGGGAGAAGTAACAGCTTAAAAGAGATTTCAGTCTCCTTTCTCTGAAAGGAAGCAAGAATTCGCATACGTACAAGCTAAATATAGATCACCTCCACTCCTGCTACTGTTCCTTGAATCCCAGCATCTGTCCTAGGCACAGCAGCAGAGAAGCACTGAAGAGCCCTGACTAAGCCTGATGGCTCCCAGAATAGTCAAAAAAGAAAAAACTCAACCAAAACCCAAACGTCTTCACATAACCACTCCAAATTAAAGGTCAGAGTAGATACAATACAGAGAACTGACTAATAATGAAAGATACATCTTCATGAAGTAAACCAGGCTCTGGTTAAGCTTCAGAAGAAACACCCTCAGCTGAGAGGTATCATCTTCATGTTCAAGCACTGAACAAGATTCTGTATGAAAACCATCATCTCTGAAATGGTACAGACTAGCATTTTTATGGTAATAATTATTCTTGTATGAATTTTACCATCATTGTAACTCTCCATACTAATGGAGTGCAGGAGAAGGAAAGCCTAGAGATCTGTATTTCCAAACAGAAAGTGGAGTTTGTAGCTTGCCAGTCTGTGCTTCACTGAACAAATCACCTGGTAAGAACGGTTAAGCCTGAAACAGCACAGAAAAGTTAAAGTTCACTGACTTTCTAATAGCTCTGGTGCACTCCAACACACACAGAATAGGGAAAATCCAATGCTGAGTGGGATAGCGGAGCATAAATCTGTTGTAGAAAACTGAGGTCAACAAGATCAAAAGACCAGAAGAGAAGGCCAGAACAGTCCCAGAATACCTTTCACTCCCCTCCTCCCTCCTTCTCTGAAGCAGTGCCTCGCATAGCTTCAGGGTTTTTCCCTCCCAATTGATACGAGCCTGTATTATGCTTTGTTCAGGAATTACAAGCATTTGTTCTAAAAATGTCTTTATGAAGTTTCAGTGTCCCACTGAAAAGAAAAACCTAGACCTTCTGACTTCATGTCAATATAATTCTAGGGAGCACACTGTAATTTCTGGGAATTACAGAATCCCAGAATGTTAGGAGTTGGAAGGGACTTCGAAACATCATCTAGTCCAACCCCCCCCCCCCCCCCCCCCCCGCCAGAGAAGGATCACCCAGACTAAATCACCCAGGAATACATCCAGGCAGTTTTGAATGTCTCCAGAGCAGGAGACTCCACAACCTCTCCAGGCAGCCTGTTCCAGGGCTCCATCACCCTCACAGTGAAAAAGTTCCTCCTTACATTCACATGGAACTTCCTATGCTCCAGCTCACACCCGCTGCCCCTTATCCAATCACTGGCCACCACTGAGAAGAGCCTGGCTCCATCCTCCTGACTCTTGCCAGGAGAGTCACTTTGTTTCAGAGGCTTGGCAGGTAGTCTGACAAACCATGCCCACACACAGGAAATGTGAGGTGGAAGATGAGAGTCTTGTGAATGTGTTGAAAAGCCCACTGCTTGAGGCAGTGGCTCACCAGTGAGGGACGCTGTCCTTCAACACCTGTGACTAGAAGAGCAGACTGACAGGAGCAAGGGGACAGACAGATAAAGGCATTTCCAGATGCCACTTGCTATGTGGTCAAAACCCAATGTTTTAGTTACACATTAAGACTGTAAAACAAATTTCTCTACTGCCAAAAACACTTCCTACCTATGAGTTTATCACCCCATATTTATAGGAAAATGCTACTCCAGTCACAGAGTAAGTTAAGGAAATGGCTCCTTAGAAGTTACTTTGTTACTCTGTTCATAACTTTTCAAGAAAAAACACCCCTTAATCTTTGCCACAAAAGAACTGGTATTTTACTAAGCACATAAAACCCATCAGCATGTTGTGGTTTTCCTCCAACACTTTTCCTGTCTTTGCTTTTTAGTATCTATTTACATAGCATATAAATTATTTCATAGAAATAAATTATTTCATAGCTGTCAATTCCTTCCCTCCTCTCATACAAAATCATTCGATCCATCACAGACCATGGCTATATTTGAGACAACAAGTTGTACCCATGGGAATAATTCTGGTATCAGAAACACTGGAGCGTGATGCCACGAAACTAGCTTGATCCAAGGTGGCAGACAGGACACAGTGGTGGTGTACACCATCTTTAGAAATGTCACTGTTAAGAGTAAAACCAGAAGGGGGAAAAAAAATCATGATGTAAAGATATTCTTAGTCAGTCACCACAATTCTCTGAAGTTCTAGAAAGTTTCCTGAAACATGCAGGTCCTCTGACTTTCAGAACAGCACCAGAGATAAAGGGCCATAAAGCTGAAACATATTCTGCAGCCAGATCCTGTGTGATCCCGACGGGTTCTCAGTTTTTCTGACAAGCCAGTAACAGACTGTTCCTTGCTGCGGACTGACTAGAACAAGAGACAAATAGCTTGTGTGATTACTGAGAGGTTAAGGACCAGAGATGGTTCCTTCCAACATTACTGCTCTGGACACAATGACTTCATTGATTCTGTGATGCTGCTGACTATCAAAAACTAAACATGCAGATGACACTAATACTGTGACATCAAAAGTAGGGGGTTTATTTAGCTCTATATACCTTTGTGCAAAGGCACCAGAGACTTCAACCTCTACCTGAACACACACAGCTTCCAGAACACACTAAACATAATCACCCTGTGTGTAAAGCCAGGAGTGCCTGTAAGAATTTTTAATGGTGTGAAAGGCAATCTGCAGAGCGGGGAGGGGACTGACCGCTGCACGCATGGACAGACTCACAGACACGGGCAACTTCTGTATGCATTCCTGCAGCTGCTCAATCTGGCTGCCATTGTGACTAACAGGCCTGCATCTGATTATCTTCTGAAAGGTCAGACTATTAATTATCACACAGGATTTAAGGATATTAAATAGCCAAGCACAAAATTCACACTGGGTGTTACACATTGGCTCTTTTTCTGCCCATCACAACATAAAATGCAGAAATCTCACGTTATTTTCTTTTAATCACATCAAGGTTATTTGAAATAAGAAAGACTCATAAAATAAATGTAGAAATAAAATTAAGTGATCGGGTATCACACTGAAGTTGGTTTTTTTTTTTCTGAAAGCAGCAATTCCAGCTGCTTTTACAGCTTAAAATTTAAACTGAAATATTGCTTTGCAGCATTAATTCAGGGCTTGGCTACACTGTCAGCACCCTAAATACTGATGCTGACTGTGTGATTTTTTTAATCTCTGTAAAACACTTGCAAACTTTAAATTTCACAATACTCTGGAAATTCAATGTCATCCTTTTAAATAAAATTCAAACAGATTATTTTTAAAATCCACTTATATTAGGCAAAATTAACTTGAGGCAAAATTCCTCCCAAGCTGGTAATTACTGTGACTCTTAAGAAGGAGCCCCATATACAAGCCCTTTTAATTCAGCCACTTAAGTTTATTAATTTGCAGTGCTAGAGTGTCGTCTTTTAATTATACATTAGATAGCCTTGCTAAAAACAAAACAACCCCACAATACAACCCCCCGAAACAAAATTATTCATTTGTAATATTTTTCATTTAAAACTTGATGCAGCCTACATATCCTGACAGCTCACACATTTATCTAAATATACACAGATCTAAAAACTCAGCAATCCCACTGCCATTAAAGCACCACATGGTGCAATATCAGGTGTCTGAACAATAATTTTGTGTCTTATTTACCTGGACCTCACTTGTCCTCTGCTTGATGGTATCTTCTTTCTCCTTCAGGTCGTGCTCTACATTATTCTTTTCCCTGGAAGACCAGCAAACAATGCAAGAATACTTAAGAACATCAGCTACAGCAGGTACAGTTATCCAGCCCCCTAAGCCTGTATCTCTCTTTAAATACATAGTGAAACATTAAACACAGAAGATGTAAGGGGTTTCTGCTCTGCAAATTATTTACAAGACAGAAGCCCACATAAGCGTTCTGCATAAACCCCCCCTGTCTTTTCACCCAACTGCACTTCAGTGATAAGAAGGCTCAAAAATGGAAGGGGGCGGGAGGGAGAAATCAATGAAATACTGTCTCCAGTGATCTCACTGTTGCTATGGAGCACTTGTCTAATGAAAACTGCTGGGAAAAGTGGGAGGGATTGCATCAGATTCCATCTATTAACCCCTGCAAATGCAGTAATTCCTATGCTAAAGGCAGCTAGGAAACATTTCCAGCAGGCCAATCTCACTCGTTAATTAACATTGCCTATCAGATTTTAGATCTATCCCTTGGTAAGCTCAGTCATGAGAAGAAAATTTAGCTTGCTGTAATCGCTGTCTGCTTAGAGACACCATACGTAGGTATTTGCTGTGTCATATCAAGTCTCTGTCTACAGACACTTATTCCAATTTAAAAGTGACTGCTGATGACAGGAGAATTATCATCTAAAAATTCTTGGCAGCCAGACACAACAATAGCTTTAAGAAAGGGAATAAAACCAACATACAACTCCAAAGTGCTACTGTTTAAAAAGAAAATCCTACGAGCATTTATCTCTAGACAGTATATGGAATCTTTCCTCCTTTCACAGACACAGAAAAGTATTAAACTTAGTGTTAAAACCATAATCTTCTGTATACAGATATTTTCATGAAGATTTTGTTAATAAATGAGCATACATAACATAAGTTAAATTTGAACAATGATAAGCCTAACAATTCTAAATGAAATATTACAGAAGCCATTCAAATTGGATTACTATAACATATTGAAATTAAGGTACCATCATATTTCAATAGCATCAGATTGATTACCAATCTAAAACTATTAATCTTATTGTTTACTCTTATCTAACAGAGAAGAAAGCATTTCTGTAACTAAAGTAAAGCAGGTCTACTCTAAGTTCTCTTTACTCAAGCTGAGTAATACTTGTTTACTGGTATACCATGTACAATGGTAAATTAAAACCAGTCCAGTTGTCACAAATTGTAAATGAACATTTGATTTGAAAAATAACTACACTTACTACATCCTGCTACTATTTATCTCAGTATCTGATTAAAGAGTAACTTGCTGAATGTGCACAAAGGGAAGGGTTCACATGGAAGGAAATGTGAATGCACTAAGAGGGATGCTAATGAGGGATGCTAAAGAACAAGGCTAGTTTATTTTCTTAATGTGAACCTTCAAGTTTCATAAAATTCCTCATTCTCCATTCATCAGGAAAAAAACTCTGAGCAAACCTTTACCATTTCCATCAAAGCTATAGCACGCTCCTCTAGCTCACTTAACAAGTGTTTGTAGCATAGTCGTACTGAGATACTTAAAGCATTACAACACAGGGGTGAAACAAGTTCTGTTGATTTTGCCTTCTGTAACTTCCCACTAACAAAGGGTCTCCATCTCAACAAAGCACTTCCACAGACCCAAATACAAGTCAGGCTGAAAAATACCTTCAGGCCCTCAGACACACACTGAACACAGCAAACATTCAGGCTTATTATTCCTGATTGAAGATAAAAGAGAATAACTGACAAACAAATAAACAAATACTTGTTACTGTTCCTGCTTGGGTATGAAATAGAAATGCAAGCAGATATGTATATTTTAATACACAGCTTTTCCACACTGATGTCACTGATAGGCCTAAGAGATTGTCAGAGATGAAAAATCACTTCCCTTTTGTTTCAGCAGAAGCCAGGTACCTAAACCTCACAGATCTGGACTATGCCAAGCAACAGGATACAATCCGCACCCACACACAGCTCATACTGGCCAAATCACAACTCAAACAATGAATTGGAAAAAAAGTAAGTGAAAGATGTATTGTCAGGCAGAACAAGAAAAGCTTAGGAAGCAAAGGAAAACAAGCTGAGTGTATATAGACTACACATAACACATCCCCTCCTCCCTCCCAGTAATGCGTCTTTGTTTAAAAAAAACAACCAACAAACAAGACAACACAGACCTACTTAATTCACTAATTCTTCTGAATGCCTCCATTTCTTTTACAAACTATCTGGTATGCCCCTGTGGGAATGCTCAGCAACTGAAAGAACCAAAAACAAGTAACAAAATTGATTTATTGGATATGACAGATTTCCTGGATCACAGAGCCCCTCACTGCATCAGCACGTGGTGGGGAGGAGAGAAGCCAACCCAAAAGAACTATGGTGTTTGTCAATAAAGGGCACTTGTTCATCAAGGCAATTGATGAAAGCAATACAATTGCCCCAGTGTATTTTAGTAGTAGTCATGCCAAGAACAACCTCTTACCAAAGAAATTAAGAGCAATGATTAAAGCCCCCCAAACTAAAAGATGGCTTCTCCAATGCAGGTATTTCACAAACAATCTTGGCAAATCCCTAAATTGCACCCCAATTCATGAATGGAGTAATTTATAAGTGGGAGGCAGCATGTTACAAATACTTGCAATAGCTGGTAACTGAGGGGTCCCCATGTCAGTAGAAGCGTTTGAGCCAAGGAAAAAAACCCTGGCTTCTTGATGGCCAGCACTTCGAACCATCATAGTTACAGAAGCAAAAAGTCAGAGGTCTTTTCCATAAGTGACAGAACTCACAGAGCTGGTAGCATTATCTCTAACCAGAGTTGCCCAACATTTCTTATTTTCACATACATTTATAATTTTGGAGATTCCTAGTGTAGCAGTACTTCAGTTTGGCAATTCTTCTTGCCTTTGTTCCCAGTGACATTTTAAGTTGCAACAGGTCACTTAAGATTATTTCTTCTAACCTCTGGTTTGGAAGTAATAATCTATCTAACATTAATATTCTTACCATTTCTTTGCTAAGAAACTGTAGTGCTCTCAATTTTGAAACAAAGGCTTGATGAAAGGGGATGGCAGGGAGAGGTTGCCCTGTTCTTCTGGGGACATTTTGCTGTTTCTTTACTTTTGAGACCAATTTATCAGCTTTATGGTAATTAGAATCTGATTGATACTAAAAGAATATGACTGTTGGTATGTGAAGGATGACAGCTTCAGTAAGAGCTAAGATGGCAACTCAGTAACATGCAAGACTACTTACAAGAGGAATATCGTATTGGTAAAGCCTGAAGAAATTTCCACAATTTGTGGGTTGTAGCTAGCTATGAATGCAGGAAAGCAAAGCAGAATTTTCTGGGGAAGAAAAAGGTTTTATGGCTCAAAAAAGAATATTAAGAACATCTGGTCTAGCCTCCCACAATGTTGATCAAAAAAGCTTCAAAGAGTTTTCTAAAAATACAGTGCAACCGAAACAGAACTTACAGGCAGCAGTGCTGACAGGCTCAAAATGATGCAGATTCCACAACGTTCCCAGGCGAATCATTCCCCTTACCAGGAGGGAATTATCCTCACTAATAAGTGTTCTGCATTTTATTCTTCATCTGATCCTCGACCTCCACCTTCCTGCCATTGTTTTTATTGAATTAAGTTAAAATGCTACTGGCTACCGGAAATCTTTCCCTACACAAATGGTTGAGCCACAAACACATCACCTCTGTATTCTTTTACTCAGCCTCTCAAAAAAGAGCTGTGTTCTCCAAGCATTGTCATTCTTTTGAGCCATTTCCTCTGCTGCCTTTTTATTTTTTTTAAGTGTGCTTCAAAAATAGGTTTAATTTATATTATTAGGTCTCAAATGCAGCTCTCATGGACCCTTCTCAGCAGAATCATGGACTGGAATTATTAACATATTAAAAGTACAACAGCTGAACAATATATATTGTTTTAAAAATTATTGTAGAAAAATATAACTTAAACTATCCAGACTGAAGGAGTACTTCACCAGTTATAACAGAAATGTGGATTTTCCAAGATGAATCGGTTGCGTAGCATCACTACCTGTGCTTAGGGAAGGAACAGGAAAGGAAGGTACCGGAACAGTCACTCTGTTACAGTGACTAAAGGATTTCCAAATAATCATTTTTTTTCCCCCAAGAAAAATAAAAGTTACTTGAGCCACAACTCACTTCATGCCACAGAGCTTACTAGTCACTCTCAATGAAACCACACAAACCTCTGACTATTACACTTCAGTTTGACAATACAGGCTTAACCCTCTGAGTGGGAATTCAGTTCTATTTTGAACCTCTGAATCATATCCAAGTAAATTTCCCCTTCCTAAAAATAAAAACATATTAATAGTTGCCCCTACCATATCTTCAACAATCTACCATCAGTCAAATATGCCTCAAGTAATTGTCAAAGTCTACGTGTCACTGAAGAATGAAGCAATGACTTTCCAAAGGCCACTTACTTCAAGTAAGGAAACAGACAAATATGTCAGACTGCAAGCCCACCTCCTGAAAACCACCTTCATCTAAAAATCTATTCTAGTGAACAATTTATTTCCTTCTAAGATACTGACAGAAAGAATCGCGGTCGTAAATCATATTTCACATTACTAAATGTGAGAGTCCAAAACCGGAATAAATACAACCTAAAGAACAACAGAGGAAGGCAGAGCAGGGAGAAGTGAAGAGGCAGTGGGCGTAATAAGGGGGAGAATAAGCAGCTGAAGTGAAAAAACATTTATGTATTTAGGAAACAGACTGTGCTTTGACATATTGCCAAATAAAATCATTCCTACAAATGACACGAATAAGACAGGCAGATTTCATCATGCCAAAGTATCCTCACTTACAAAATAGTAGAATTAACTTAATAGCATTCTCAGTAGATTTATGACAGTACCAAAATAATCACTGAAGAAAAATATCCGCTGTCTTGAGATGATGACGAAGGCTATACAACATATATGAAACTTCATTTTCTTAGTCACCTTCTTAATTACCTTAAAAATACTTAATGGAACACAAGGGTCTGCAGACCTCACATTAAACAATTTCTCAGTGCAATAGTTTATTTTACTGAACAGAAAAGTAGTATGTAATCTCTATAACCATAACAACCTGAGCAGAGGTCAGTACCTCAAGTGTCATCTTCCCGCTCTCTACCCTACCCACTGCTTGGTCTTTCCCATCTCGCTTCCTTACTGCCACTAAAAAAAGTCCTTAGAATTCCCTCTACAAACCAATGGTTCCAGCATCCTAAAGATATGCTCTATGATCCATTCTCATCTGCCAATAAAAGATGAATGAGAGAATACCAAGATATGCAGCTCTGAAACAGACCCAGTAGGCATAAGGGACAAACCCTTCCAGGTCTTGGCTGTTACTAAACGCACTCATCTGACTAGGCGAAGAGCAGCAATGTTAAACAGTGTTACAGCCATTTACAGACACCCTAACCTTGGCAAACAGACTAATACCACCTAGTTTTCTCTTATGCATAGATTTGCTTTATTGAAAAAAAGAATAAGCAACTCTTTTTACAACAAACCAGACAGATTACAACTGAATCTAAGGCAGCTATGACCATTCCTCCTTTACTTACCTCTGCAGGTCTACTATTTCATTGTTTAATGTATCGAGTTCTTTAATTGCAGAAAAATCTGCTACAGAATTCAGTCCTTGAGTACTCTGCAAGATAAAACAAATAAATACTGTTAGTTTATAGTTCATACTGCCCAACAACTACATTCACTTTACTTTTTGTGACAGCATGAACTATCCTCTTGTAACAACTGCTGGTAGCATTGTATTTCAAATTTTCAACCTCCAAAATCCCCAAACTGTCCAGATGCCATATTAACAGAACACAACATACATCCAACACATCCAGTAATTCAAACAGGAGTTTGTTTCCTGCAAGCACCTGATGACATCTTCCACAAAAGCACAGAACCACCCAAACATACAAATAAAGAGTAAAACTTGTTCTAAAGTGACATTTACCTTAGAGTTAACATTTAGCTAGCTTCCTGGCATTCAGTTAAAAGTGGTTTGGTTTGTTTACTACTTTTATATTAATATTTCTTCACCTTGGTGAACCCTTCTGTTCCAAAGTATCAACATGTACTTGCAATTTGATAATCTGAAGTCATAGTTAAGTTATGTCTGTGAGTTCCCATTTACTTAATGTCTTTTTATAAAGACAACTACTGTAATACAAGCTATTTATTTCAAAAACATAAACACAAATGACTGGAGAACAAATGCTGAAAACACAAATTAGCAAATACTGTAATTCTTCTACTGTGCCTTATCACAACACAAACATGTTTAGGAAGCCACAGTCACTCTAACTACCTTCTATAAATACATCATCTCCTTTAAGACTTGAACAAAGCCACCAAGGGAGAACACAAACTTCAGAGGAAAAATACATACATGTAATTTAAAGAAGGCAAGTGATACCTCAAAACTGAAAGAAAAGTTACAGAATTTTATTACCACAGAAGTGTAAGGAAACAAAACATTAGATAACAGCAATATACATACATCTGCGTTCTGAACATCTATCAAGAAAGACCACCAGTTAACTTTCCCTACTTGAAAACCATAATAATTACTATTATACTTACTGATATTTCTGCCACTGTCTTTATATTTGTCACGTCAGAAGATGAAGCCTAGGGTGGGGTTTTTTGTGTTTTATTTTGTTTGGTTTGTTGGGTTTTTTCTTTATTTTTATTTTTTTGTTTTTACAATCTGTCACTCCACTCAAGAAAACCAGCAAAAAAGCCTATTTCTGTACTCTCATCCTTTGGGTTACATTCTCAAGCAATAATCTTGGACAAACAGGTTCTTTCATATCAACAAGACAACATCTCTTGAAAAAGCTCTAAATGAGCTGAAGGTTCAAGCTCAATCCAGTAAAACAAATTCTCAGTAAGGATTTGCAGGGCTAACTAAAAGCTAACTTACCTTATTTCACAATATTCTTATTCTGATTGTGTTAGTAACACACATACACACAATAAATAAATAAATCACGCTGATGTCAGAGTTCTGTAAAAACAATTTACACACAGAGAACTGCAGTAATGAACACTGATCTCACCTATCGTGTTCTGATCACCGCATCTTCTGCAATATCATTAGTGAAACCACAGGTATTAGGCCTAACGATAACTGCCAACTGTCATGCTGGGTTACTGCTCTGTCACCACTTCCCCAGCAATTTCAACAGGGTAAGACATAGCGTTTGCTGTCAAGTTTAAGCAGCACGTGTTACTGACATGTAACAGCCACAGAGGCCTGGGTTTATCTTCCAGATGAACAACAATGGAAATCAGCAATAATCTGAGATTGCAACATACTGTGACACTTGTCTGAAGAGCTGGGCTATACCAGTGATTATGTAAGAGTCTTAGAAGGACGTTCATTATTAAACCAACAGACAGTAAATATTAGAAAAGCAAAGATTCTCTAACCTTGAGAAAGCAGAGTTAACAAACTGACAGAATAATAAGGATGAAAAGCAGAGTGGTGCAGAATGGAAAAAACAGTCCAAACTAGAAAAGAGACATAGAAAGGAAAGCAAACATACAAAAAAGATTAGTAGAGTTGCAAATAAAGCAATTACTTTTTAAAAACAGAATGTAAAAAGAAATTAGATACCAGTTACAGAAACTCAAAAGTAGTGCCAAATTTTGAGTTTCATTTTTTCAGGTGCAAATTTTTCATTCTGTTTAAGAAAGTTGTAGAATTAGGTCAATGTTTTGCACAACCAAGAAAAGGTAACCCACATCAGACTTTGGGATGCATAAAAAAAGTCAGAATTTGCGATGACCTCTACCATTTCAATAAATACAACTTGAACTGCTGAGGTACAGTCTACTGCTGGATTAAGATAGATGGCAATCAACAGACTATGAAGACATTTAAACTATCTGTGAAGTACAAAATGGAGGACCATTACCATTTACAACTTGAAATAGCTAATTCCAGATTTTATTTAGTTCACAATTTTTCCAGACTTCTTGAAAAAGAAATGAAAAAACCCATAATTGTGCACACGTTAGGAGAAAAACATTGAACTTGTGTGTGTTTTTTCAAATGCAAACTGAAATTTCTTTAGACAGGCAGTAGAAAGAATATTCCTTCAAATTAGACAAAGTAATGCTTTCTCAACATAAGATCTCTCCGCTTGGTTGGCAGGTGTAGTAAATGACAGCTTCATTTTGAAACATGAATGGAACAGTGTTTTGTCAATTCTTTGCACTTAAGGGTTGTTCTCTTCCTGGTGCTCTGATAAATTTAAGGTATGCCAGTACTTGAGGGGTTTCTTGCACAGCCTTTGAAACTAACGTTCTTTCTTTGAGATTTGTACCAAAAATGCCAAAGCCATCCTTACCTTCTGTAAGCCAATGCCTCTGTCTGAAGGTGGAATCATCTCTGGAGTCAGAGCCTGAGGTGGATCAATGCCCTTTGTTAACTTCTGATTAATTAAATAGAAAGCCAAAGCAAACTGTTCCTTTGAAAGCTTGCCGCAGTCCTTTGTGTCACAGAGTGCCCTGTACAGAGATGCACATGAAATAAAACAAATCTTTACTCCTGCAAGTATAGCCCTGTTTATTGTACTTGCTGTCATTTAATGTGTGTGAAAACTGTTATGTGTGTATCTCCTGTTCTAAAAAATGCAACACAGAAGGCACAGTAACAAATAGGAAAGTTTACTCAAACATACACATGCATGCTGAGGTCTACTGCTCTTACAGAGAATTCTGACCTGGTCAAAGGCAGAACCAGGTCTCTGAGTCACTACCACCACCTGAGTATCTGTAACTTAAGTTCCCCAAGTTTACCTACTTTTCCTACCTCTGAGGTTATATTAATCATACCTTGGAAAAAAAAAGCTTATTATCATCAGTGTGCCCAAGAGTAGCTTATAGTGGGGAAAGAAATTAAAAAGCAATGGGTGTCACTACTAGCTGTAAGGAAAGACAAACAAGTTGCAGAATTAAATGGGCCGTAAGATCACATGCTTAGAATTTTATGGAGCTATTTCTCCTTACCAGAATACGGGCAGTACCTGTGTTAAGATGTCATTGTGTGACTGTGTATTTAAGATACAGGGATTTAACTGAAGTGCAGTACTAGTTCGTCACAACCTGTGCTCAGACACTTCCTCCCCTAGGAAATGACACACAGCATAAACCTGTTTCCCCCACTTCTGTCCAAACATAGAAGCAAGGAAGTTACCACCATTTATACAGAGGCCATGCCAGTCTATACAAAAAGCAACTTTGCTTTCCAGAAATGTCAATATAGTGCCTTTCATGGAAAGTGCTAGGAAGGAGCGAGAAACATGCCATGTCTGAACAGCTGCCATGGAAAAAATCCCTACCAGATATGTGCAAGAAGAGCAGAAGGCAGTCCTGTCTTCAAGAATAGTTCTCTGGCTTCCACACCCGACACAAATCCATCCATGTCCTTGTCAGTTTTCACAAAGATCTCATCATACTTAATTTTGTCTGCAGGCGACACAACCCACTGAAGGGGGTGGGGATGGAAAGGGGGAAGAAACACAAACAACAAAAACCACAATACTAAGATATAGGCCATTCTGTTTTCAGACAGTTACTTTCAGAGTCACAGAACTCAAGGATTGCAGCACAGATATTTAATTTTTTTTTTTTAAATATAGGTGCCTAGTTCATGGCTAAGTTCTATTCTTCAAAACAGAGATGCACAGAGATCAACAAGCAACTTTGAAAGTAGAAGCAAAGTATTACATGAGTGGAATACCAAGGCTACTGATACTGATTTGCCTCTCTGCCTCAGTATTAAAAAAGCCCCGATCTCCTCCCAGCATGGTGTTGTCCCCTCATCACTGTGTTCAGTCACAGTCCTGCTTACTGTCTGGCTCCATCAATTCTATTCCTTTTTACTCAGCTGGAGATCTTTAGCTGGAAGGACTGAAGAACTGCTCAAGCCCAGACTGTTAATAGCTGGCACATTTACAATAGTGGAATTTATATCTGATCACGGTACAGATGGGAATTAGATCCACCTCTCTTACCTCAACAATTTTTCCAAATACCAAGGTACTATAATTATATTTTTGGAGTCAAAATGCCTTCACATGCATGCTTGTTGATACTAATTAATTTCAGTGTACAAACACACTTAAATGAATCCCAAATGGTGCTGTACATAAAATATACACTGACACACTCATCCAGGATGGTGTTACTTTGTAATACATCCAGCAAGTCTTACCAAATAAACTGCCAGATAAAACCCCTGGCACCTCCAGCAATAAGATAACCATTTCTTACCAATTACTCAAATGTCCAAGTACCCTATGCATTACCTACTACAGTTCTTACCTTAAAAATAAAAAAAAACAACAAGCACAGGGGGATCCTAAGTTATTATTTTGAGTAGGAGTAAGATAGGATCTTCTTGGAAAGCCATTTACCCAAATTCTAGATTCTAAAATGACCTGGATTAAATAATGTGTGTGTGTGTGTGCAACATGTCAAGTTTCTTATTATTTATGTTTGTCTGCATTTATCTAGACATCTTCATTAATGACTTTTTTAAATTGCACATACATGCCTGCCACAATTTGTTTTATGAGCTTGTCAATATTCAAATTAGCCTTCAGCCAGAAGACTTCTGTTCTGCAGATGGGTGCCTGGACTAAATTTTTAAACCGTTTTCTTACGATTCCAATCGTTGGGTTGAGTCTGGTGCCTTAATGTAATTTATTATCAGATATTTAAATATCTTCAAAAATCTTTACTAAGTAATATTCTTTTATCTAACTGTTTATACCTGAAGGCATCTAGAAAAAAAAACCCCATACCTCTCCACCTACTCTTCCCATCAGCTTCCTGAAATTCATCAACCAATCAACAGGGCAAGGAGGAAACTAAAAACTTTTATCAAGCCTCTTCAGTCTCCAAAGCACAGCATTAAGAGCAGAAATCCTCTAACCCCAAGTAACTTCAGAATTATACCTGTGTTAAAGGTGTTTTGGCAGCTAAAATGCCTACAGGTGGCAAGGACTGATGAGACTCTTTGGTCGATGATGAAGGTGGAATTAATGGCATTGCTCCTGGAACACTAATAGGTTTTCTCTTGGATGGTGGCACCAAAGCTGCAGGCAAGGACATTGGCACTGGTTCTTTCTCCAAAGCACAGTACACCAAAAACATGGCCTGAACAAGAAAACAAGGTATGGGGATATAAATACAAAGGAAATAAGTATATAAATATAAAAACTTGTTAGTTAAGAAGTGACTTTGTAGCATTTTTTCACTGTTTCTCCTTTGCAAGTCCCCCTCAACTGAGCTGCAGCTTATCACCTTCTGGCCTGCATCTATCATTAATATTTTTTAATGTTCAGTGCTTAGCAAATGAATTTCAGTATATTTTAAAATATTAAAGTGGTTCACCTAAATATTACCAAGCTTGTACCACCACTTGTGGAATTCAGTTTGGAAGAACACTTTATACACTTCTTTTCAATCTAGTTGCTATTTTTGTAGGAGTTGTTCCACTTACTATTGTTATGATTGTACATTGTGGTTATTTTATGACTGTTCCTCAAGACACAGAACCGCAACTTAAGTGTTCAATACTTTAAGATTATCTATTTATCCCAAAATAGCATAGCAATCCTCTGATCTTAAAAGGCAAATTCTGAAGAATTACAGCATAAACACAGAAAATAAAGTATAGCAACAGTTAACTACCTGGGTCTTAAAAGAATTTGGTTTTAGAAGAAACTGAAGCATAAAGGTGCTTGAAGATTACTAGAACATATTTGAGAAAGCAATTTGTCTATTTCTGAGAAAGGATACAAGTGTATGTGACAGCAGAGGAGGGTAAATTCATTATATTTACATTACAAAAATACCTAAGCAAAGTTTTGACACCGTAACAAATTCTCAGTAATTAAATCGGTATTGTAAACTTTTGTTTTATTCTATCTTTTAATTTTGACTCTGCAAGGATGAGGATTCCTGTAGTTCATAGAAATCAAAAACTGGCTTTAGTCCCACCTGAGGGCAGAAAGGTCACATGACTTTTTCAAGACTTTTGTGATGCAGAATGCAGTTAAAATAATTTGACCACTTTTCCAAACCATTGATATTTCTCTGCATAAAACAAAATGCCTCTCCTCCAGAGTGAAAAGTTCACAGCAATTCAAAAAGTTCATGCACCATTCCTTCTTCTCCAATTCACACACATGCAGAGACAAGTTGGAAGTTTGCTGTCACCTTTAAGTCTTCCAAAAGTAAGAGCCTCCCACTCTTCTCACTTGCCATCTCTTGTGGGAAGTGAAGCTTATTTACCACTTCTTCCATTAGTAGTGTTAAAATTCTAACTTGCTATGAACTTTTCAACAATTTATATACTATTTCTTTCAATTTTTCCTCAAAAGTATCTTGAGGCATTCAAGTACTATAAACACTGAAGGTTAAGTTAAAACTTACTCAGAGAAGTCACACAGTCTCTCGTAGGACAGCACATCACAAGTATAAGCTTTTAATACCCATTTAGCCCACAAAGTTACTTCTGTGTAATGACAGACATTTGACAGCCTGACAAACACATTAACTAGTACTAAAACTTGATTAAGGTCTCTGAATAAAGGCAATGGATGGAATATACAGTCAAAAATTAATAGACCATACATCCATGTTAAACCTCTGCTATTAGGCTTTCAAAATTGCAAGAGGCAGAAGATACTTACAACTGCAAACTCATCTCGATCCAACATTCCATCGCGGTCAATATCACTCAATTCCCACACCTACCAACAAAAAGCAGAATATAGGGATGACTGCCTGACCTGTGGCAGGTTCCTATGTAAAAATCTCATTAAAAACAAGCCTGAGAACAGCCTCCCTCCACCATTGCCTAAGTTCCATTAAGATTAATGACATTAGTTTTCAGTGAGCAATATACATTTTATATAAACCATGCAAAAGAAGACAAATTTTTTAGGTTGCAGAGTGCACTAAAGGCACCACGTCCAACACCACGTGTTAGAAGAGCACACATAACTGATACAGTCTAATAAGACAATGATCCTTCGAAGTATCAGAACATGATGGTTTTTTACAGGTGAATAGTTAACACGTGTAAAGCCACTCTAAGATAGTATTTAATACTTAGGCTCATTATGAGAAATCTTCAATTTGAAAAACAGACATTATTGAGTGTAGCACAGTTATTACTCATGAATTAACAATTAAAAAGAAAGATGTTCTTACTCGTCCTAAGATATCCACTGGCAATTTTGAGTTAAGGAGTACGGGTTTCACCTTATCACCTGATAACAGTCCATTCACAGGATTTAGGCTGTCAAAAATAGCATCATACTTGGCCTTGTCTTCCAGCTGCAGAGGCAGAAGAAAATTATTACTTATGGGAATAGTCACACTGGTAGCCAAGGAAGAAGCACTTCTGAAAGTATTAGCTTTTTTTTTTTGATGTTACAGTTGGAAATACACACAATTGCAGTTTCTCATGCTTAAATATGAAAAAGATACTATTTCTAAGTCAGCTAGAGACCCATCCAAAACCTAGTGAAATTTATTCTTCAATTATTTTCATGGCCTTGGGTCACTATTCACTTTCCTTTTCTTTCAAATTTCTGAAGAGTAGAGATTTCCCAAGGTTGAAGTGTTTTCAATCAAATTAGGTCTAGTAACCCCATTACAGATTTGACACAAATGGTAATTTATCATACCTTATACACTATAGCTACCAGCAGCATTGTATTTTTCTTAGACTTATGTTTTCATGCAAAACACATCACAGC
The DNA here is from genome assembly GCF_964237585.1 of Gallinula chloropus. Classification (NCBI taxonomy): domain Eukaryota; kingdom Metazoa; phylum Chordata; class Aves; order Gruiformes; family Rallidae; genus Gallinula; species Gallinula chloropus. Next base: position 6,950,482 of record NC_140091.1, on the reverse strand, counting down.
TCTAAGTAAACAGTCTGAACTTTAGTTTACCTTAACAGCCCACGGTACATCACTTGATGCTGTTCCACTGAGTAGCAAGGGACTACTAGTATCAGTCTGTGGAAAAAACAGGGAAAAAGCCACACTGAGACAGATGTTCCTTCCATTAAAGGCAACACTAACAGAACAAATACCATATAATGCATATAAAATCATATATAATTTGAATATGTATTTAAATCTCCACTAAAACACGTAGCACCTTATTCCACAGTGTTTAATCTTCCCCTCTTGTACAACAACAACACTCTCAGAAGTGCTTGGTATTTATACCAAAACTTTCTGATTGTTTACTGGAAAGCAGTTCTTATTAATGGGTTTATATGTTCAATTAAAACAAGAAATCTTACAAATCTTGGTGGAGGAACAGGCAAATTAAGACTACTCAGGGAAACATCCAATCCATTCTGCGCACATGCTACAAGTCGTAAAGCCACAAAAAATTCCTACAGGAAAAATGAAATTTTGAAGAAGTTACTATATGAAAACACTCACATTTCAGAAGAATTAAGAGCTTTTCTAGCATTGCTATGTGTACAAAGGGTTGCAAATGGCTTCAAACAGGGTCACAGCGTGACAAAAAGCAGCAGGCAGCAACCACTGAACATCTCCAGTGAGGCAAAGTTTGCAGTTACTAGCTCCAAGCGTTTAGGAGCTTCCTGGCTAGGGCAGACAGTTCTTCTATGGCAGAGCAGTGGAAATTTAAAGTATTAAACAATTACAGCTGCATCTTGGAGGAACAGAGTTTGTCCCAAAGGTGACAGCTGATAGAAGGGGAGGAAAGAAAGGTGTATCACATGAACCAAAAGGAAGTTTTGTAGATGGTACAAGCTCCTCCTTTTCCTACCACAGGATGAAGCTGTTGGCTCTCCACAGGCTGTGATTTAATAACTATACTACAAACAGCAACGCACATTAGAGCTTTTCAGTGGCACCGCTGACGTGCAGCGACTGCCAAGCTGCTCATTGCTGCAACTTCAGCAAAACAACTCCAAACAGAATGTACCAATGCCCTGTACCCAAGTTAGATAACTAAGAATTGTGAACGTTTTACTAAACTTTAATTTTTGCATTCAACTTTCTCCAAGTTTAAGAGGAAAATCTACCTTTGTAGTAAATACATTAACCCTTAAATTACTTTGCAGTATATTGTACTGCACAGCTACACAGCAGCTCATACTATGACTTGAAGAAGAACTGATGAGGTAGCTGAAGGCTGCTTAATTTATTGCAGCTTACACTGAAGTAAGAAGTACATATCTAATTCCAATTAGAAACATCTGAAAAAAACCAAACAGTTAACCTGCTTTCCTGAACTAGAAATCTTAACTTTTATCTTATTTCAAGGCTTGCTAATGGTTAATGTAACCTCATGCACAATATAAAACCATACCTGTTTGTTCAGGATACCTTTGCCATCAGTATCAGCTAAATCCCAAATCTGAAACACAAAAACCATAGAGAGAAATTCTTCCACAGCACTGAGAGGCAGCCACCAAGTCCTCACTCCATTTAACAATGTATTCTTGGATGAACATTCAGGTCTTAACTTTCATCACAGCACTTCTTTGTGGTGAAAAATTTAAGTTTTGTCTTAACCTCCACCCCAAGCTATGTGCATAGTAGAATAAGCAAGGATACTGAAGCTGGGAAGTATTGGATAGCACAACTGAAAGCGTATCAGGGAAGATCACATATCCTGTAGAACCACTAAGTATTTTAATTTGCACAGGATAGTAACTGACACAAGAGACAGGATAATTAACAATCATCATCATCAAATACCTTTCCAAGTACCAAATCTGTCAATCCAGACTTCTTCAAGAAAACAGCTGCATCAGAAGCTAGCACTCTTCCAGCATTAGCAGAATCAACCTGTGGGGCAAGGAAAAAAAACCCTTCACATGACAAACGAGCTTTTGAATCAACACAATCTCTTCACACAGGCTCTCAAAAAGAAGAATGCTCAGATTAACACAGTCACTTTAAGAACAATCCTTAGACTTTTTTATAAAAGAAAACCCCCCTTTCATTAAAAATCATGGTACATTAGAGTTGAGACATTTTGAACTAGCTGCTCCAGATTTAATACAAAAGGCTTTTGAAATTGGTATTTAAGCTAACAGTGCCAATTTTAAGATATATTATGCAAATCTATCTAAGCATCTTTCACACTGGTGTGTTTGACCATATTCCAGACAGCCATGCTGTTACCCCACCTGTCTGATGGGGATACAGTTCTGATACAGAACTAAGAGCTGGGGGTGTGGCCCGGTTTGGAGCAGAAGCAAGGAAGGTAACCCAGGTCTCCCAAGTCACAAGCTGGCACCCCAACACAAACCTACTCTTACAGGTCATCAATGAAGATTTAATTAATACCACTTTAAAGATGAGGAAGAAACACCAATATGTACGAAAATAATTATGTCTGCTGCTCTAAGTTTCTAACCACTGATTATGTCTGGATTTCAAGGTCTCTAGGAGAAAGTTTCAAGTACAGAGAAAGGCACAAAAATTTCTCAAGTTATGCAGTAGGTAAGGAAGCTTGTTCACATTAGACCATCATCTGATCCTAGTTAATTAGCCCTTCATAATCAAAGGATTTTCTTTGTGATGCCTACAAAATTTTTCATTTGTAAGACAGAGAATTTCCAGTTTGATTACATTTAATTGTCCAGCTCTGAATTCATTGCTGTTATGATCTGAAAAATAAGGTTGTGCTTGAAGATACCCTAACCACCTTAGAAGTGGTAAATGCTTAATCCTTAAAGTGAAACTTCTTAGACAATAGTTTTGGCAGAATGTCAACCAGCATGCATTTTCTCCTGGATCAATAGGGAGATCATTAAAGTAGATTATTATTCAGGTTCCTAAGCAAGAACAGTGCCTCAGTTATACCCTCAAGCGGAAGCAAGCAGTAAAACTTACATCACCTACATGAAGGCAAGGGAAATAGAAGAAAAGCTGTGAGTCTGTGAGCTTAAAGCAAATGCACATCTAAAAAGTGCACAGTATGGAGACCAGGCCTAAGGATATCTTCAGTTCAATGAAAACCGTCAGGCTTAGTAAATCAGACAGGTTGTGGTACAGGTCCTGCAAGACCTAGAGATCAGATAATCAAAGATAAAACTTATATATTATCACCAAAACCATGACCTTCCCATGATCAGCTTTGACTTCTATGATCAGCTGATATGCCCTGAAACTGAAGAATCTGTGATGTGACAAAGGCTTCAAAGGACAGCAAAGAGGCAACAGAGGTCACCTAACTTTCCACACTTCCTGGAGACAGAGATAGAGCATGCATGGAAACTGAAGTACACACAGAGAAAGAGTAACTTGATGCTACCGTTAGGTTTCCCCTTTTGAAGATGAATGATTTTTGAGCACTAGCTGAACAGTCAGCATGGCTGGCTTTGAAAACCATCATGTCAGACAGGACAGCAAGTTTGGGAAGATACAGCAAAGCACTTCACATTGATGACGCACTGCACCATTTACAGTCTCACAGCTCTGTGTTGATACAAAGACTATATTCAATCATTTGTTTGGAATTGCAAACCCAGCCTTCAAGTTCATAGGTGCAGCACACACAAGGTGCTCAAAGTAAACAGCTCCCAAAGATGGGCTTAGAACTAGCTAGTGAAAGCCTGCTGAGAAGTTATCATGTGGAGAGCATGCTGCAGCAGATGAAGGTTGCCTGTAGACACATCTTCTAAAAGTGAACAAAAAGTTCTGAAAGCAATCCCAAAAGCATCACAATACAAAAGTGAAAATAGCTTTTTTCCGTCTTCCTCCCCAACATAGCTGAGAGGCTGTTTCCTACAATTAAGGATTCCCTGGTCAGAGCAATAAAATTACAAACATTGCATCCTTGTTAGCCTGCTCCTCAGATTGTTTACAGTATCTAATCCAGTCTGTGCAGGAGAGCTGTTCATGTTATGGGCAAAAAGTTGCCCAGATGCCACATCAAACCCCCTTTCCGTTAGGGGAGTCAACCTTGCCTATAATCACAGTAATCTTGGCACCCACTCAGAAAGCCTCCAGCCTAGGACTTTTCCCCTCTTTGGGGAAAGTCACAAAGCAATACAGTATTAGCTGTGTTTTATTTTTCTATTTCCCAGAGCAAGGTGACTTTAAGGGATTGAAGCAGGATTCTTATTTAATCTGATACCAATACTGTTTCTTTTTGTGCAACTAATTCCCTAAATTTTAGTAACTTTTTTTAAGAGCTGTCTTGCATGCTGGGATGGGGGTACTTGCTAAACATCACAATAGTACAGAAAATTGGCTTGCTGTCACACAGACAACACTGCTGGTGTTTGTCAGTCATACATCAACCTGGTAGAGCTTTTTCTCTGACATGCAAAAAGCAGCTTTCACAGCCACACTGCCCAACAACTCTCTTGTTCCAAGGTACTTTTTGTAGGGCCAGATATAATTAAAAACATACATCTGATGTCATTAGGTCACAAAGTAACAGAGATAAGTACTTCAGCTGAGAAAAGAATCTGTCATTATCTGGGGCATACTGTGGTCCTGCTACATTGGCATCACATGTGTGTGATGAAGTAACAGGAAATTACTTACTTAAACCTATCCTTCAACCTTGCCCTGCTTTGAAAGTCAGTCTAGAAAAGGTTAAAGAGGAAAAGTTATTTGAAAGAAAAGCATCCCTATTGCAAGGTTAAGATTTCAATGGCATTCTAAGCACAAAGCCTAGGATTTGTACCCACTTCACAACACCTTATGCAAGATGAATTACTCCAAGTCAGTGACAGAACAGGAAGCATACCAAGCAGCAGAGCTAGTCCAGGTGACAAATTTATTCTCAAGCTGCACTGAATAGACTGACTAGAATAAAAACCACACTCTACCCAGCACCATAACACAAAGTGGGAAATGTCTAACACGCATTTTGAAAGCTATCACATCTCACTATCTAAGGGAGGAAAGGAAAAAGGTACTTACTGCAACTGCAGGTCTCTAGACATTATACATTCAAAAGCTACTTTTTAGGACAAATGCTTGCAGAAACAGTTTGGCTGAGCAAGTCATAAAATCAATCCTCCAGAACACAAATCCATTGGCACAACTTCACTAACAGTGACATCACATTGAAGGACTCCTTGTTCCTGTGTACTACTAGTCAACAAGTAGTGCTCTGATTTCACACACCTATAGATTCCAACAAATGCAAGATGCTAAGTGTCTCAGGAACCAGTACCACATCTGTGCTTACATTCAGCTTCTTTCTCCAACCTTTTTCTTCACACTTCAGTGGTTAAACAATTGCAGTCAGGCATGTGGCATGAGACAGGCAGGCATGTAGCAAAGATGACATGACAGTGATTAGTGACAGCCAGTAGTATTCAGCCAAGAAACCTTATGTGCAAAAAAAGTTGGCTCCTTGCTTTCCTTGGGAGTTTATGATACAGGCTTCCCCAGAGGCTTTTAATCTAATGCCTAGAGATAGACACACAGTGGATTTGTTCATCAGACTGAAGGAAAACTGTGAGGGCAATACTATCTCCTTCAATCTTTAGGAGCCATCTGAACTTAGATTATGGTAAACTCTTCTTCTTTTGCAATTTCAAAACTGCTACACTCTTGCAATAGAGAAAAACCCTTGTTAAAGTACAATATATATCTCAGACTTTTCAGGCATCACACTACTGTTTTATGTGCTTGATAACAGGACTAATCCTCTAAACACAATTGAAAAATAGAGCATGGATAGATATCATTGTCTCTCTCATACTTTCTGATGTTGACACCTGAAAGAGTTCATAAATAAATACATCATATGAACTATATCCTGCCTTAGGACAAACAGAAAATTACCAGTTGCATAAAGGAAAAAAACCCCATCCTATAAGGTTGGTTTTTTAAACATGGTTCATCAATCACACATTGGGTCTTTCTGTTTATAAAATGAAAAAAAAAAAATCTATTCTTAATTTCTTGTGGTTTAACCCAGCAGACAGCTAAAGCACCCACACAGATGTTTGCTGTGGGGGATGGGGGAGAGAACTGAAGGGGAGGGGGAATGGAAAAAAAGATGAAACTCGTGAGTTGACATAAAGACAGTTTCATGTGACATAAAAGGAAGAGAATACTAACAACAGAAGAATATAAAACAAGGGGTGCACAGCACAACAGCTCAACACACACAGAGCAAGTTCCAGCTAGCTCCTGAGCTGTGGTCCAAATCCCTGGCCAGCTTCCCCCAAATATATATACAGAACATGACATCATATAGTATGGAATATCCCTTTGGCCAGTTGGGGTCAGCTGTCCTGGCCATGTATGTTCCTGGCTTCCTTCTTGTGCATCCCCCAGCCTCCTCCCTGCCACAGCAGTATGAGAAGCTGAGAAGTCCTTGACTCAGCATAAACATTGCCCAGCAACACCAAAACATCAGTGTGTTATCAACATTACTCCAATCCTAAATCCAAATCACAGCTCCAAACCTGCTACTAGGAAGAAAATTAACTCTATCCCAAAACCAGGACAGCGTTGATTTATACAGTCATTTGGCTTACACTTCCTTAGAATGTATTTTCATGTATCTGTTTGTACAATAACATGGATTATGCACGTGATTCAACTACTCTGTAATAGCAGTATTTTATAACAGCTGTTTTTCACAAAACTGTATTTATAGGAATTATACCTTGCTTTTGCTGGAACTAAATATAAAAGACAGGTTATAAATAAAATGTGTATCATTATAATGTAACAAAATGCAATATATAAAATATGTAAAGTCAAAAGATGCCTTTTGGCATTCAGCAGCCTTCCACATGAATTTCACTCCTTACAGCATCTTGTAAGGACCTCTGTGGATACTCAGAGAGGTGCAAACCTTACGTAACACTAACTGCACTACAGACACAAGAAGTTCAGCTTCACTTGTGAAGAGGAGCAAAGAAGGTATCAATTCAATAATTTGCAAGAATTTACTCTTTTCCAACAGCTAACAGTCCTTTAAAAGTCTTTTAAAAGAAATGCATACCATACATTACATACCTGGCAGTTCCCTAGCAAATTAAATCATCTTATAACCAGTACTAAATGTATACTGATATAGCTCAGACCTAAGTGTTAGTTACAATAAAAACATTTTAAAGCAGAATAACTTTCCTGAGCTTTTACTGTTTGCAGAGTGTTGGCCATGCTGAAGTTTACAGCATAAGAATATTCTTCCTTTTAAATTCTTAATAAAATCTGTTCTCTCAACAAGAGTATACATACCTGTCGATAGAATTTCTCATACACAGGATTTGCACTCGACAGCTGTAGAAGAGAGAGAGACAAAGTTAACACTGAAGATCCATCTTCAATTCCCTTCTCCCTGGATAAATATAGAAAACACTTTTTACTGGTCCTCAAAGCTGCGCTAAACATGCACGTAATTCTGGTTAGTGTGTCGCATGATGGGGACTATGACAGCCCTTCAAAACAAGAATTTAGTCTTCTAGAAGTTGCAGCATGAAGTCACTGACACTAACCACTATCACATTACTGCCAGAGGGATCACCAGTGTGAAACAAGAATTCTTAAGCGAGATCACCTACAGGCAGAAGAAACCTGAAACGATGCTCCCTAATGAACATAAAGCAAGATAATTTTACTTCATTATCCACTGCATCTTTCCTTAGAGTTTGGTGCCATATGCAACGAATCTAACATTTTCAGAATTCTAATTTAATTCCTGGATTCACAACTAAACCCACAGGAGTGCTGCCACTGTAAGGGGGGGGGGGGGAGGGAAGTAATATTTTAACTTATTTTTGGCAACTTGAATCCTTGCCAGAGATAGCTTCTGCCTTTATTGCACTGCCAACCACTAGACATTCAGTGCTCACCTAAATTTAGGTGGACGATAAGAGTTTCTTTGGAAAAGGCCCTTTCTTTATGAATTTATTTTTATGAACTGATTTTTAAACTCTTCTTAGAAACTCTAAAAAAGCACAAGAAACTCTGCATCATCCCTCTTCCCAGTATCACCCTTTGTTCAGCCAAACGTATCATTTTTACAGCCAAACTGATCATTGTCACTCCTGGACAGGAAACATTGTGTTGAAGTCCTGCAATGAAAACACTAAGTGCAAAACAATCCTTTCATTCAGTACTTAGGGTACAAGCCAGGAATTCTTGTATTTCAGCAAAGTTTCCAATATTCACTTTAACACCAGTATCACTGTAATAACTGGAATTTCCTGTGACGCCTAATAGAATCGTAGCCTGGGAAATTTTTTGATTACCATTTCACTAGTAGCAGACTTGTTTTTCCTTCAAAGTATGCTCCACAATAAAACAACAGATACAAATACAGGCTACAATATCCTTATCTTCTGGGAGAAGAAGAAAAACACTGTGCAACATCTTTCAAAGTGCTGCTCTATATTTCACTTGGCCAAAGTAGTTTACGGTGTTTCTAACATGCAGCTGCAGAGTCAATTCAACTTGTTTTCAGTGCAAAAAGGAGGAAGAGAAAAGGTCAGATTACACAGCATGCAAAAATAGAAATACATTATTATGATTCCATTTAAAAGATTATCACATTACAACAGTAATGCTTGTTCTAGTAGTTAGAACCTTTGTTATAAACCTATGCACTGTAGAATACTAACCTAGGAAATAAAGAAAATCTCCAGGGTCACCTTTCATCTTCTGGTGTCAGTCAAACCTTTAGATCCCCATGTTTTCATCACTCTGGCACACTCACACTTAGGTGTAACAAGATACTACCACCAGTGCTGTTCACTCTGTCCATCCACAACCTTCCTTTGCATGACACTCTTTAAAACCAAACCAAAAAGCTATCCATTGAGAAAACAGGGGTTTTTTCCCCTCTATCCCAAATGAGAGAAGGTGGAGAAACCAGCTATTCCATCTTGATTAAAATCCAAAATACCGTATTCTAGCACAATGCAAAGCTCTAGGATTCATTTTCTGAGCTTCCAGGTCAAATGACACAATCTTGGTCAAACATTCTTTGCGCAGTCACCCTCTTGCTGTTTCCTGGACTCCAAAAGGACTTAGTATAGTAAAGAGCTGTTCCCCTAAACACTGCAAAACTCCCGGTTCTCTATTTCCAAGACTATAGGAAAGGACGAGGAATAATGTGCAAGCAGTTCCTCTCAGTGCTCTTCTGCCATTAGATCCATCTAGTTTGAGGATGGTATGAAATGAATTCAAAAAAGACAACCATAATTACTAGGGACTATCCTACTTGGAACCTCCTCTGCAGCCTGGAGGCAGTACTTCTAGGTTACAACCAAGAGACAGAACAGTAAGAAAAAAAATCCAGGCAGCCAAAGAGCAGGTAAGTTAAAGCAAGCTGGTTTTCCCACAATGCCCCTTCGAAACAATAAACTTGTCTCTTCTCTTCCCCCCTATTGATTTACCATCTGAAGTATTTAATGACAAAGCTTTCTACCTCTTTCCATTCTATCACCAAGCACACATCCTACAGCAGTAACAAAAGTAAACACAAGAAAATATTTACTATAAATTTACATGCAAATATTACCAAGTGCTGTGAGATTCAGCACTTTCATTCCCACTGAATAGCTAAAGCACAGGTTCTCTGTCATCTTCTCTCTGCCTACATATCTGTCACCACGTAATTAAGAACGGTTCAATTTAATTTTCAAATCACTACAGGAAACCTCCACCATCTTCTGATCAGTACTGAACAAAGCCTGTACAACATGAAAGGGTAGCTCCACTGCCTTTTTAGATACAGCTACAAATGTGGTTGAGGCAGTATCAACAATAAAAAAATTAAAAGTTCTATCTGCTTCAGGACCAGTCAGCCTTCACCTTACGTAAGTTTAAATTTGCAGACACACACACTCAATTTCTTCATCTTTCACGGAGGCCAAAGAGGAACAATAGGTCTCTCACTGCAGTAAGAACAAACTTAATTTAGCATTTTCTTGATCCCTCAGAGAAAAAAAAAATCAGAAGTTTGCCACATCTCAAAAGCTTTGGCTCCATATTATATATAACATATATAAAGACCTTTAAAGGTCTTTTCCAACCTTGTGATTCTATGACATCCATTGTTCATACTGTATTTGCATCCTACGTGCTTCAGTCATAAGACCCAAGTCCCGGCACCGCAGGCATTAGACAGGTGCCTTGCTTAGCCCCAGCAGCACTGTCCAATGCTCAGCACTCTGGCCTCCGTGACACAACACTGAAGTTTAAACTGACACTCACAGCTAATTAGGATACAAATTCCTAGTGCATGACTTGGTCCTGTTTACCCAAGCAGCTCGCTACTTTCTAAGACGACTGCCACATTTTTCACAAAAATTATTTCATGAGAGAACCTGTTGTGTTTGTTTTCCTGATGTCACGAAATTTCATGGAAAATCTTTACAGTCCTACCCCAAACTGTAAGTTTCCCCCTGAATCACACACATGCAGCTTTTCACAATAAACTGGGGGGAGAAAGAGAGAAACACTTTCATCTCACAACACTCTTTCAAGTATACCTCATGAAATAAATTTCACTTCAGCTGCATCCTCCTAAAATATTTTTACTAACCAGACAGCAGAACACAATTAGCACCAAAGAGTTTCAAATTACTTAAATGGAACTTTGACATTCAAATAAAGGATGTCCAGCCCTCTCAGACACTGCAGCTGCAAAGTCATCTGAAAATACCCTAGTCTCATTTGGAAATACCCAACTTCCCAGCCATGTTAAATCACAGTTAAACCAAACATGGGAAAGGGGAAAAGAAAACACGACACATTTGTGGGCTCACCTGCAGGTTAATACATCGCTTATTCTCTGTGCAGCAGAAAGTACTGACCTGCAAACTTTCTGTTGCTGGTGTTGTGAACTGATCTAACTGCAGCCAGCAACTGCACTCCCACCCTCTGTGCTGTCATTTTCACTTCCTCCTGCTCATCCCAACAGATTTACAGCGCTTAACACTTTGTTATGACTTTTGATAACCCTGAAATTCCACAAGCTAGAGCCTGCTATGAAAAAATTATCTTTAGGCTTCCTTGACTTTCTAAGATGGTTCTTAGGCTAGACAAGGACTAAAAAAAAAGAACAACAAATAGAAAAAAAGAACAAAGCCCTCACAAATGGTTAACAACAGAAATAGCTTCCTCAATTTAACTACTGATGTAAACTGTAGTTACAATGGTTTTAAGGATAGTGGCGATTTTTCTGCTTCTGTCAACATTATCACATCTGTCTGTGGTCCCCTTTCCATGTGACCAAAAAGTAAATAAACTCTACAATGAAAGGATTACACAGCCAGCAGGCAGGTCTTGCTGCAGAAAGCACCAGAGCAGACACTGCTCCCCTCTCCCCAAATAAAGAGCTAGAAGAGCCCAGGCCTTTAGACCACAGAAGGAAGGCTGCTGGCCAAGGACAATTTTTTTTCCTCTTCAGTGAGGAGATGTTTCAAACATTCTTCTTTTGCTGTTGAAGAAGCATACAGAAAAGGCTAATCCAACATTTTTTTAATATTAAAGCAAGCTTTCACAGAAGGCACTTCCTAACTATGTATCTTTAAAGACACGCTTATGTCCTCCACATACTTGAAGTTCATCTTTTCACTGAACTATCCTCCTTTCCTTCCTTGAAATAGTGGATGATTTTCTCAAAAGTCAACTACTGAACTACTGCAAGAGCAGTCTTGCTACAACTTTCCAGGCTCACTTCTACCTACTTAAGAGATTCTTATTTACCAGCTTTACTTTCTGTAAACATGACAACTGATTATCAGACTGAAGCACCCCAAGCCAAGAGCCTGTGCAACCAACAGACCCGCCTCAGGCTTAAGTCAGGTAGGAACGCAAATTTCTCATGGAGTTTATTAGCTATCAAATACATAGAGAGTAAGACACAGCCCCAGCAGCTTACAGTAACTTGTATGAAACAATTGTACTACCAACAGCACAAAATGGTGCCAAGTCTCCAAGCTTTAACACCATCACCTGTGAAGTCCTTCACTAACAGGCAACGGTACAGGCAGGCTGCAAAACGGGTGTCCCCACACCACGGGACCCCCACAAAATAAGGTAAAAGGAGTTCCAAGCAGTGTCTTCGGAGTTCAGTTTCTGTTCAAAGCAGGCATGAAACTCCGCCTTTCCAAGCCAGCCCTCTCGCACGCTGCCCAGCAGCGCTCCGACACTGCTACTCCGGAGACTCGCCCGATGGTGGTTCTCCCCGTGCTGTGTCTGTCAGCAGCAGAGCCCGGGAGCCCAGCAGGGAGGCTGGGCCGGCGGCTGCCCGCACAGACCAGGGGCGCTGGTACCTAACCCTGGGCTATCGCCTTTCAAACCCTCAGCGAACGCTCCCCTTGCCGCCCAGCTCACCACCACCTGCCTTCAAAATTTACTGGGCAGGTTGGTTTTGTTTTTTTTTTCCTTGGTTAAACCAGGCGCCCCATGTCTTTCTAGAAAACAAAAGCCCAACCGCGATTACAGCCGTACAGCCGCCGCAGCCCGCCCGGAGAGCCGCTCCCCGGCCGAGGGGCCGCCTGCGGCCGTGCCCCACCGCGCTCCAGCCGGCCGGGTCCCCCGCTCAGCCCCGGGCAGAGGCAGGCACCTGCAGCCGGCCGGGATCTCGTTTCACATCCACACCGTCCCCGGGCCGAGGCTCGGGAGTCACCCGGGGCAAGCTCCGAGCTGGCTGCCCGCCCGGCCAGCCGCCCCCTCCCTTCCTCCGTCCCTCCCCGACACACCCCTGTCCCCCGCAGTGCCTCAGCCGCCACCTGACAGCGCCGGCGGCCGTTAGCGCGGCCGTTAGCGCGGCGGGGCAGGGCTGAGGGGCGGCGGCGGGCACACAAAGCCGCGCCGCCGAGGGGCCCTGCGGGGAGCACCGAGCCACTCCCCAGCGGCGTCGGGCCGGCCCCGCCAGCCGCCTCACCGCCGCGGGAGCGGGACAGCCCCGGGCCCCGCTCCTGTCCCGAATCCCCCACCCCCGGGAGGCGCAAGGCCTCGGAGCCCGCCGGCAGGAGGTAGCGTGCGGCGGTCAGGGAGGGCGCGGAGGCCGGCGGGAGGTACCTGTGTCAGGGAGAGGTGGGCAGCCATGCTGCTTCCATCATGCACCGGCCGGGCCGCAGGAAGGACGCGCCACGGCCCCGGCACTCACGGCCCAACTTCAGCAACTTCCCCAGCCGGTCCCAGCCAAATCCCGGCACCGGATCCCCGCCCGCCCGGCGGCCGGAGCCTCCTCCGCCAGTACACAGCAGCCGGAGCCGCAAGCAAAACCGGGCGCCGGAACTCAGTCACGGGAGCCGGAGCCCACTCGAGACAGCTGCAACAAAAACCCGGAACAGGAGTCACTGGCCTGATGCGGCGGCCCAAATCCCCACACCCTGTCTCGAGCCTTTACCGTACCTTCTCTGTTGGCCCTGCTTCTCCTGTAGATGCTTCAAGCATTTTGAAGGGCTACCGTCCCCTAGTTTGGTCACGGCACAGGAGGGGGAAGTCCCAAACCAGGAGGTGCACCAGGTCTGGGCTTGGTTGCAACAGAATTGGGCACAGGGCCCAGGAGGAAGCAGCACATGAGCCCAGCAGGATGTGCTGACCCAACATGTCCTCTCCTGGCTCAAGCAGCAGTGAGGGGCAGCCCTGAGCTTGGCCTCTTGCCACTCTTTCTCACAGAAAACCACATGCATGCCCAGACAAGTCTTGGTTGTATGCATCCATCTCCTCGTCAAGCTGGTGGCACCTGGTTGAGCAGCGGGTCCTCTGCGAGGGCAGAAGCAGAGGAAAGAGGACGAGCAACCCTGATGACAGGAGAAACCATGAGACAACAGAGGCAGCAAGCAAAAGAGGAGCGAGCTAGAGTGAGAAGCTAACTGCACCTCATTCTCCTAACCCATAAGGAGCAACTGTGTACAAACTGCCTTAAAGCAGTATTTGTGTCCCCATTTATTCTACTCTGTCTGCTGCTTAAGGCCTCAGCAAACTCCCTCTGCCACAGCAGCACGTGGAAACAGGAGGGCACAAACTGCTCCTCCTGTACTAGCTCACACCCACACTTTGGCTATTTCAGCTGCAGTTCTGAGCTCTTTGCACAACCGCATCATACATCAGCCACCGAGGCTGGGCAGAGAACATTCCTATTTTTTTACTTCACCCCAAGAGGGATTAGGCACAAAGGTCCACATGTATGTGGACCAACAAGAAGAAATTACTTGGAGCCATACTTGATTATTGGAAAGGTTTCACAATGTGCTTGGTTTTCTTTCCGTGTTCTTAATTCCCTACTGCTCTGCATTTTTCTTGTGCTCTTCAGCTCAGTTTCATGCTTGCGCTAATGCTCATGCCCCACCTCTGCATCCTGTCATTCCTCAGCTGGCAGTCGTTCTGAGCTGCTTTCTCATCATCTGTCACGAAAATGTAAGATCCCTCCTTCCCACCTATTCTCTGACAAAGGTTTTCTAGAAGCTCTGCTTTACCGACCTGTTCCAGCAAGAAGTTGATATGGAGGTGAAGAATATAAAAAGCAAACAGAATAGATAATATTCATATACTGTCACACTTTACTCCACCTCACACTCATTTCTTCCTAGGTAAAATCCTTAGAAAATAGCACAGGCTACTATATTTTGAGGTTGATTTTTTTTCTTCTTTGATTAAAATTTGAATACTGTCCTACAATAATTACTACCTAGAAATTAAACCAGAAGACTGTAAAACTACAGCTGCATATCCCTGGGTACAGCAGTATTTGAGCCTGTTAGTATTTTGGAGGGGGCCCCTTGGTAGAGATTTGGAGGGCCTGGGTCTCTATTAGCTGTGATAATCTCCCACGGATGCCCTCTGCTGTGTCAGTTGTTTTCTTCTTCTCACTCTCCTCTTCCGGGGCAAGGAGAACAGCCAAGGCTTGGCAGCAGATTGGTGGCCTCTCAGGAGAGAGGTTACGCCCAGGCTGATGTCTTCTCATTGCAAACAGAAGGAAAATGCAAACCAGGGTAACGGGACCTGGCTCTGGAGTGAGAGGCTTGGTGTTGACAGCTGGTGCAAGCAGGATTTTGTGGGCAGGCTATCGGACTCGACAGATGTGTTCTTGCTGCTGTTCCCTTTCTCTGCTGGGTATTGCATCAAGTGTTTCCCATCTGGTCCAGGACTAGACCGGCAGCTGCAGCAAGGCTACTGAAGTAAGAGTGCTGAGCCAAGGAACACCAGGGCCTTGTAGAGGTCCTTGCCTCTCCCAGCAGAGCTCTTCATGCACAGCGGCCTCACCCACAGCATGATTAAATGTCCCAAGTCAATTCTGAGCAGAATGTGCTGTCCAGGAGGTACTCTGGCTGAATGACTGCGTCCAAGGGCCTGACCTTCCTGCAGCCTCTGGATTAGAAAGTAAACACAATAAAATCCACCGCTTTGCTGCCTCAAACTGCAGATGATGTGCACAGCAAGCTGCTGAGCCAGAAAACCCTTTCACTCTGCTGTTGAGCTCTCCTAAGCAGCAGCAACAGCCCACAAGTTGTACTTGCTGCTTAGAAACAAGCAGGCAGTGCCAGGTACGTGGTTAGGTACCTTCACACCCTGGCCATGCACATGGCACACGTGGCTTCTCTGAGAAGTAGACAGACTTTTGGAACACACAGTCACCACTGGCCACAGTCAGGGTGCAATGATTACTCAAGGTAATGACTATGGCCTCTCAAATTAAAATAATAATGAGCTACATTCAATCAACAATGGGTTGGTGCAATCTTTGCAGTTGAGCATTCTGTGCTTCCTATAGACAAACCTGGGTTTGGATGTCTCCAACCACCTGAGTTAAACATCTAGCTCACAGGCTTAGACACCTCTGTAGTAATTACAGCAGCACTTCTCAGCCTGCTGACAGTGAATTGTTGTGCTGCAGATTTGTGTGCATCTAGATCAACAGCTCCCAGAAGGAAATAGCTAACTGCTTCTAAGCTGGGATTCAAATGTCATCCCCTGACACAGGGTCATGAAACTGGACTTCATACTTAATTCCTGTCTAGACAAAAATTAGGGCTACTAAAATTTACCTGGAACCTTTGACAGGTTTGCAAAACAATGTCCTCCAACTACTTTCTTGCCTTAGCACCTCACTAAAGCTTGGCTAAGGTGGAAGAGCTCCTGAAATCTGGAACCGGTGTACTTCCTAAATGTACCTCTCCCCTTATTTGCTTCTCAGTAGAAATCCTTTTTTTCTGTCTCTCTCTTTGCTGATCCCATTAATGTTGGACTTTTGCAGTATCTCCTGCGCTCAGAACTGTGTAGGTGTTGAAAGGGTGGTAGGATTGTGTGCTGGGTTTTGGGGAAAGCTTGCTAAGAACATAAGAAAGTCAAAAGGTCAATGAAATAGATATAATCTTGCCAGTTTCATTTTATATCTTCTCACATTCAACATTAATTCTCCTGAAGGAGATGTGTTTATCTGTAATCTGCTCTGAACAACTGGTATATGTTGATTTATTTCTCATAAGATCCTCAATGACTGGACACTTTTGATACCAAAAGGACATGGAGAACAGTATTAGCAGGCTATTATTTCTAAGTATAACAGGACTTCCTATGATTCTACGTACTAACATTTTGGCAAGTGGGTACCAGCTCTCAATGTTCTTTACCCTTTCTTTAGAAGTACAATGCACAAGGTTAAGTCTACACTGGGCAAACAAGTGACTACTAATAAATCAAATCCAGCCAAATGGCTTGTGAGGAGGAATGGGTCTTGTACCCGTGCAGCTACAAGAACAACAGTGTAATGGTTTTGGTGCAAATCCCCACTGTAAGAGGCTGTGCAAGTGTATAAATGTATGTGTTCTAGAACAGTTGACTTCAAATCTGAAACCTGGGCTGCAGCGAGGCAGCGTTACACGAGTCAGAATCAGACGCTAATGACCTCTGTGTTTTATAAATCACTTATGATCACCAAATAGCTTTATTAGCATAGCTAGTAACATTGTAATCATATTCACTGGTCTCCCTGGAAATAACATCTGAAGTGTCCATCCCTTCCTTTATTATAGCTTTGTTTACATTATGCATCAGCACACAGGAAACCCATTATTTTTTGCCAAAACAACACATAGGTATTTAGTATGACTTGTTCTGCTCGTTCTAGGAAAAGTATTATTACAACCCATGAACACTCAGGAGGGTGACTAGAGGAATGACTCACTCCTGCCTCCTGCATACCTGAACATGAAATGACATACCCAGCTTTCTGGGATTTCAGTGCAAAGCAGATTAGTGGCTCCAGTATTACGGATACAGAATTAAGGATTTAAATGTCAGAAGGATTAAACCATTTTGAGTTTTACAGAACAAAAGGAACTGTATGCATGAACACACAAAATCCTGGCAAAAAAAAAAAAAAAAAAAAAAGAATTACTATTCTATGATCAAAGAATGAAATGCAAGGGAACCAGCTCACAGGTAAAGAGAGACTGTCCTATGCTGCACAGGTTTCAGAAAGCCAAGCAGCAGCCATGCTTCTGGTACAAAACAGCAGATTAATTGAGATTAATACCAAATTTCTATGACTGTTTGGACTGAAGGTATCCTTTATCAGAAATCTCAGAGTACTTTCCAGGAATAGTGACACAAGTTGTTTTAGGAAGTCACAGCTGCAGGTGTGCCTTTAGAAATACACCCCGGAATGTGCTTTATGTGTTCTTTACATTTTACACAGCTCCAAGCTTTCTAGACATCGGGTTGGTAATAGGCTGGTACGTTTTAGGGCCACAAGAGACCATTACAATAATCTAACCTGACCTAGAGATAATAATAAATAAATATAAATAACCAGTAACAATATAATCAATAATAAACCAAATAATCTAGACCTTCCCATGAGATCTCGTAACTGTTTTGCATAAACCCTGTAATGTCTGAGTCCTACAGCATATCTTCTGAGAGGATATGTAGTTACTAGAGCAGGTATGTTGGGCATTATGAAAACTGCATAGGAATAGCCTGCTAATTCCTCTTGTGCCCTGCTCTCAGCCCCTCAACGGGAGCTTGCGGGCTTTCAAAGTTCAAGCTGTCTTGGAAGTGTTTTAAAGTGGGTTGTGGGATGATCGATTTTATACAAAATTGTAGCCGTATTACAGAAACACAAACTAGGTTATTCAGGTATCTTGGCATATTTCTTCATCTGAGCAGTGTTTTCTGTTTGGAGGTCCAGAAATACTTGAATATATCTGAATTTCATTTTTTCATCTGGTAGTCTTATGTGACATAGAAACGCAGTACAGTATGGAATAATTGCACCCCTTTGTTTCATAAAATGATGTCATTTATATTGCAAACATTCAGAATACCAAAGGGCAAAACTATTTTTGAACTTTAATAATTGAATTTTTATTAAGAGATTGGAATGTTACAGTTGACACTAACCTGAAGGTTTGAATCTCAAAACAATTATGTGTGAAGGAAGAGTTGGCAAATTTAAAATGCAGCACTACAGATCCATCTATACTATTTCAAAACATAAGCAATTTCTCTTTTCATTAAGACTGTAAGTGTATTTTCTCCAACCAATTTCATGGGGCTATACCTTGTGCCCCAAAAGAATTACAGTCAGTTTGGCCTCTGTAAACTAGATGGATGACACACAGCAGAGTGACATTTTTCACTGAGGATTTAATTTCTAATTCAAGATCAGAGGGCTGGAGCACCTGTTCTATGAAGACAGGCAGAAAGAGTTTAGTTTGTTCCATTTGGAGAAGAGAAGGCTCTAGGGAGACCTTAGAGGAGCTTTCCAGTACCTGAAGGGACTACAGGAAAGCTGGGAAGGAGTGTTTACAAGGGCAGGGAGTGATCAAGGGATAATGCTTTAAACTGAAAGGGGGTAGATTGAGATTAGGAAGAAATTCTTCCCTGTGAGGGCAATGAGGCCATGGCACAAGCTGCGCAGAGAAGCTGTGTCTGCCCCTGGACCCCTGGCAGTGCTCAAAGCCAGGTTGGATGTGGCTTTGGGCAGCCTGGACTAGTGGAGGGTGCCCCTGTCCATGGCAAGGGGGGTTGGAACTAGGGGGGCTTTAAGGTCCTCTCCTACCCAAACCAGTCTGTGATACTATGATCATATTTGAAGCCTCGAAAAATCTTCATTGGGCACTAATATGACATGATGTCCCGCTAATGCAGCAGTTGGAGATCTAGCCATTCCTCGTACAGCTTAATACATACCCTGACAAAAATAGCACAAGCAATACCAGTGCTGAAACATCAACAGCCTTGATTATAAATTAAACACATCAGTATTGTGATGTGTATTGTACATTCAATCAAAATGAGGGTTGAAGACTAAATATGGTTACAAAGTACCAGGCAGAAAAGCTTCTACCAACAGTTTTTTCTGTTCCCTTTTTCCTTAGGCATGTTGTCCATGAATCCAGGGAACGAATGTGCGGCTCACCTTTCTGAAACAACTGCAAGTCTATCAGAATATATTAAAATCTACACACTAAATTCCTGGCATTCCCCTAACCTAGAACTAATTCACTTTGCACTTCAATTAATTTCATAATCGTAAGTTACATGAAGTAATTAAGCAAAAGAGCATGCTATTGACAGTTTATTTTTTTTTTCTTCTCATGAAATGGTTTAAGACAAACTCATGAATCATAGAATCATAGAATGGTCTGGGTTGGAAGGGACCCCAAGGATCATAGAGTTCCAACCCCCCTGCCACAGGCAGGGCCACCAACCTCCAGGCCTGGATCTACACAAGATTTGCCCAGGGCCCCATCCAACCTGGCCTTGAACACTTCCAGGGACAGGGCATCCACCACCTCTCTGGGCAGCCTGTTCCAGCACCTCACCACTCTTTCTGTAAAATACTTCCCCCTAATATCTAATCTAAACCTTCCTTCCTTAAGGAAGGAGCTACAGGAAATGACTATGGCATTACTGTAAATCTTGATACTAGCAAGCATTTCTTCTTGAGACTTTGCTTTTTTGTCCTCCTAATTCTCTTTATCTTCATAGAATCATAGAAGGGTAAAGATCATCTAGTTCCAACCCCCTGCCCTGGGCAGAGACACCCTCCACTAGATGAGGTTGCCCAATGCCTTTTGATATATCTTACATATTCTTCCATTCTCCATTTTCTTTCTTTTTCATCTAGTCTTAATTACAATCATAAAATGTAAACATGGTTTGGAAATTATGAAAATAACAACATTGATGCAATAATGTTGGTCATCTACAAAAAACTCTAACTTCCCCAAATCACAGTAATCTACCACTTGCAATGCAGTCTGAGCAACAATTGATCCACTAACATAGCAAAACACAACTCATGTTTAAATTCCTCTGTATTCAGGACAACACAATAGTGTGTTTAATTTTACATTAGTAGTAAAAAACTTCCCTAAATCTAAATCATGTTCCACTTGGTTTCAGAAATAAACTCTCTCATATATATGAAGAAGACCACAGGTGACAGAACAGAAATCTGAGCTGGGTCATGGTGCTGCAACTGCCAAACATACAGCGAGGAGATGACTCAAATGCCTTAACTACAGTGGAAAATCAATCCTATTTGAAAAAGCATTAATGATTTTGCCCTCAGAGGAAATAAGGACAGAGATGATTTGACCATGTGAGTTAACTGTGATTAAGCCACATTTAAAACCATGCTAGCTAAAATACATGTTTTGATGGCTTTGTTGCTAAGGAAAAGATGGCAAATTATTGACAAATGTCGTGAGAAGGGAGAGCAAAGCATTACTTGTTTACATCTGTATGGGTCCTGTAAGGGAGACTGCAGGTTGCCCTTTGTGAAAACTATCAGATACCCTAGTGCAGCGTTCTTCCTGCTGACAGAAGGAATTTGGTGTGAGTCTGTGGGAATCTCTACAGACACTTTCTGCTGCCACTACCCCTTTTCAGAACCACAATCCGGCTGTATGTCCATAAATGAGAAACCACCATGTGGGATTATTTTTGATTTACAGCTCTGTAGCAGAGAGAGGAATCTTCTGTTACTCGGCCAACTATTGCACAACACTGGCAGACAAAATGTTCCTTTAAGTGCAAAACATACAATCCCACTGGTGTCAACATGTAAGACTGAGGAATGTTGCCTCAAAACCTCTGTCTTTTTTCTGGGCTGCAGAATTACTGACATGTAATTACATTATTTTCATTCTTCTAAATCAGTTTGGAACTGTCCATAATAGTAAAGTAGCTTGACTGATGAGATAGTACCTAAAAGATTTTCCTTTATGAAAAATGTTTTAAACATGTACAATAAATATCACTGCTAAATATCAAAGACTGAATATTATCTCATTGCTGTAACATAAGGGTGCAGTGAATAGTTTACAATTGAATATATGTTTTCATGTGGTTGCACACACTGTGCAACTGAAACATGAAATACCCTTAAAGATGACCAAATTCTTTGTTTAATGACTGATTTGTTTTCTGTTTGGGTTTTGGTTTGGTTTTTTACTATTAAATTGGAGAAGTAAGTAATTCAGGACTGATTCAATGTCGACAGAACTGTTCAAGGTATGCACATGATTGATCAGATGCAGGAGAGCATTAACTGAACTCCATCAGCTGACAAGAACCCACTTACCTCTGTGTCACCTTATGCTTCTTTCCTATTATCTATAACAAAAGATATATTATTTGCTTCACCTGTTGTGTTCAACAGATGTAGCTACAAAAGCCTGGTGACCATTCATTGAAAAGGTTTCTTTAACTGAGTTTCTCTAGTAATTACAGCAGACATGGAAAATACTTCCACTGCAACATCCACTGTGACTGGGAAAACTACATCAAGGGTTTCAGTAGTTTAACAACAGCTTTTAAATAAAATTTGCTCAGTTTACAAAGAAAATTACATTAAATATATTCTGGTCTTAAAAATGCACCCCACAATCTGAAAGACAGACTGAGTTAACTCACACTGTTATTGATAATATTAATTTAAATTAGATGGATAAAAGCTGAGAAGCAATTGAAGAATGTATTGGTACATTAATACATACCTATTTATATCAGATTAACAAAATTACTGGTGGTGATGATATACATTTGATTAAATGAACTGTGTGTGCTACTTCTAGCAGGAAGAAGTATTTCCAAGCACCACAATCAACCTACTGTCATAATCAGACTCTTCATGTACATTGAATAAGATCTGCCAAATAATACATCTACATTTAGTCAATTTATTATAAACTGTATTACTGAAGTCTCATCCTCATCACCAGAGGACTTAAACTTTGCTGATAATGCAAACAATGTGGGATTTTGGCTAATGTGAAAACCTGTAAAAAGGAAATAAAATAATCTTGAAATAAACTCTATGAAAAATTACATTTATCCCTCAAGTCTCCTGGCTGGTTCTCGATTTACCATTACTTCCACCACTGCACTACATGAGCCAAGTTTCCTTCTCTCACATGGAACTGCTACCCAAGTCCATAGTTTGAGTGTATTCCATGAGGAGAAGATTGTCTTAT
Organism: Gallinula chloropus; assembly: GCF_964237585.1. Taxonomy (NCBI): domain Eukaryota; kingdom Metazoa; phylum Chordata; class Aves; order Gruiformes; family Rallidae; genus Gallinula; species Gallinula chloropus. Next base: position 6,927,974 of record NC_140091.1, on the reverse strand, counting down.
GTCAGTATCTACTGCTTGTAAAGACATCTCTTCCATCTCCCACCAGTGCGTTATTCAGCAGCCGCAACAGAGCGGCACCGTGCTGACAAGAGGGAAGTCATGTGTTCCACTGAAAATCGGACAGGGAAATGCTTAAAACTGCAAGCTGACTGAAAGAGTAAAAGGAATTGAGTCAGCATTCTGGGGAAAGGAAGGAATAGGGAGGGGTAGAACAAGCAGTATATTCTTCCAGAGAAAGTATGTTCAAAGCAGATAACATATGAAAAAGATAAGTGCTACTAGTATGCCATAAATAATACAAAATTTACCTAATACACCATTAAGGTTTATGGATCAAATCCCCCTTGCTCTCCAAGATGTACTTGCATAACAAAGGCTTTCAGAGAGTTGGTTATAGCTTTCTGATTTACAACCCAGTTAATCTCTAGCACTGTGATGGGAAAGGAGATGATTCATTAATGGAGGGAGCCAAAAGGCAGTTTCTCTACCCTGCAGTCCCTTTAAGGCACTGTTTAAATGGGCTGTAAAACTGGTTACTGTATTAGCTCTTAGTCCATTAAGAACTTTTCAGTCTAGAAGAGAAATTTCCAAGCTGGGGACCTTGGGAGAAGGTTTTTTTCTTATTTTGCACTGCGTGAGCACAAGACAGTGAATACAGCCTGAGACTTTCCACTTACAACTTCCCTCAGGTTTCTCCAGCTGTATGAATGCTTCAGCTGCTCCAAAATAAACAGAGTTCATTTAGATGTAGGATTGCACATCCATGTTTACACATCACTAAACTCCAAATCCAATTCAAATTTTTCATATTTGGGGTAACTGTATCCCTGGATGCAATGTGCCCTCTGAGCATACATAATTTGAAACAGATGGCTCAACAGATGAGCTGCCAAATGCACAAGACCAATTCAAATGCCATCCAAAAGTAAAAGTTAAGTGGGATAAAAGTTTTCCTTGTCCCATTTTAGATAAACAGGGCCTATCTGCTTGGAAGATGCACTTTTCTCATTTACTGCCTTTCTACTTACTCTTTTCAAATATGGCATGCTTTAGATCCAGTTTTTCTAGCTACCAAGATTTTATTATATATTTTCAAATTTTTTGTTTGGCTTTTATTTTAATAAAGCTTCACTCTCTGGAGTTAAAACTTCACATGGGTTATTTGAGACTGGATTAGAAAAACAAACAAACAAATAAGAAAGCAGCAAAATATAGGGCATTTCTGGCCTTCAAGGTTGCCAAAAAAAAGCTTACAAATATGAACTCTGAAGGTTCAGAGACCAGAATTCCTTTTTAACTTACGCTTTGGTTGGCAAGGCTTAAGCACAAATAAATAATTTAAAATGCCTGGAATATGAAGTCTACTGATTTCCCATTTAAACAATCTGATATATGAACAGCTACCAGAAAGTTCTCCCCAGCATGTGATACTTCCTAGCCTTTCCACACAATCCCCTGCCAAACACTTGGTCCATGGCTTTCCTAAGTGCAGGCATTGTTCCTGCTGGCATCACTGTGTCTTAGGCAATGCCTTCACTGTAAAGTAAACCTGATCTAAAGCTACCATATGTCTTATCTTCCCAGAATTGCCAGTTTTTCCCATAAGGAATTTTCTCCTGAGAATACACACACACACACATATATATATATAGACATATATTATGGTCTATTAATCTGTCCATCTCCCACAACTCTGTATCTAGTTGTCTGAATTTCTTAGTATCAGGAATCCTGACACAGTATATTTGAAAAACCTAAAGAATGGCAGATTGCATGCTGCAGTTTCTCTATGCATGAAAAAATCAAACATTTCCAAGATGTAATTACACTGTCTGAGCATTCACAGTACAGAATATGCCCATGTTGCTACTGGGAACAGAAATGACATCCATCACTTGAGGAAGCCAAGCACTACCAAGATCAGTTACACTACAGAGTATTACCTATGCTTAACACAGTCACTGCATCAGCTGACACTGCACTGATTATCCCCAGAAATCTTTAAAGTACAATGCTACAATTAGGGATTTGTGGGTATAAAACCTAAAAACCATGAAGAAATTATAAATTGAGTTAACTCTGTGGCCAAGACAAATACTCAGAGTGTAAGATTGGTCTACTACCTACAAGAAAAAGAACACTGTCCTCCTCATGTTCTAGAAATTCAATGCAATGAGTAAATTTAATGCAGTGACTCTGCAGTGATTAAATGTATGAAACATCATCCCTGATATTTAGCAGATTAAATTCCCACACAGAAGTGTAAAGCCAAGTAGGTGTGACATTCTGCAGACAGAATGGGTTAATGTTATCAATAAGTAAATGATAGTTGGATCAAGGAAAACTGTGGGTAGGATTTTGTTTTGTCTAAAATAGTCAGATATGTAAACCAAACTCTGAAAGGCTGGTAAGACAACAGTTTAATTGCTACTGATTCTGCTGTATTCAGAAGAGCTGCAGCTTTTCTCTAGTTGGCATACTGGAAACAGCATAACTGAAAACTAGTTGGCTTAAACTGGAGAGTGTAATACTAATGAAAAACTCAGCTGCTCCTCTTTTCTTATGCAATCTGAACAGCAGAGCTTAACTTCAGGCACTTAAATGCTTTGAGTATTTAAATGTTTTATTTTTGCTCTTGATTATGTACATGTAACCACATCAACACCAATGGAGCACACAAGTATGAACAACTTTTGGCCTGTTTGGCCAGAACTGGAAACACTCAACTAAGCTCATGCTTTCCTTCGTTAAGATCTTATTTCCAGATTTTTTAGTGTGTATACCTCAAGTAAATACACAACTGTAAGAAACTACGACGTCCTAGATATTACCAACTTCAGCTTAGGCTATGGAAATGAAAGTCTCACTGTATACTGCAGCCTATTTTTGTAGTGATGTTTGTTAGAATATTCCTCAAAAGTTTATTTTCAAAAATTAATTATGTTGGGCAACGGAAAGCAAATGATGCAACTCTCCATTTTGATAGTTGCCCAGAGAGTTCGGTTAACTCCAGTACCATTGACAGATTTTAATATTAATGTTATTGTAGCATTTGCTTAGAAGTTATGTTGTAGTTCCCATTCAAATTGAATAGTTTATCAGAGCACTGGGAAGCACAAATAGAACAGACTGAACTTTTGAAACTTGGAAGCAAACGGATGCAACAAGGCCTGGATTTTCATTAAGTTCTTGGCTTACAAACTGAGTAACATAGCCGCCCTGTGTGCTGCTGCCTACGAGCTGAGTAGGATTCCCTTTGTTTCAGGCCATGACATCTGGGTGTATTTCAGCAGTTCTGAGCAACTTCAGCTAAAGTCAGTGAAACTGTTGATGTTAGCGAATGAGCAAAGTAATGTTTGACTACTAAAATAATTTCTGCATTTTTGCTTCCATCAGAACAAGAAGGAAGGATATCCTTTAAGCTGGCACCAAAAAATATTATTTCCATTCTCAGATAAGAAGAAATAGACTTGCAATTTTTGGTAGGATGAACCTTGCTACCTTTGTCTCCCATCCTTACGCAAGAAACAATAACCCTAAAGCCAGATCTTGTCAGCACCCCAAAAACAGGATGGTATTAGATGAGTATTATATACTGTATGTAAGTCCCCTCCTATGTACAAACCATTGTGAGCAATTCTAGACCTAAAGAAAACTGATTTGGCTTTAAAACCCAGAATTTTATTCTCCCTTTCATCTCCTTAGATGTCCTGCCCAGGACCCTGAAAACCACAGCCAGTTTTATGCTTAAGTCTATACATTATTTCTGTAAAAAAAAGTGAGAGAAGCAAAAAGTTATTTTTCCTCCAGACTTTAATAAGACTTTGTACCAGACAACATGGATACTGTTCATAACAGCCTAATAATATGCCTATATTTTGGAACCTACTTGTGTATGTATATATATTAGCTTTAAATTTTAGCTTTGATATTCCTGTAGCCATTAATAACAAATACATATAGAGTATAAATAAAAAATAAGCACTCCTTACTGAAATAAACACATAAAACATATAAACCTTATGATTATTGACAATACTGTTTAAAACATTAAATCAAGGCTTACCTTTTCCCTTGCTAAATTTGCATTGGACTCTCCTGTAAATAGCCTAAATTTTGCAAGAAGACAATGTATCTATGGCATTTTTGCAAAACAAATTGAATAGATAGGGTAAGTAACCTTATTTGAAACATATTAATAGGCCAAACACTATGTAAAGAGGTGGTGGTGGGAAAGCTTTGAGAAAAGAGATTATAATTATTTGCCTTTTTGTACTAGTGGGCTGCATACCTCAGCTGCAGTGAAGTAAACATTCCAGTTGAGCAGCATTCCTCTGTATCTTTTAGAAGTCTCTGAGGAGACTAAAGTAGAAATCACTTATTTGTGGTTGAGAAAATAGCATGGACTTCTGCATTAAATTTTAAATAAATTCTGCCCAGAGGATGGTAAGATGCTTAAATCAAATGACATTACCCATCTAAGCAATGCATTAGGAATATAAAATGTGATTCAGCATGCTGTGAACTCTAAACTCTTGTACTCAGCAGTCAGGCTTGCTGTTCTCAAGAATAAATTATGAAGTTGTAAGATTTATTACAAAATAATAGAAAGATTACAGGGAAACAGTCCCCCTGCAGAAGTCATTCCAGCATTTTTCTAGTTGCTAGACTGATTTTCAGATTACCAAAACTCAGACCGTGTGCAGAAGGAAAATAGCTCATATGACTTTTTCTTCAGTGTAAAAGCTATGCAAATCTTTTCATAATTTTGGACTAGAGTTATAATATACTTAAGTTACAGATTTTGTTAGAGGATACTTTCCCTATTAAGTTTGTATTGTTGTTAATGCCTTCATCTCCCAACAGTGAAAGATCTCAAGTGTGACTAGGTATGGGATGAATTTCCTGCCCCCTGTACAGGGTGTACAGAAGGATACTGCGTTTCTAAATGGCAAGGCCCCCCAGCAAGATCAGAAATGTACTTCTTGAAGCAATGCAGAGTCCTAAAATGTCAGTTTACATCTCTTGGAACTCCAAGATAATGGTGTTATGTCTAACCATCCTGCAAAACTGTAACCTGAATTTACTCTTTTATGACAATGTACCAAAATTTAAGTTATGTTACCATTACAAAGCTACTGAAATTTACAATGCCCTTAAAACGTATTTCTCTGTAGACCCTGTAACAGGATTTGGTCAGTGAATCACTTGAACTGCTTAACTGAATACCATCACACCCTATTTTTAACACACACTGCAACATCTAACAAACTTTTCCAAGTCCTGTAAAGTATCGGTGCCAGTTAGGTGAGTCAGCTGTGTCTTTGCTGCATCATCCCCCAGACAAACAGCACTGCTAGACAAGACTAAACAACTACAGATAAAACCCCCTGTTTTAAATACAAGAGAGATTCTTCAGCCGTTTCTTAAATGGTACCACAATTTTGGTGAACACATTCCATGTGGTTTGGAGAACTCGCTCCAATATGGTAACACTCTCCAGTGTAGCCCTAAACGTACCATGAAAGGATGAGAATGTGGACAATAATATGGCAAATCTTTATAATGTTCAGAAAGAAAAGTTCCTTCTCTTGTGAAACCTGTGGAAACACAGCCATAGCCTGTGAGCAGAAACAGAACTGGGACTCTGTGACCTAAGTGAGGGCTTTAATTCCATACAACCTGTTACCATTTTGTTTCTTCTGGTGTATGACTACATGGAATAGTTTCAAAGATTCAGAAAGGTCTGCTCAGCCCTCAACAAGGTTCCTCATCTCTGACCTAGAGGAATTTATGACAATTCATTAAAAGCAGAGATAAACAGGGTTGGGAAAAAATATTGCTGATGGCTTTTATTTGCTGGGATAATACAGAAATTGGCAAGGAAGCCCCAAGATACAATTCTTTCTTTGCTTCAGAAAGACAGAGAACCAATTACTGCCTTTGTTCCGTCATATTGCGAGTATTTTTAATAAACATTTGTATTTAAAACAGTGACAGTAAAATAAATCTATTCAGAAAATCTACTTATGATGGCACTTACTGGCATACTTGATTTGATTATCCTTTTTCAGAATGACTGCTTGTGTTGTAAAGGTGATTCTCTCCCATCTATCTTCCTCTCTGTAGCCCCCAAAATGAGACATAATTCTGAAGAAATAAAATAAAAAATGTTTAGTCTTTGACAACATCATTCCTGTTCTTAGTGTAGTTGGCATATGCATAGAGAGACAAGAAAGTATTGTTAAAGGACAGTAGCAGGAGATTGAAGACGACACTGAAAGCTTTATCTTCTACTTGATTTAGTTTATTAGCACATTTGTTACCCATAAAAAAAGCAAATGGAGGAAAAATGGAGGATTTTTTTTTCCCTAAAGGTACAAATAAAAGACATTACTTGCTACCAACAAGCAAAAAAAGAATCATCCACCATCAAGCTAAAACATAATTTCTCAATTATGATGATTATCTTGTCCGTTATTGACACAGTGACCTGATATAACAAGAAATACAAAATTAAACTACCAGCCCATTTATGAAGTGGGAAAAGAAAAGGAAACAAAATGTCATTTGTTCTCTTCTCAAATGCCTTCCTTATGTTCTTCAAAACCCCAAGCAACTGCAGCTGTGGGGAGAAACTAAAGCTACTTTCGCTGCTGCCCATCACACTCCCAGACACCCTTAAGGAAACCCACAAGCCACACAACTTCATTACTGAGGTTCTTCAAAATAATTTCAGCTATAACTTCAGCAAAGTTTACAACATAAGAGCATTTTCCTCTTAAAGAATCAGACTTTCAAGTATACTCTTGCTTCTCATTCTGCCTACCATGAAGCTAACTCTAAATTGACCCTCTTCTTGGCTAGAAATCATACAGATTTAAACTGTAATGACCAAAAAATTCCAAATGTAATTTACTGGACAAGCTTGGACAAAGGAAAAGAACAAAGAAGAAATTTTTAAAAGTAGGGTGCAAGTTGGGATGTCCTGGAAAACACAGTAAGGAATGGGCATATCTCAGGTTTCCCCCTACATCCCTACTGGGACAGTCTAAGTACTCCAGAGACCACTTTATGGGCTAAACGCTGTGGTCAGTCAAGAAATCTGCATGTGGCTGGGACATTACCACAGGATAATTTAACTGAGGCCTCTGTGTGGCAAGAGAATGATGCTGGATAATGATTTTCGTGAAGCAGCGTAGAAAACAAAGGCAGGATTACTGCTTTCTGCCCAGTTCTGTCTATCTCTGTGATGTCCTGTTCTCTCAGATGACAGTAAGTACTCCACGTAATGTTAAAGAGGTTGATGTACTAGCCTAATCTAAGTTTTGGAAAATCTGGAGAACATCACAGTAAGACTGTCTATAATTACAGAAAATAGCAGTTCTTTGTAACTGTTCCAAATTGGATACAGATGGAACACTTTAAAGGAAACAAAATTCTTCTATTACGGAAGTAACCTCTATTTTAAGGTTTTTTTCTTGTTGTTGATGTTGAGGTGTAACTTACAAAGTGTACAAAGGTAGGTTACCTGACAGTTGTGACTAATTTCAGTTGATTTAATTGAACTAAAATGTTTGTACTGATCTTTCAAAACAACTTTAATGGGCACCTAGGATTGTTTTCAGATCCTAGCCTAATCCCTTTAACAAAGCCTTCATGAACCATGTTCAATACATACTGGAGTAATCTGATACACACAGAAGACATTCTGACATGTCAAGAAAGTACATAATGAAATTGTCCTGAATGTTAATAACAAAATATGATTTCACATGTGTTTATTTTGATTTGTGTGGGGTTTTTTGAAAAAACAATGATTCTCTGATCTCTGTTGAATTACCTAAAGAGAATATCCATCCTACATTGCTAAAAGAACCCTTGAGATTAATTCCCCTTTAAGACCCATTAACACAATTTTTCCATCTACTCTAGGGCTTTTAAGGTTTAGCTAAATTGAGCTAGCAAAAATACATGTTTTTTCTAGTGGAGACAAGTCTTTGGCACACTTTCCTCTCAAAAAAGTCACAGAGAACAAAGAACTAGTAAGATATTCAGGGTATGCTGAAGTTCAGCAAATTCAGCCTCTGGCAAACTAAGGTAAATAGAAAGCTCTTCTGTCAAGAACTTCTCCCTGACAATGCTCCGACTACAGACAGCTCTTTCACAGTTAAGTCAGGAGGATTTTTGCACAAGCTTTTTGTACAGCTTCAACTCTTGTGGTGTAATACAGTAAAAGTAGCCCCAGTCCAGCTACAGCTTTAAATGGCAGTACTAGTAATGTTCTGGCACCATCTGATGTTTTTTGTTTTGCTTGCCTGGGTATAATCTCCAGGCAGCCAGGCTTTGTTTAGTCAGTGAAACTAAAGAAGAAAACAGACTACTAAGGTCAAACTCAGCTTGAAAGATAATGTTATCAGAATTAACAAACTGGGGTTTGAGACTGAATCGTGCATAAACTAGATTAAACTGGTAACACCGTGCTTAAGCACACCTCCAGGTGACTCTCAGGGGTATTATAAAGTCAACGCCATAAATTCCACTTGGCAACAAACTAGTAAGCAGCATGACATGTGAACTGGGAAGGTGAATTAGAGTTACAGAAGCATTTCTTATTTTTTAATTTCAAAAAATGCTTCACCTTTGAGTGATTCTTTTTCACAAAAGTGGTATCTGGGGTGATTTTTCCGTTAAAACTAGTTTAACTCAGTATTAAGCTGCAATGTTGTAAGACACTAGACCTAACTTAGCCCAGCTGTAGAGGAACTTTTCCATTAAAAACAAACAGAAAAATAGAGAAGAAAAAAGTTATTAAAAATACCACAAAGATTGCATGACAAACACAAACCTCACCATGAAAACATTTTTCTGCTGTTGTATTGTTGATCCCTAGGAACAAACCAACACCAGTACCTCTACAGAGCCCTGGAAGTTTGTATGTTAAAGTACAGCTGATGCACTTATGTCAGAGAAGCTTGGTGCCAAAGAACGTGCCTTGCAATGAACAACAGTTTCACAACTGCCCATCGCTCCCAGAAAATTCATTCCATATTCTTGGGACCAGCCCACAGGAGAGCTGTCCCCTGGTTCAGTGACCCTTACCCTTGAAAGGTTAGTGTAAGCTGTAAGTGTTTTTCATACACTCTGGCCAGGTAGCCCTGTCAGAAGACCCAGGCCTATAGGAAGGCCACAGCTGCTTTTGAACAGGCAAACAAGAGAGGCAGAGAGACAAACGAACAGGTGACAATGGTTTTAGGGGACAGGATAACGCCCTCCACCCTCGCACAACCGAAGCGCCAGGGAACCGTGCCTCCACCGCGCAGCCCTCCCTCATGCCTCGCCCTCTGCCTCCCCAGAAGCACGTAGGGAAGTCCCGCCACTTCAGGTACCAAATCCCTCAAGTAACACCCACAGAAGCAAATCCCCCAGACACCCCAGCACTTCCCGCCTCCCTCACCGCTCGCTCCCGCCCGTTTTCCCGTCGCCTCACCGCGCCCCTCCCCGGACGCGCGTTCCCACTGCGCGCGCAAACCACGCCCCTCCCCCGCCCGCCCTCCGGGGAAGTGTGGCCTCTGGCCCCGCCCCTCGCTGCGTACCCCGCCCCGTTCCCTCCTGGCGGCTGCCGTGTCTCTCCCCTGCTCCCCTCACCGAACGGGTGGTGTGCGCGGCGGTGCCGGTTCGGTGCCTAAGATGGCGTCTATCATGGAGGGCCCGCTGAGCAAATGGACCAATGTCATGAAGGGTTGGCAGTACCGCTGGTTCGTGCTGGACTATAACGCCGGGCTCCTCTCCTACTACACGGTGAGGGGCAGCGGCGGGCCGGGCGGGTGAGGAGCCGGGAGACCGGCTGAGGCGCAGGGTGGGGGTGGGGAGGGGACTCGGGCGGTGTGAGTGCCCGGCTGGCCAATGGGGAAGGAGGAGGCGGCGGGAGTAGCCAATGGGGTGGCCCTGCGGGGAGATTTATCGGTGGGGGCGAGCGGCGTTGTTATTGTTGGCGGCCGGCGCGGGGGGAGGGGGCGGCTCCGGGGCGGGGTCGTTGGGCGGGAGCGGCCGTTGCCCCCTGGCGGGGAATTCCCTGGCGGCCGGTGGCCCCGGAGCCGGTGTCGCCAGTGGAGTCCCAGGAGCCGTAGGTGGCTCCCGCCGCTCCCTGGGGCCTCACACCCACGGACCCACCCGCGAGCGGGAGGCAGCTTCTCTGCCCCGGGGGAGCGGGGGCGGCCCGTTCTCTCCGGGTGCTCTGGAGCCTTATTCGGTGACGGCCTCTGGCTCCCGGGTCCCGCTGCCTCAGCGCCCCGCTCTCTGTCCCCGGGAACTTGCTCTCGCCCTAATTTGGCCCCCCTGCCCGGGCGAAGGGCCCGTGAAGGTGCCGCATTCCCGGGCGGTGCGGTTCGGCTCGGCTCCCCTCAGAAGGGAGTGCGCGGAGCAGCGATGTCCTGTCGCTTCCCTCCCGAGGGCCGCGGGGACGCTGTCGCCTCACATGCCGCCTTCGGCGCCTCGGCGGCCGGTTGCTCCCCGGTTGGAGACTTTCCTGTTCCCGTTGAGGGCTTCCTACTTCCAAGTACCAACTTTTAAAGTGCAGCGCGGTGTGTTAAACAGCAGCGATGCTTTCCTCGGCTCTGCGTAGCTGCTGACGGATCCTGACTTGGTGGTTTGTCCAGCTTCTTACATAAAAGTGTGAATTAATGCGTATTATACCAGTATAAATTGATTTTTTTCAAGGGTATACTATTAAAAGAGAAGACTAACCGGCTGAACCCCATGCAGTTAGGTTTTCTTAGCGTGGAGCAGCTACTGATAGTGGGTTGGGCTGGATAAAACACACATTTAACCTGTAGTAAATTGGAATAGATTTACAGGAAATAACTTGGAGTATCATGCTCTCTGTGGAGTTCTCTTCCTATGGAAGTATTGCATATCAACCTCTTTTCCCTAAATCTGGATTTCCAGCCTGCTAGGAGAGCAGTGATCTCTCCAGACTTAGGATTTTTTAAGGTGCTTAGCATAGAACAGTTACAGACTCAAACAGTTTTGGTTTATGTAGGTTCAAAATCCCTCACCTGAAATATGGGTGAAGAAATGAAGTGCTTTTGCAGTTGCTTTTTAGTGGCTGTTCAAATGTCAGCTGTTTTGATGGAGGTGAATTAGTGAGTATAGTCGGAGTAGAGGTCCAAGGTGCAAAGTCATTTAATGCTCAGCTACAGAAATAGAAACATTTTCTGATGACAAATGTGTATTATAATAATAATTATAATGCTAATTCTGCTTATTGCAATGATTTTCATTATATGGTCTTCACCTGTTTAGTAAAAAACAGTTCTTATGTTTAATTAATTCCTATTATTAAGTATCCCCACATATGCGTTACATTTTTATTGTGTATAATTTATTATGTTCTCTGTTATTATAATGACAGTGTGCAAATTTTAAAATCCACCCTTTTTTTTTAACTACCTGTTCTAAAAAAATTCAAGTTGGCATCAAGAAATCTCTGGTTCATGGGTCTTTACCAGTAAGAAACGCCTGCAGTTAACATTTGTTTTAGAACGTTTGCTTTATCCATGTGCTGTCTTTTCTGTGCCTGTGTCTATAAAGCACGTGTTAAGCTGTTCTTTGGACATCTGAAGTGGTCCTTGTACCTAAGACTGGCTGCCAAAGGATCTGGTCCTTGGGCATGCGCCCTTCTTCATGTGTGCTGGCGTGATTACTCATCGGGTGGTAGGGTTGGCAATAGGCAATAGAATTCAGATCAAGTCCCAGCTGACCACGTGCCTCACAAGTACTAATATTAGTATTGAGAAGGTAGTGGGATACTGTTTCTTTCAGCTCTACCTTTAGTTTTACAGTAATAACTCCCAGATGATGGTTTGTAAGGCTACATTAATTTGGAACACGAGCAGGTTTGGGAGCTTTGCTTATGTGGGGAAATGGTCTGTTGTGGTTCTGTATATGCAGACTTGTATTTTGAATGAAACACAGGGTTGTGTACTCCATTTTCTCTGAGCCAGTTTCAGTCTGAAGCAATATATATTTGCCTTGCTCTGCTTGGGTAACTGAATTTTGAGCGTGAAACTGGCCCTTCCCTTGGGTGTAATGCATGGGTGGGGTAAGCTGTGGTTGTTTCCACCTTGCTGCAATCTGTAAACAATTCTGTTGATAGATTACAGTTAACCGATTGGTTTTTACCTGCCTGTCACTTCTCACAGACTCCTTAGCCTGTTTACACCCAGAAAGTTGTGCATGCAGGACCCACTTTCTCCAATAGATCCAATAGCTAAGTAACTTTTGGCAGAGGAACTCTGGAAAACAGTGGGGTAATAACTTCTGATGCAGATGAACTTTCCACCAGAGCTAGATCCAGAAACACGTGAGTCTTCATAGGTGTGTCCTCGTGCTGCTGTTGGTAGCAACTTAAAATAGATTGCAGAAATGTAGCCTTAAAGTGGAATAAACATTCCTAGTTAGTGTGCAGTAGTTTTGCACTTGGGTGTGTGTGTGGAAATGGACCTAAATTAGTATGCTTTGTCTCTTGTTAAAATGAGTATGTTTTGGATACATGCATCAGAAGCAAAGGCATTCAATTAAATTTACATTTCTGACATGATTAGAAATTTCAGGGAACAAGTCTGAGACAGAAAAATGAAAGTTTAATGTTCACACTCATCTCTGTTTTCATTTGTGTATTCTTTCCTCTCTACTTGTTGTATTGCAGAGAACACTAGTACTACTTGCAAGTGTGAATGTGTATGTCTCACATGCATTTCCAGGCTCATAGAATCATAGAATGCTTTGGGTTGGAAGGGACCCCAGATATCATCTAGTTCCAACCCCCCTGCCATGGGCAGGGACTAGTAAAGAATTTCTTTTTAAGGTCTAATCTAAAGCTACCCTCTTTCAGCTTAAAGCCATTGTCCCTTGTCCTATCACTACACCACTCCCTGGTGAACAGCCCCTCTCCCACTTTCCTGTAGGACCCCTTTAAGTATTGGTACACTGCAGTTAGGTCACTGTGGAGCCTTCTCTTCTTCAGGCTGAACAAGCCCAACTCTCAGCCTGTCTTCATAAGAGAGGTGCTCCAGCCCCCGATCATTGTTATGGCCCTCCTCTGTTCTACAAAAGGTTTTTACATTTCCAAATTGTTTGCTTTTTCCCAGTTCTTCTGTCATTTGTGATTTTTTTTTTGTTTTCTCTTTCAGAATAGAAATGCACATCCTTGAATTTGCTTCTAATTACATTTGTTTGTATTTATTTATAAATTACATATTTCAGAGAGTATGATCTGGACCTGTCTTCCAAATACTGTCTTTACATGGTTGTACTATAATAAGTATATTGAATATATGATAGTCTTTGATTTGTGAACCCAGCAATGCTTCCTCTTGAAGCTATAGCAGATGTTAGTCTGCTGAAGCATTGTGGCTTTTTCAGTGTGTAGTTGGCTGCACTGACAATATTCAACAGAAAAGTCTTGGAGTGGCTCATTTCTGCCTTCTGCTGGCACAGGAGCTGTAAAATTGTTCTGTGAGCTGGATTCCAGCTGAAAAACAACTTTCTGCTGGTTTTTTTTTTTTCCCAGCTGCATTTGTTCAGTTGCTTATTTGCTACATGTCAGCATAAAAACGTGTGTTGGCATCATACTGTAAGATAACATGGAGAGAAATGGCTGGAGAGGAAGAGGGAGTTGAGGGCAGTTTGCGTTTTGTTTGTGTTTTCTGGCAGAAGTGCTGTCTTAAATACACATCAGCTATAGCCTCAGTTGCCCTTGGGAATCCTGTAGAAATAATCCAGAGAACCCCTCATGGCTGAAAATCTGATTTAAATCCTTATTTTAATTGTACTCGTTAAATAAATATTTTATTTGTGTAATAAATTGAAAGCAGAACTGGCATAGCTGTCTGTGCACACAATGCTAAAACTGGGGCCAACAGATAGGAAGGTCAGTTCCTTAAAATACTTTAAAGCTGTGGATATTTGGTGTAGTGTGGTATTGAAAGGAGAACTGTTCAAAATGTTGTAGACTTAAACAGCGGCTGTGTATAATGAATGAGGGTTGCAAGAAAAAGCTGCTGTGTAGGACCTCAAAACAAAACTAGGTAGCCTCCCATCCTCTTAAGAGTTCCTGCACCATTAAATGCCTAAATTACAGATTTAAATGCTTGGCTATTCTGTTTAAAAACATAGGGTGGTTGAATGCTTTCAGGAGCAAAGTCTGCATGAAAACAGCCGTTAGGAGGAAGTAGTTGCTGTGGTGTAAAAATATTTTTCCTCTCATGTTTTTGAAAGATTGCTGCTGGTTAGCATATTTACTACTGGTTGTACTGTACTGTAATGAAGAACTGGCATGTAGATTGTATGGTCCAAATGTTGAGGAGGGGGACTCAACATTTCGCAGCAGTTTCAGGAATCTTTGGTGGTGAACTCAAATCTTGTTGACTTGATTTCAAATGATGCCTCTGAAGCTGGAGTCATGGCTCAGTGCCCCACTGGTAGAGACTTTCAGTTGAATGTGTTTTCCTGCTTTTCCCAGTACGGTTTCTCAATCACCAGCTGTGTGGCGAAATCCCAAGAAAACAGGAAAGAAAAAAATCTTTAGCCCCAACATTCCCTTTGAGGTCTCTACTTTCCATTCTCAGCTGAGGAGACACTTTTTCCTGTAATAACTTGATCTGTCACGTGCGCTGCAAACAGCTCTGTGAGTCTAATAAAACCAGGCTGAACTTGGCGTAAGAAGAAAACATTGGGAGTTTACAGGCACAGGATAAAGATACTGATGGCTATAATGCAGTGCTGATGGGCAGAAACATCACAACTCACCAAGAGTTATAGAGAAGGTATGTTTATTTGGTGCCAGGTGCAGGGGGGGTCACTCCTCCACAAGCATGCGCACCAAACACCGCAATTCACCTTAACTATATACAGTAGAATGTTACATATTCATGGAGTTTTGCAGTATACCTATCGTATGCATAACCTGTTCCTGCTTTGTATTAAAATTAGTTCCAGGAAGTAATTTCCATAAACTCCTCCTGATATCACCTGCACACTGTCTCATGGTAGTGGTCGTCGGGCGTCTCAGCGATGAAGGCTCAAAGTCGTCGTCAGGTTGAATTCTCATCTCCTCTCCCTGGCACATGCGTAGTTGTGATTGTTCCAGCTGGGCACAATTATCCTTGGGATCCTTCCTCCTTATCAGTCTCAGGTTTCAGCATCCTTGGGATGCTTCCTCCTTATCAATCCTGGGTCCGCTTTAAATTGTTTCAAGAACACTAATTACTCAAGACCAACTATACTAGAAACGAGTTGTTAAACAAGACATTGTTTATGCAAGGTCATCTCTGACATACTCACTGTGGCACTTCGTCCTGTTAGCAAAACCCGCCTTAACCCTTTACGAGCATCTTACTAGCAAGCCCCCTTTATCAGTGCCAGATTGAATTTTGTACATAGTTTCAATTTGCTTGAACTTAACTTGCCTGAAGTATCACAGGTGTAGATGGAGTCAATAAATGACAGGATTATAATTTAAGTAGTTGACTTCCCTTTAGTAGTTGGGCTGTGGGTCTGGTTTTGGGTCCCTCAGTACTTGATCACTGCTTTGCAGTGTATGTCCCTGTGCTTGAGGAAATCCTCCTCTGAGACTGGGGTGTGCCTTGCAAGGTTGCTGGAGGAAGGGTGGGCTGGGAACAGCATGTTTTTGCATTTTGGGGGTTTATTTCTGCTTGAAAAAAAGAGCATTGCCTTAGCATTTGATGAGAACAAGGAGTATTATGCAAAGTGGTCCAAACTAATGCTTCTCTTGTAGGTTTAGTTGAACTGCAAAAAACACTGTTTATAAATAGAGATTGTTTCAGGTTCTTCACCCTTAATGGGAAATAAATGTCATAAGTGGTTTGCTTCTCTGTGTACTTATGTTAGAGATTTCTTTGACAGCACAGCATGAGTCAGTAATGTGCCTCTTCAAGTTCTGTGCGCTTCTGCGCAAGCAGAACTTGTGCCTGAGAAGTTTTGGAGGCAGACACCAGCTGTGTTTTATACTGCAATGCAACAGCTACAACCCAAATGAAACAGTTCTAAAGATGAAGGAGGGCTGGGGGCCTTTGGGAGTTAGGATTTTTTAATCTTTTTTTTTTCAGGCATTATTTTAATTTCTATAAGAAGTTGTACATTACCCGAAATGCCTTATGTTAGAGCAGTGTTGTATTTGATCAGCTTCACTGCTTAGATATAAGAAAAAAACCAATACGGGCCATATTTTTCAGGAAGATACTTACACTCCTGCAGTAATACAGTACAGCTTTGTTCATTTTTACAATTTTTAATTTGAGTTTCAGCTGAAATTTATCTCATGTTGCTACCTGCTTGTAACCTATTCAAGTCCATCGTCATCAAAATCAGTACACTGTGTACTGAAAGTGTAATTTTATCTGGTTATAAAACTGATCATTGAAAAAAGATAGCTGAATATTAAAACTTGAAATAGAAGAAAGAAGGAAAAATGTGACTTTATTAGCCATTCAGAGATGTCTTTCTGGTGTATGAGATCTTTTTCAGTGAAATGGAACCATTCCTCAAAACAGGTATTGGGATGGCTTTAATTTTCCAAGGATACTTGACCAAGTATGGGACATACTGGATATTCATGCCTAATCCAAACAAAAGGGTAAAACATAATGGTTTAAGGGGAAGGTGAAGCCTTATGAATTGTACATTTATAAAATATTAGTTTGGGGGTGAGAGACAAATCTAAACTGTCAGCCAAGTTATGTTTTAAAGTTCTCTGCTGCAGCAGTCAGTGAAAGACTCACTGTATTCCAATGAGAGACTAGAGCACTATGTGGTGATAGCTGCATGCTTTAGTGCACAGGGAATTCACATACTGCAAGGACAGGTGCTTTATTCCACTTAGGTAGAATGAATTAGATTTACTGCTTCATTGTAATTGGTATTAACCAATTAAAGCTCTGTCTGTAGATGACAAAATTGTAAGTATATAGGACCATGGGCTGAACCTGTGATGCATCTTGTGAGCCTTTTTGCCATCTGAGAACATTATAATGTTTAAACTTAATTTCCATCCCATTAAAATGAGGTATACAAGAAAAAGAAAGGCTTTTTGTTTTGCAGGTGGGTTGATAGTCAGTCTGCACAGTGGAAGTCAGGGTTGTTGGGATTCTGTTCTCCATTGCACTAGGACCCCTTGCACTAGGATTGGCTCTTAGCTGGATGAGAGATCTAAACCAAACCAAACTAAATGTCTCTTCTGCTGCCTTTGCTTTTTGCCTGATTTGGATCTGCCTGTGCTGGGTGCAGTGAGATGGGAGTGCTTTGCCTGGCACACTGGAGTGCCTGGAGCTGGGGGATCCCAACCTGATCCATTTCTGCTGCTGCAGAGTTGCATCCTCAGTCCAGATATTTTCTTTCCTGTGAAGATTATGCAAATATTTTTCTGTGAAACCAGCAGAGGGAGTAACCGGCTCTCAGGAGTGTCCTCCCGTGATGGGAGAACTCTCAAGGCAGTGAATATAAAAACATCAGTGTACCTCAGTGAGGCATATCCCAAGTATATACAGTTTCTGACAGGAAAATGCCCTTTCTTGGCTTTGAGCTTGAAAAAACCGAACCTCTCCCTGTGGAGAAGTTTTCATTCAGGAAATCTACAAAGAAATTATATCCCTGTAGAGTAAATGATGGATGCGCTGCAGGTCTTTACTTCCATTTAGTTTTGACCAGCTAACCTGTATTGATGTGAAAACAAGTGGATTATTACTGATGGTTTCTAACTCAGAAGATGACTCTGACAAATTAGAGACTGAATTGAATGAGAGATCAGCAAAATATTGTTTGTATTTTTAAGTTAGGACTTGCTGTGACTGCTTCATGCTTTCCTTGTAGCTGTATCTTAAATATGTAGGGTGTTAGTGAAAAAAACATGTTTTGCATCTATCAGAAATCTATTTAGGATGACTGAAATGTTTTCTTTTTTTCTTTATCTTAAATAGTTCCACTGTTGCCCAATAATGCCACTGGCAGAAGGTTACTGATAAATCCACCTGAGTCAGTGCTGGGAATAGCTGAAAGTTCAAAGTATCACAGTTTCAAGCTAGAAGCAAGCTGGCTGTTTAGGATTGCCTGTTTGGGGGCTTGAGGTTTTTTCCTCTGGAATTCCTTTGTCAGTGCTTCAAGCAGCTTTTCTGTTGTAATGAAAGCAGGCTGTACTATCTAGGAAGTAAACATAGACACCTGTCTAAACAGGAAATTTGTATCTGTGTGAAAAGGGGTATGAGACATTGACAGAGATCATTTCATTTGTACAATTCTGCCTAAACAGCTGGATTTTGTTATACGGACAGTTTTCTAAGAATAGGATAGAAAGGAAGAGGATGCAAGTCAGTATCTGCCATTTTTTAATACTTCCTTTCTTCTTTACCTCTTTTTACTTTCTATAAAGGTGTGGACTGCATCTCTAAGTATTTACCCAAGGTATCTGCAAAACTTCGTGAAGTGGGATATTGTATTTTTATTTTTTGAAGGATTATTTCTTCATGCCATGGTGGTGTACTTTCTTTTATGTAAGAACTAACCGACTTTGTAACAGAAATTGTGTCTTGTTTAATCAGTCAATAAAACATTCTACAAAACCTCATTATTCTTTGAGTTCTTTGTTGCTCTGATTAACTAGCTTTCTCTTTGCAGTTCTTACTGTGTTTGTTAATCCAGTGATCTGTTCTATTCTGTTTCAGTCAAAAGACAAAATGATGAGAGGATCACGCCGAGGGTGTGTTAGACTCAGGGTAAGTGTTGTTTTATTCAGTACTTAATGACTTACTGTGTATATAATATGGCCTAATGGAAAGAACTGCAAGGAGATTTTTGAGGTTTGGGCTCTGCTCCTGACTCTGCAAAATAGTGAAACGTATTTAAAGAAAGAAAAAAATTGAGATCTAGTCACATGCTGGGCTAATTACATTTTGTAATTTTATATGTTGTATAAAAATATTATACATCTTATACATTGTATAAAAAAGCATTATATGACAGAGTAGTGGGTTGGTAGCAGCATGCTGTGAAAAAATTGCTGCTTTCAGTTCTCATTTCTTTGTGTGTGGAGATACATATGTGTGTACATACAAGTTCTATACCTACAGAAGTCATTGCAAAACTGCTTCCTTCTGCCCTCATGTGCCTTTATTCTCTTCCTGTGTCCTTCATTCTGCCAGTTTGGCCTGCCACTTAACTGTGCTTGAGTTTAGAGAAACAAAGGAGGTCTGGAAAGGCAAGGAAGAACACAGCAGACAAAGGTTTTGAAATATCAGCTGCAGGGGGTAGAAATTAGGGAAACAGAGGTAAAAAGACACAGAATGGGAAAGCTGAGTATTACCTGTTTGAGGCACTCCAGCTTGGGACATTTAACCTTGAGTGCTGCCTTTAGTTTGAAATGACAGTACTGAAGTGAGGTGGGAATGCTGTCATGTATTTGCACATACCCAGATTCTGCCTCATGGTCATAACACATACCAAATATATTTCTTGCCCAGTCCTTTTTCTGTATTTTTTCCCATTCCCCATAGAATCTCTAGTTCCAATGTGCAGATGTCTTGTGAGGAGCTGATGTAAATAGGGGGAAGGGCTCAGGAGGATAAAGTGTGTGAATAGGAACATTTTGAGTCTTGAGGCAAGAGAAGTATAGGGAAGGTGATCTGTGGTCTGACACAAAATGTGGTGAGTGTTGCAACAGAACTCTGCTTCTCCCAGTTATTCCTTCCTTCTGTTGTTACTCCTTTCTCATCCTTCTGTGGGCCTAATAAAGGGGTACCTAGAACCTTCTGAGACTCATACAGAGGATCTCCATTCACTTGGATTCCAGATGACTTTTGTATGTACTTTCCCTTGTTTAATGTATTGATATCTTAATTTAGAATTTCCTTAAGGGTAATGTAAAGTCAAACAACTGGCTAGAACATGACATTCCAGAAGATTCAAGAAGATGTTTTTTGCATTGGGCCAAAAAATTTATTATGAAAACCCAAACCATGCCAGCTTTAATAGTGTTGTGAGTCTGTCAGTGTGGAGGTTGGCCTCAGCTTGTCAGTTTAGGAAATATTAAAAGTGAACAATCTGTTCAATACTGCATGATCCATCTTTATATGTATTTAACATAAAACAATCCCTTTCTCTTCCCCCATCTGCCACTCTCCTACCCCAAAGTACTCTTTGGAGTTTTCTGAAGATTGGCTGACTCCTCCATCCTTTTTCTGATAATGTGTAGGTTTTGGGGGTTTTTTTGTGAGGGAGGAAGGAATCTTTTTCTGCCTTTGTAAAGCAGCTCTTCTGGCAGATGACAGTGATATCAGTAGCTGAACAGATGGGCTTCTGCAGTCTGAAATTCTATCAAAGAGGTTTTCTGTTTAGGGTAATTGTTGATATGTAACTGTAGGTGTGAACATAAACAAACATGTAATTTAAGTAGTTTGGCAAAAATACTTCCTTTCTTCTTGAATGGATTTTACAAATCTTGTTCCTCACCTTTTTGCTCTTGATACACATTTCATAGGCCTGAAGTTTCATCTTCAAATTCTTTTGTTGAGTGTCATATTGTACTTAGGAGGTGTGTTAATAGAGGAATCTGTTGTCTGTACTGTGTTTAAGTCCTAAGTTTTCTTAAATATGCACTTAACACTCACACATTAATTTTCCTATTACTTGTTCATGTGTATTATCTGGATGACAACAGAAGTGTCATGTCACTGGCATCTTACATCCTTACCAGATAGTCTCTGAATGTAATGATGTCATGGTGGTAGCTAAGCACCACGTAGCTGCTCATTCACTCTCCCTTCAGTAGGATGGGAGAAGAATAGAGAAAACCTCACACCTCATGGGCTGAGATAGAGGCAGTTTAA
This sequence comes from Gallinula chloropus, assembly GCF_964237585.1. Taxonomy (NCBI): domain Eukaryota; kingdom Metazoa; phylum Chordata; class Aves; order Gruiformes; family Rallidae; genus Gallinula; species Gallinula chloropus. Next base: position 6,907,077 of record NC_140091.1, on the reverse strand, counting down.
TAAGATAACAAAGACAAGAATAACAGCAACAACAACAGTAGTAATAATAAATATATAAAACGAGTGATGCACAAATGCAGTTGTGCCAGTTCACCTATGGAGGAAAAAAAAGCCGATGCCCAATCTGTTTCCAAGCAGTGATCCCAGCCCCTGGCTAGCTTTCCCAGTTGTATATAGATCATGGAATACCCCTTTGGTCAGGTGGGGTCAGCTGGCCCAGGTGTCCCCTCCCGGCTTATTGTGTCCCATCCACCCCCCGCCAGCCTCCTCACTGGTGGGGTGGGGTGAGAAGCAGCAAAGGCCTTTTGGCTCTGTGTAAGCAACTGCTCAGCAGTAACAAAAACATCCTGTGTTACCAACACTGTGTTCAGCACAAATCCAGACCACAGCCCCATACTAGCTACTGTGAAGGGCATTATCCTAGCCCAAACCACCCCTTATTCCATACCATTTATGTCATGCTCAGGTACCACACTATCCAATACAACCTCATTAACCACCACCCTTCTTCCCATCCTTTGATATGGTGCACAGATATCATTCCCGTAGCCTATGGATGGCCACTGTCAGATATCCACAAAATGTCCTCTGAGTTCCTTTACGTTGTCTGTGACTTTAGGTTCCATCTGTCATAACAGCCTCTCAGGGCAGGGGAGATGGTGTGTGATGTTGGATTGTTGCATGCTGCATCCGGAGCTTGTAGTTGGTGTATCTGGCCTGTATGGTCTGTGGGTTGAAGATGTCAATCTCCAGGAAGTTGCTGGCCTCTCATTGCTGAAGACAGTTCTGGTTTCATCACCTTGGCACCTTGCTCAGTTTCATGCAAGTTCATTCTTCATTAATATGGGTGTTTCTTACTGCAACACCATTGTTACGGCATATAGGAATGACAGAGTGGTAACATATAGTGTTATGTAGCAGTTAACATCATGCAATTTAAATAATTGGTGATCATCACTCCAGATGAAATCCCTTTGAGGTACACATTTTGCATTTTTCACCATCCATGAGTCAGTGTAGAAATAAAGTACTGGCCACTTGTGTCATTCAGCATGGTCAAAAAACAGATGGATACCTTTCATTTCCACAAACTGGCTTGGGTCACCTTCTCCTTCTGCAGTTTCTCTGACTTGGGTAGGACTCCACACAGCAGCCTTCTGCCTCCAGTGTTTTCCCACAGTGAAACAGGACCCAGAGGGCATATTGCTTCTTGTTTTTTGCCAGTTTATTATATGGTGATGCCTCTTCAGCACACATCACCTCCTCCTCTGACAACATTACAAAAGCTTTGTATTCTGGACAGTCCATGATCACTTCCAGGATTCCTGGGTGATTGGGGTTTCCTGTTCAAGCCTGCTATGTGATCAGTGCAACCTACTTGCTCCACATAGCATCAGTTGCATGATGTGCAGAGGAGACCCTCCCTTTGAACATCCACCCCAGCACTGTCAGTCAGGATGCTGTGAAGAGCTGGGCTTCAGTACCAGCCACCTCTGAATCAGCTCAAACCCCTTCATATGCTGCCAGTTTTCCTTTTTCAGTTGGAGTCTAGTGGGCCTTGAGTCCTCTGTATCCCCAGCTCCAAAACTCAGGGCTGAACCTCGAGTCTCTCCTGGTGTTCTCTGCCAGAGACTCCAGGTAGGGCTAATCTTGCCAGCTGCCATGTAGAGCCCATTTTTTACATCTGGTCCTGCCAGGACTGGCCCAAAGGTTACTGCACGGCCTGTTTCCTGTTTAATTTGTTCAAAGGCTTGTTGCTTCTCAGGGCTCCATTTAAAATTGTTCTTCTGGGTCACTTGATAAAGACAACTTACACTCAGACTGTAATTTGGAATATGCATTCTCCAAAACCCGCCCTGTGTTTCCTTTTTGCTTGTTGTTGGAAACATAAATGTTTGCTTTAACTTGGAGGGGTGTCCAGTACACCTGGACTGCACCAGGGGTGGAAACACAACCCCACACTGGGTGCCAAAGAGCCCTAGCTAGTAACTAAGGTTCATGCAGCCTCACTCCCCCCTTAACCCCCCAGCAGTGGGATGGGGGAGGGAACGGGAAAAAACCCAACAACAACTTGGGGGTTAAGATAAAGACAGTTTAGTAGGATAACAAGTACAATATTATCATATTATAATATAAATATATTATTGCTCATAAATATAGAATAGTATATAATGTTAATTTCAGCACAAATCCAAAACATAGCCCCATACTAGCACAAATGGCACAAATAGCTAGTCACCTGCTGCTTGTATTTCCCGTACTGGAAGTATTCAGAATTATACTGGTTTGGGTATGCATTTCTGGTGCCTTTTTATAGTGATCATAGAGCTGTCCTTGAAAAGCTTGTGTGGAAGATATTCTTGGAGAAGTGAAGTGGTACATTTTTGCCAGTGGAGGGAAGAAAAAAGCAGTTTGGTGCTATCCTTTCCTGCTATTGAGCCTTGTATTACATATGGTTGGTGCTGTTCTTAACTGGGACTTGTCCTAGTGGTGCCTCTGATAGTGGTACCATGGTACCAGTGGCTAGAAACCTCACACAGGGGTTATGGACACTGTGTGCAAGATTGATTCAGGTCCCTCTGCCCTCAGATCTTACATTTTGGCCAGCCTGATACATACCTGGCCCCCTACTCTGCAGTTGCTGTATGATACTTAGCTGAATAAAATGCTGAATTTGTTGGAATTGACTCATAGATGCTCTTACTATTGTTACTTACTGTTTACTCTGAGAGTAAGGGCAGAATTTACCCTTTAAATACGTGATGTCTGCCTGTTTTGTGGGAAGGAAGGATAAAACAGATCTTGATGCTGTGTGTTCTGGAGAAGGAGGAGAGAAGCTGAGTAAATCCATTGGTGATTTTTGAACTAAATGTTGTAATTTGTTGGAATTGGCAAAGGCTGGAATAGTTCCTTTTTCAATGTTGTCTTCTCCTGGGTGAAAGTGTATTATTTATTCAGTGGTTGGAGGAGGGGGGGCAGGAATGAAAAGGTGGATAGATTTGTAAATGAAAGGCACAGATGGCCTTTAACTCTATAACTTATTTGCATTTCCTTCTAATAATTCATGAGGAATTAGAAGACAAAGCTAGCTGCTTTTGATATATCCTGATGACTTACTGTTTATATTTACTTAGGGACTGAAAATTAGATCATGCAGTATACCAGTGATGTGACACGATGGGCCAAATTCATTCTGCTAGAATAATTTATCTTTTTTATAGACTGATAGATAAAATCAGGTCAAGAGCTTCTTTTTGTAGAGCTATGAATTAGTATTTTTATGCACTGAAAGGAATGATAATATATTGCTCCTCACTCTTTAAAATACAGCTTGGAATGTAGGAGAAAACTGTTCACTCTAATGATGATGTAGCACAAAGTCACCTCCGTTATAAAAAAATATTAAATGCATGTTATTATCCAGAGAAATCAGTTTTGCAAATAATTACTGGGGTTTTTTTTTCTGCAACTAAACATAAAAGACTGACCTGCATCCTGTGACTAAACAGAGAGTCTTTCTGCTCTTCAGTGTGCTCAGTTTGCCTCTAATTTGTCAATGCTTTTTAAATTCCAGTGGTGTAGTGATAGAGTGTGTGCTGCTGATGTCACTGCTTGCCTTATCAGGATTTTGTTCTTTGTTTCACAGGGAGCTGTGATTGGTATAGACGATGAGGACGACAGCACCTTCACTATAACTGTTGATCAGAAAACCTTCCATTTTCAGGGTGAGCTGAAAGCAGAGATTGTTTTTTCTTATAATAGATTCCACTTGTATTTGATGGATGATTTTAAACGTTTGGCAACAGAACAGCATGAATGAGCACACTGAGAACATTCTGGATCCAGGGGTGCTGCAGGTTAGGCAGGGATTTACATCTGCAGTGGATACATGTGTGCTAGAAAGAGACTGTAGCTCTGGCAGGATTTGGAGATTAAAAATGTAAAGAATAAATCACTCAAGGGGAGAAAGTAATGGGCTTCTGATAATGAGTTTCGCTTTCAAAACGTTTCTGATCTGCGTTATCAAGATACAATTATGCATTTCTGTATGAAGAGAATCAAGACTGGTCTGAAGGTTGCAATTTGTATCCAAATAGAACTTAATGCTCTTTTATGAGGAGACTAGAGGCAACGTTTGGCTTAAAGGTGGAACTTTGCTTCAAGATTTACCAGCTTGCATTCATTTCATCTACATTTCTGTGTCTTGTCTGCCAGTCACCATTTCTCTGCTATTATCCTTTTATTCACATTTACTAACACCAATGCCATCTGCCACTGCTATGTTTCGTCATTGCATGCTATGGTTCACCGGTAGAAAGGGTAAGGTTCTATATCATTGTTATGTATTCCTTAAATTATTTTATCTGCAGCAGCAGGACAAAATACTGTGATAATATTGACTAGAGAACTTAGCTTTTCTGAATGTTAAAATCCTAGGGAAGTGTGATGAAAATATTTTTCAAGTAACATTTGTTAGTCCTTTTGCTTTTCCTGTGAAATGTAGTGACTAAATCATTTAATTGCTTTGCATAGAGCTAGAAACTGTAAATATCCAAGAGGCATATTTGCATGTAAGCAGACATATTAGTTTATATGCATACACTGGAATAATTCTATATACTATATAGCACTGTACATATTTTTAAATCAGTGTTATGGAAATGGGATTTATCATTAATTCTACTGCGTTTGTGAGAGACTATTTCTAATGAGAAATGTTAATTGTACACCATATTGTCACTGGTGTCTGTATTCCTTGTGCTACAGTTCTTCCTAAATGCTGCTGCTGCTGTAGTCTGGCTTTTCACTGCATTAAGGCTCATGAACATACCTTCCTAATGCTGAGCTCACAGGAATGTTTAAATCTACTGTTCCCATGGATAACTGATAAAATGCAAGCTAATTGCTAATGCAGTAATGGAATGCCATACCGTGGCAGTCTTTCAGTACAGTGGAGCTAAATACTGCTGAATTGTTGAGAATTTGATACAGGTAAATCTAGAAATCTCTCATCTTTAGTTACTAAGATATACCTTTTAAAATAGGTCTTCTTTGCACTGATTTCTTGTATGCTGTGTTCTCTTTTGGGTAGTCAGATGTCTTAAAAGAAGACTGATAGTATTTGATATAAGTGATGTTCTGCTCGAAGTAATACTGATAATTTCGGAACACCGGTCTTGTCACATAACATCTCGTGCTTTATAATGTCAGTTTGTGTGCATTGCTTATCAGGATTCATTTATGCTCCTTTAGTGTAGAAATGAGATCTTATATACTGTTTTCTGTATTATGCTTTTTCTGGTAGCATACTGCAAATATAACATCCCTGATACCTAGCAAATTGTAATGATACAAACAGAGTATATATGGCTGTAAAGTGGATATGTAAAAACACAGGTAAGACATTAGTGCTGGGGTATTTCAGGATAAAACAGCTCTGTGGAACTATATCCATAGTTCTTAGTCACTGTAAATGTGTTTGCACCTCATGCAATCCTTATGTTTTATATATTTATGTGTGTGTGTGTATATACACAGTTTTTGATACTATGCAAGCTTTAAATTGTGTGAAATAGAGGTCACTGTCAGTCCTAAGTGGTGAATAGGTAATAATGTAAATACTACAGTATGTGTTCTGAGACTACATAGAGTATGTAGAACAGATTCTGGGAATAATCCAAGAAAACACAGTATTCCAAACAATTTTTGCCTTAAGATTTTTTTATAAATGATCCAGATAGTGCTTTTGTTCTGTGAGATAGCCATAGCTATAAATACATCTACCCTTTATAAAACAAGTCTTGTGGAAGAAAAGACTGCTTCAGAAATGGCAACTTTAAAAAGATACTCTCTCTTCTTTCCTTCTCACTGCCGTTCTTCATTCTCAAAGACAGAGAGGGATCCAAACAGCTTGGAGCCTGTTGGAAAAACAACAGAACTTTAAGAATACCAAGATTTCAAAGATCTGCTGACCTGTGTGTAAGTTAGGGTCCCATCTGCAGTGGAACGGCTTCTCTTTCAGCCTCCAGAAGAAAAATGTTTTCTCATACTCAGACTTTAAGTGCTGATTGGTGAAGACATTAATCTTCTTTGGCCTCAGTGAAATTTTACTGACTGACAGTGCTAGAATTTGAATTTGGGAAAAGAAGGAAAAACTTCATCCTGGATGCATTATTAATTCTTAGTGTCAGTTGCTAAAATTGCACCTCTGTCTAACACTCTAGAGATGGAAGTAACGAGATGAAGGGCAAATAAGTCATTTAAAGATAACTGATCAGCTTCCCACAGGGATGCTGTTTTCATATGTATGGATATATGTGAAACTGAATTTCTGAAATGCTAAACCTCCGGCATCTTCTGCTAAGATTTGTCTGTCACTGGATCTTGGGAAATTCTGAGACTTTCTATTGTGTAGTTCATATTTTGTTGCTGCCTGTGACAAGCTCCCTCTATTCTGTTTGCAACTGTGCTTCCTAGTGGCCATCCCTGTATGAATTATCAGTAAAAGTTCAGAAGTTTTTCTTACAAAGAAAATGTAGGCTTTGAATGATGACAGTGTAAATATCCAATGGTATCAATAGACTTAGTACCTGGGTGTAAAGGAGAGAATTTAATAAATATGGGCAATAAAACAAACAACATGTTTCAGTTTCACTGTCAGCTTAATTTTAACTTTGCCAGAGTGCCCAGCAAATATTTTTCCCTTTATTTTGTTGTATAGATACCTGTTCACACTGGAGGGGGAAAGGAGGGGTAGAATGTCCACAGAAATTGTAAACTATATTTAAAAGTAATGTATTTCATCTCCTGATTGGTCCTTGTTTGCTCATACTCTATATCCAGTTTCATGGATTGACTCAAAGGCTTCTGGATTGGGCAGATCTCAAAGCACCTTTCATGGGTTAGTTCAGATGCAAAAATCCATTCAAGTTGCTGCAAGAGATTTGGGGCAATACTCTTAGTCTAATGTACCTCCTTGTGATGAAGCTCTTTCTCAATAATGTATTTTTGCTTGCCATAATACATGTATTTATTCTAAATGTTCCATAACCTTCAAATGCTGTTTTTGTTGTTCTGTGGGTTTTGGGTTTTTTTGGTTTTGTTTTTTTCTTTTAACATCTTCATATCATCATGTAGCTGTAAGCTCTTTCCATTTTGAAAGTCAGTTCATCTATCCTTCATATCACTTAGCAGCTCTTTCTGCTCACTAGGATGCTTGTGGCTTAAATTCAAATGTGGAAACATGATGTTCAAGACAGTCCGTCAAGGGTATTGTTGCCTTCTTGATATTTGAATTGCTGTCTAACCTGAAGCAGTAATGGCTTTTATTTGGATTAAAGTGCTTCACTAAACACACACTGTGTGCAGAAACAAGAATTCAGATTTCTAAACTCCTATCTAAAAACCCAGCTTTTTTTTTTTTTACAGCCTGCAGCACAGCTCCTTGGAAGGCAAATCAGTCTTGTCTCCGCTGTTTTGTGTAATAAAGGATTGAAAGATTGGAAGCAGTCCAGTGCATTGATCTGAGATGATTTTGCTTTAGCTTTTGTCTTTGCTTTCCTATTCCTGCCACAGAAATATCTGAGAAATGAAGCATGAGTGTTGCTGTGCAACTTGTTCTCCTGCTACATGAAAGCTGTCAGCTAGCACAGGTAGATTTCTCCTTCTTACCCATGCTGCCCCAGTTTCTAACTCAGTTTGTGACTGCTTCCCATCCCAGCTGAGAAAAGAGGGGGATTGGCACAGCAAGAGGTTGCCTTAATGTTATAAAAGCAGGGAATTTTTGTTAATGTGGGAGACAGCTATTACTAAGGATACGCTGGGGTCTACAAAGACCCTGAGCAGTATCAGAATTTGATATTTTAACTCTGTGTATTAAGTATCAAAATAAAGTAGGATGGCTTCAGACCTCCATTTCGCCACAACTTGGAGAAATAGTATTTACAGTCTTCTATAAAACCTTGGCATTGTCCACCAAATAGATGACAGGAAGCTGATTGCTCTTGTGGCATGATGAGGCACTTTAGTCTATCAGGTTACCCAATGATTCATAAATTGCAGCCTTTTCCCCAAAAAAGTTTTGAGAGCTGTTTTTAATTTGATATCAAAAAACCGCCTAGAAAGAGATTTTGGTGTGAAATCTCAGTCTGTGCTGATTTCCTCAATGATGTTGCCCACATGGTTTGTCCTAAGGTAACATTTTTCAGGGTCTGTTTGGGTTCTGGTTGTGCCAAAACAGTGAATTCCTCTATGCTATGATCAACAGTCATATGTTATATTGCAGAGGAAGGTGAGCAGTTCTGTTAAAATTAAAACTTCCAGCCTGATCTCTTCATACATCTGCATCAGAGCGGAGGTACCAGTCCTCCTCCATTTAACTGACCAGATCTGTCCTACGTGAAGTTCTGGGCTGCATCTTGTCCTCTCCCAGCTGCCAAAACTGAAAAAATTCCTCTGCAAACCAGAGCTAGGCTTAGCTTTTACAGAGTGATTTTTCTGTCTTCCTCCCTCTCTTCTATCTCCTTTTCAGTGTGAATGTGTTCACTAGTGTTTTCAGCAGTTGGAACATACGACCAGAGCACAGGGAATGGTGCTTGGCTGTGCTTTTACTGTTTCATGCGGTTCCTTTTCGCACTCAGTGTCCTATATTGTCTGCTTTGCAGTCATACCATGAGTATGCCATTTTTAATGGGGCTGTCTGCACTCAATTTTTATGGTTGTATATAAACAACACCTGGTTTTCCCATTCTTGAGGTTGAAATAGCATTGCATAAATGTATGTTAAACTTCAGAGTAGCAAATAACACCTTGAAACACTGCGTGATGTGTCCAGTTGTTTTCTTTTTCCCTTCCTGTCAAAGAAATAGTGTATTAATGGCTTGTTGCTTTTGGCATCAGTAAGAATCTATTATCTTCACTGTAAATATAATACATGGTGACTATTTTGGAAGGGGAGAAAAAATGGTCAGAAAAGATCTGACTATGAGGAGGGGAGGGACACTCTTTTCCTTCTGTTTTCACAAGAAATTCCAAATAGCGATAAAACTTGAGTTTGATCTGTTAAATTGACAACTAAATTATTGGCAAAGAAAGCAGTTGTTACTTTTTTGCTCTTCCATTTTGATATTTTTGCTTAGTTCAAGCCAAAATATGATTTTTACTGTAAACCAGTACTTTCTGAGCTGGTTCAGTGTGATCTGCACTGGCTTGTAAATACAAACATACCTTGAAAGCTTTTTCCACAGAGTATACTATATGAAGTATTATTTAGTTTTACTGTTGTTATTATTTAAATGTGGACATTTTCTAGTGGAAACACAGATACTTGCACATTCAGAAATGTCTAATTCAGAAGTTACTTGTGTATGAATTCCCAGAGAGGATTAACAGCATCTTCATCGTCTATTTCTTTTGTGACACAAGTTTCCACCTGAAGGTATGTTTTATGGGCTGATTATAAAGCTTGCTAAAAAGGCTTTTGAGCTTAGGTAACAGTGAAACAGCAGTTTCATTGGTTGCTCAAGATCACAGATTAATCTTACTAATACATTGTCCACAGGAGACCATTTGATGCTTTTTCTTTGGACAAGGTTCGACTTTTCTCTTTTCCTCTCGTGACTGTGTGGGAGTCTTCAATAGGTACAGGGAGATCTGACTGGCCAAACACCTGCAGAAGAAAATGAGGGTTGATTTATACATGTGGGTGGAGAATGGCATCAGAAGGAAGATTAGTAGAAAGTGGAATAATGACTGTGACAACTCCAGAACTGTGATACAGTGGAAGTAAGGTAGTGAGACTGTGATAAAGCTCCTGACAGTGGTAGGAGCTGGATGTGTGAGAAGGGTATTTGTAAGCATTGCAACTGTATTTTGTTAGGCTTGTATAAAACCCTGCTTCATCTTGCATGTTTTTCTATGGTTTGAAGGGCCTTCACTGACTTTAAAAAGACTTTAGCCATGGAACAGCCCGTTGATGTGTAACTTTTCCACCTTATTGGGCACTACTGACTAAAATCTCTCTCCATTGAGCCTGCTGGCAAAAATCCTGTGAATTTCAATATAGTCAGAATGACATGTCTATCATCTGGCTATTTGTGTGTAGAGGCACTAGGTTAGTTCTGCACTTGGCGGAGAAAATACAGGAATTTTGCATAAAAATCAGCAGAAGTTGTGTCAGAGTGAAGGCTGCATAATTGACTCTATTGACTTGGGGTGTAACAGACCATTTTTACTGAGTTCTGTCTGTAAGTAGGTCACAGTGAATGAAAATAAAATATGCTTTTCACTTTGTGATGGTGCGGTGTATTTATAAGTAATCTAGTGATTTTTTTTTAAACTCATTCCTGAGGGGTTCTCTTTCATCCTGATGAAAGATGCACACAGCAAAAAAACAACCAAACCAACACACCAGTAGGCTAATTGTGAGGTGATATGTTTTGTATGTTCTGACTTCCAAGTACTGCTGTGCGTGACCTAGAAACGCTCTGGTAAATGCCGTATTGGGGAGTAGAGTTGTTAAACTTGTTTATATCTAATCTTTAGATGCTATCAAGCTTAGGCTAGAAAAAGTAATCTGTTTTATGCTGTACTTTAACGTTTGGTATATGTTATATAAACACATATAATCTCTTCACAACAAAGTAAATATTATGGAAACTCTAAATTACAATACCCATTTTCTATTTGGGAAATTAATTGAGGCTGAGAGCATTTAATGTAGTGGCATTCCATTTGCCTTCTTGTCCTTATAGAATAGAGCTTTTTTAAGCCTCTGCCATATCTGACTTGGCAGTTTGGGAAATTCACAGGTAAAGGAATGTTTTAGGACTGGTAAAACATTGTTTTCCTGAATTACAGAAATTCCTGAGTAGAAGCAATGATTCTTGTCTTTAGAACTTTTTTCATTTGATAATTTTCTCCTTGGTAAAATAATTGCTTTTCTTACTTTGTACCTGCTCTAGGAAAGAGATGGGAATTTTTTTTTAGTAAAATATGGATGTTGAAATATCCTATGAATAAGCTCAGACACATCACAAAAAATGCACGTCTTTAAAAACATTATTATCATATTAAATCTCACCTTAATGCAGACTTCTCAAGTGTGCTTCTCTGAACTAGTCATAAATAGGACTGTGATTGTGTTAAGTGCCCCATGGTTGTCCCAGGCATCCCTGAGATGTCACAATAAATGATACAGGTACCTCTCAAAGGATGCACTGCAGACAAAGAGGAGTGAAAGGTGAAGCACATGAACAAATTGTACTCTAGCTCATACCTACTTGCTGCAGTAGAAAAATGTAACAATAGCTTAACTGACATAATTGTGGTAAATTTGCAATGTTTCAGCCATTAATGATTCCAACCTCTTGCAGGCAGCAGTGAATATATATGTATATATCTCGGTCTGTGTGGATTTAGCTGGTTCCATGTGCAAATGTTCACCGGTAAATGGCAGTAAAAATTGAGTTAATGATTCTGGCACTTAAAATAGATAAAAGCATGGGGACTGTTACTGTTCTCTCACATGCACACAGTATTCATATTTTTGTAGACAGCTGATGCCTCAGTGCAATTTGAATTTCAGCTCACATGTGACTACCCCATTAAACCATCAGACTGAGAACCACTGTGAATACTCATGTAGTGTAGCATTGGCTCTGCTGTGGGTTATTTTTTTTCCTTATTAATATAAAAACATTTGAATCACTTCTAAACAGTTGAAGTGACACATTTATGTTTTTTAAATGCTAGATATTTCTCATGTACATGTCTTGGTGTTTCTTATTTGTCATTTGTCCAGAGTCAGCCTAGGAACATGTTTCTCTCTCTTGTCACTGACCCTTCTTCTTTTAGAAGTTCAGTATCAGGAGGGACCAGATACCATTTATCCATTTTTATCTAAGCACAGATACTAGTGAAATTCCTTGGACTAAGTAATAATTCCCATATCCCAAATGTGCTGGCCAAAAGAAATTCTGGAGTAGCTTTCCCATAGAAATTGGGGGTTTGGCCATGGAATTCACTTCAAAACAGAGCCTGATCAAATGATGAGAAAGGCTGCAGTGATTTCAGGGTACTTGAGGCAGGAGTGCAGAGCTAATGAGCAAGGCGTTCATGTCCCCTATCTGCTGAAGAAAGGCTCCAGCATTTGCTGATGCAGAGTGGATGTTACCTAGCATGCGTCACAAACTTTTGGACTGAAAGGATACTAGAGCTGTTTATTTAGCCAAAGGTGCCCTCTTTAAATGAAAACTGGCTGGGATATCTAGCTTTCCATGCAGATGGGTGGATAATGATCTCTGACCATTGTGTGTAGGTTTTTCCCATAAATTGTTTCTGAGTGTGTTGGCTAATCTCTTTTTTGAATGTTCCCATTGATTTTTTTTTTTCATCAGTGCTCTTTTGGCAGCTGTTCAGTTCTAAATTGCTTTTACCATTAGAGAGCTTTTACTTGCACCTAATCTCACTGCAGCCATTTTGATTAGATTTAATGTAACTTTTCTCGCAGCTTGCTTCACCAAAAAACTGCATCCTACTGTTTTCTCCATGGTTTTCTTAAAAGAGTGTATGGATGAGAGCCAGGAGGATCTGCTATTGATGATAGTCTGAAAGTTAAACCAGTGTCCTGAACGGAGAGTGCTTAAAAGGTTACAATGCTCTGTGTTTCCCTACAGTAAGCAGTTCTTGTGGCAGTGGTCCTGGATTTATTGTAGCTGAGACTTTGTCTTAGTAGCAGGGTTGATGAGACTCATGTGCTCTACCTAAGGATTGAGGATTGATTATGCTATGCCCTAAGTTTCTAATGTCTAGTATATGAGGAAAAATACAGCTTTTTTTTTTTCCTTCTGCTGAACCCTGGTAGAAAGAGCTATGAAAAGGGCTGTTGGAAAAATACATGCTTCAAAAGTTTAGTTTATTGATGAGCATGGGAAAGTCAGTTCAATTTCTGAACTGCACTGAGTGCTTGGTTTCTAGGTCTTCACTGTTGCTGTAAGCCTCCTCTGTTCTGTTAGTGCTTTGTATACAAGTCCTAATGTGATAACCTTTATTAACGGGCTACTGTATATTGAGATTAGTATTTCACTAATACAGTGACCTCTTTTTGCTGCCAGTGTGGAAGGTCATAGGAAGTCTGTTGCAATACAAGGATTAATTCACTGGCCTGCAGCTTAATTGTTCCTTTTTTAGTTTAAATAATCACAGGCAAAAAACTTGAACACAGGGTTTTTGTATCCTGTGGATTACTTACCAGCTGCTTCTCAGTGACTTGAACCCCCCGGTCCCCAGTCAGATGTTCTTCAGGACTGGGAGATGGTTGATTAAAAAGCCACAGAAAACAAGCCCAAGAAACCTTACACACTTTGAAATATGTTAACTACCATCACTTTGAACACGCCTTTGAAAAGCTGAAGCATTGATACATTTGAAGACAGACTAATGACACGGGTGAGTTTGTGTGTTTACTGTTGAGCTGTGACTGGTGGGAGCAGCATAAGTCTGATTGATACGGCTGTCAGGATGGTGAAGGGGCCTGTTCTGGGCAAGCAGAACCAAAGAAGCTAATAAGCATTGAAATTAGTGTCAAAGGAAAATACTGACTAATTCAATAATTGCAACTAGTGTTAAAGTGTAAGCTGTGCTGTGAAAAAAGAACAAGGAGTTTGTGTGCATAATGTGAAGAGAAAAAATAGAATCGGCACATTGCAAAATAAATTTGCCTTAATGCTCTTATTTGGGCAGAGTTCACAGGGCTTCTGTCCCTTCACACTGTCTAGTTTCATTGCATCATAAGCTTGTCCTCAGCACCTACTTCAGCTTTTCAGTTAAGATGTAGAGAACTAGTAGGAAGAACCACTGTTAGTTAGAAATTCATTCTAATGAGTTTTTGAGAATATTACTGATGGCAAAATCTAGCTTTCTAATGCTTGCTGCAGTTCCTGCAGGAAAGTTATTTACCTGCTGTTCCAAGTAACATTTAATTAGCTTCTTCCTACAGACTTCCTTTGTGCATATGAGAGCACTATGGGCAGTCACCCTCCCTTATGCCTAGTTTTCATTTGTGCAGGTTAATTGTATTGTTACCAAACAATAAAGAGTTTTGACAACCGATCACACTTTACTATTTGAAAAGAACAATGAATAGAGATTAACTTGTATCTAGGAAAATACTTTTTTTTTTACTAGCTAGATTTCAAACTAGGCTTTTACTTTTACCTTGTGAGTAGTCAGTTTTACTCCATTACATTGTGAGGCCACCTCATCAGTTAGAGCAATTATTGATATTAAAAAGACATACTTGCCTATTTCTCATAAACACATTAAACACATTAACTCTCAGTTCTTTCCTGATGATTTTGTTAATTTGACATAATTAGCGTATTGGAGTAAACAATGCAGTATTATTATCTTGATATGAATAGTAGAGTCTAGAAAAATCTACACCTTCCTCCTCCTAAAGGCAAGGGAGCGTAATAAAGAAATGCTTCAGTGGATTTCTGATTCTCCTTCCCTCATCCCCCTCCTCTGTCCAATTAAATACTCTTTAAAAGAAGGGATGTGTCAAAAAGTAATACATAGTTTCCTAAAGGAAGGTTTGTTTAACATAGCTGGAAGACCCTGCAGCAGTTTTGAGTATGGATGGGTTTGAGCTGCAGAATTTCCAAGAATAAAAGCAATGGAAACACAAGGGTGAAAAAGGGAACGTTGAAAACAAAGCGTTTTGAGGCTGGAGAGTGCATTTCGATAGAACAACAGAGAAGTTTCCTCTAAGCACCAAAACAAATGTTAGATAGGAATCTTAGTTCTCTGATTCATAATAGGTGCTAGCTCACTTCTTTCCTTGCTTTTAGCAGGTTTCCTGTTTCTTTTAAATACCTCCAACTGGAATGAGGAACTAGAAACAATTGTCAATAACTATTCTAAATCTGTATCTGGGGCAGTTTGTTTACAGTATAATGACTGCAGATTGTTTTCTAATTTCTTCACCTGGAGTCCACTGATTCTATGTTTTTTGAACACAGAGAACACAGCAAGGAATTTCCAAACTAGCAAAGTGAAGGTGATGTGTCTGTAGTGGGGGCAGTGGCAAGAAAAGTGGTATTATGTGGAAGAAGTGGGGGAAAAAAAAAAGAGTGATGAAAGTCCTTAGTCTCTTTTGATATATTCTTCCTTCATCCTCCAGCTCTTCTATTCCTTGTCCCTCCAGTCCTGAAAGCCATCTACTGCCTCCTTCAATCATCACTTAATAAATTGCTTTCTTAACTCTCACTGTCTGTGCCCAAGAAGCATAATCATCTTTCCGTCGTTACTTTCTGACTTGAATTCTTAATTAAATCTGTATGGTGCTCTGTTGCAGAAGTATGAAAATACAATTGGGTGTGTTGTCATGAATATACAATTCAGGTTCTATTCAGTTTTAGAGTAAGATTGTCAGGAGTTTAAAAAAATCTTTTTATCTATTTCAGGTCATTCTTTGTGCTTCATTATTCACACTGGTGACCTGTTAAGAGTTTGTGTTTGTCCTGTGTTACGAATCTATACCTGAAAAGCTAACTTAGTCAAAGTTACTGTGTCCAGCTGAAGCAGAATTACTGGATATTTCTTTTACAGGTTGAACAGCTAAGGAAAATTTTAAATGACTTAATGAAATAAGTGAGGAATGTCTGTGCAAATGCTTTTCTCATGTATGGCCCTAAAGATAGATGAGG
The DNA here is from genome assembly GCF_964237585.1 of Gallinula chloropus. NCBI lineage: Eukaryota > Metazoa > Chordata > Aves > Gruiformes > Rallidae > Gallinula > Gallinula chloropus. The sequence continues at coordinate 6,891,370 of NC_140091.1, read as the reverse complement.
GACAGATAATCACAGAGCAATAATACAGAACTCTTCTTACATATATCATGTTCTTAAATTTGTATTTAATTTTTTTATTTTGATATATGTGGTACTGGGTCATTAGTAGAATAAAATCTCTATCAAAGCATAAAAGTTTTTTGCATGCATGATGATTTAAAACATGTCTCCAGTGTCACTTAGTAGATGAACGCAGTAATATTACAGAGCTGTAACCACAGAAAAATAAACAGGATATTAAGAAAACTCTGGAATTATGTCCTTGGTGACTTAACAAAGAAACTATGGTTTAATGTCCATATTTAGTAAGGACATCAGATCTGCTTGCATATGGCTTTTAGTATGCTGCATGTTATTTAAAAATAACTTTTGAATACTTTTCCAGCTCGGGATGCTGATGAGAGAGAGAAGTGGATTCATGCCTTAGAGGACACCATTCTCCGCCATACCCTCCAGCTTCAGGCAAGTTTAACTTTCACTTTTAACTTGTTTTGCTTTCTTTTTTTTACAACCAGTGAAATATAATGGCATGGCTGCTCATACCAAACTAATCCTGTGTAGCACCTGGTCGTTCTATAGCCTGTATCTATAGGCTACATCTATAACCTGTAGCATCTATAGCCTATACAGTCAGATACAGTAAGACATCAGTGTAGGTACCTGAGATTAGGTGTGAGTCTTTGTGTTACTATTTCCTTGTCTTAGCAATATGAAGAGTTAGTATATACTAAGACTTCTCTTTATTAACTCATTTATTTTTAAATGGTGGTTTCAGACTTGCTGTTAAACATTTAGTTGCTTTTAACTGGGAGTTAGTCCTTTTTGAGTCAAGCCCATTGCATGCTTATACACCACCTAATTTTAAAATTAAGTAGCAGCATCAAACCTCTTTCTGGATGACAAAAATGGTAAATAGCATCTGTTTGAATCCACTGTGTAAGCTGGATACCAGTTGTTTTCTGGTTCTAAAAACAGATGGTGACTGAGGATGGCTCTTAGCACTAGTTATCTATGACAAGTTTCTGGTGATATTCTGGACTTGGACACATCTATAAGACTTGATAAACTTTTATTCTTGCCTTGGGGAGAAACCCAAACTTTCTTAAAGGGGTTTTCTCAGACTTGGTTTGAACCATAAAGGTTTCTGATGTCAGTGTAGACATACCAAAACAGGTGTTCATTATTTGCATTGTGTGAAGGTTTGGTATGCTTTTGGAGTATGGCAAGAGAATTGGGTCTCTCTACTATTGATGCTGTGTGAAGAAAGATATATTAAAATCCCTAATATCAGAAACAGAAGCAGCTTATAAAGACTGATATAGGTGACATCTGCCCAATCTAAAGAGTTAGAACAAGCCTGAATTTATCCCATCCAACTTCAGGTACATGTACCGTCTCAGACAATTTACCTTAATTTCCTGCTAAACAGTGTTTTTCAACCTTTTTTGACTTCTAAAGACTACTGCAAATTTTCTAGCAGATAGCAAATCCCTGGATAAAAATTCAAGTTTGCCAATCAGCTTTGTATCCCTGGTAACATGTCATGGATATTTTAGAAGTAATCTCTCCATCTGGACACAGTAGCTGACCACACGTTGAAGAACTCTGCTGTGAGGTGGGTGTGAGGACACAGGGATTATCTAGAGAACACCATGTGGACTTGGAAGGGCAGAGCTGCCTCCCAAGGGATGCCTCTTTCCTCATAGTTTGGAGAGGGAAAGTGAATAGGTTAATGTCAGCGGTCATCTTTAAGGTCTGAAAGGAAGAAATCTGTTTCCTCCATCTGGAGATGGAGGTGCAGATTTTTGGCTTGGAGATAACACAGTGCAGAAATGAAACACCAGAATATCCGACAGCTTTATCGAAGTGTACACTTGCGTGCTTTCCAGAAATTGTGATTGTAGCTTTATTGGCAGATGTAGGTCTCATGGCTGCAGCTAATTACAGAAGCGTTTCCCGTTACATAACGTGCTCACGTTCCAGGAGTTATCCAAGTAAGTAAGGCACACTTAGACAAAAAAACCCTAAGTAATTTATCTAGTTATATTTGATGGAATAATTGAAAAATCTGTAAGTGATTAGTAAGAAACGTATCCACATCCTTTTCACCTGTGTTCAGCATTGAACTTAGTGTCTGTTGGGCTGCCGGGCCACTGTTGGGTGCACACCACTCAGGAGCCCTCTCAGTGTGCCGGCCATACACGTGTTTTGTTTCCAAGGCCTGTCTTTTCAGAGCAGCAGCAATACTCTCCACTCCCACCCCACTGTCAGGCTCGCCATCTTCACTGACACGAGCTGTGGAGCAGATACTGATTTAACACTGGAACAAGGATACAGCTCCTTGCAGAATACCTCTTTTTCATGAGTGAGGAGGGGCGGTCTCAGGTACTGTTCACCTGCGGGGCCCCTGTGTGGACAGAACGAACGAGCTCTGCAGGGCCTGGGCTGAAGGTAGGGGCTGCCCGCAGGGCCGAGCACCAGGGCGCGCTCCCCCCGCAGTTCAGTAGCTGCCCAGGTCCTCTGGGCGTCGTGAGCCTGCTCTGGTCTTGGCGGCAGCTGAAGGCAGCGGTGCCTCGGATGGGGTGACCCTAAAGCCGTCCCTCGGGCACCCCTGACCGACACGGAGCCGGCTGTTTGAGGGGCCTCGCCTGTTCCACATAGCGGCTTTTGTTTTGGCGGCGGAGGCGCGGTGCAGACCCCGCACTCGCGCTGCGGCCTCCCCGCTCTCCCGGGGCGTCCCCCCTCCCGGTGACCGCCATTGTCCTGAGGCAGGGGTACTACGTCCCGGCCGCCCACCAATCGGCGGCCGCCTTATTCGTGATGCGAGCGGTAGGGCCGCGGCCGGCGGGGTGCCCTTCTCCGCCCCGCAGCTGCCTCCACCCCCGCTGGAGGCGGTGCTGCCGGGGCCCGGCGGGCGGGCAGCCAGCTCCGCCGTTCCGCACGCCTCGCCTCGCGGAGGAATGGCTGGTGTAAGTACAGGGGAGGGAAGAAGGGGGCAGGTGCCAGGGCTGCCGGGTACCCCCTCTGGGGCGGGCTCCCTGTGGCGCCCCGCGGCGCCTGCCTGACGGGAAGCCGGGCGCTGCCTTCTCCCTACCGCGGCTCCGGCCGCTGCCCTGCCCCGCCCGGGCGGGTCCTCCGGTGAAGCCTTGGGGAACGGGCGGCAGAGATGGGTGTTAGGCAGCCCCCGGGTAGCGGGGCTCCGCAGGGAAGGTGGGCACGGGCTTCCCGCGCGGGGGGGGCCGGCGGAGCCTCGGGGAGCCGCTCGGGCCCCTTACCGGAGTGCCGCCGAGTTTCGGGGCCCCCTGCGTGCCTGGAGGAGGGATGCTTTCATCCGGTTACGGGCCCGTTGGATACAAGCCCGTCTTGGCTTAAATTTAACATTTAAACCAAAACGGCACCTCGTGCGCTTGATGTTCTTTTGCTTTCCTTTTTATTTGCACGATAAAGTCAGATGAGTTCTCCGGGAGGATTATTCCCTCAGCCAGCGTGGATGGGGGGTTGAGTGCTGCAGCAGAGATTATTTTCTGTGAGGGTATTTTCTTGGGTTCAGAGGCTCTAGCAAACAGAACCGTGGCTATCTGTCATATGAAGTCTTCACGCATCTGGTTCTGTTGGAGTTTATAGATCGTTTGTAAGTCAGATGTTGGTGCCACTTTCAGTCTGCCTGTTCAGCTACAGGAGTGGAACTGGGGTGTTCAAGTTTGGACAGTCAGATTTGGATTAGATTTTCCTTATAGTGTCAAACGTCTGTTAGATGTGAGAAAGTGTACTGAAACCTAAGTTGTTCATGTCTTGTGTGAGCTAACTCAGAACGGGTAAGGAATTAATGCTGGGTGGAGAGGTGAAGTGGTGTCTGGGTCTTCTCTAGTCTGATTAGTTTTTGCTAATTTTATTTTTGCCTCAATGTCCTCCTGTGTTGTCCTTCTGTCTTAATAATGGAATTATTTTTGAAACACTTAAAAATAATTAAACACGCCTTCTTGCTTCCCAACAAACCTAAACTTGCAAGAATGAGCTACCATCAAAGAACTGAGGAAGAACTGAGTCATAAACACATAGAGGGATCCTAGCTGTCCAGATGGCTGACAATTAGTAATGCCACATTCGAATGAAACAAGAATAGGGAGGAAACATTTCAAAATCATTTGCAATCTAATTTTTATGAATTTTGAAACTGAAGTCTGCTGTTCTGTCTGCTTTGCTTTTATATGTTCTTTGTATTAAAGGCACTACTGCAAATATGTGTAGCTCTTCTAGTATTAGCTTTGTCTATCGAAAAGTCCTTGAACAGTAGTTGATGTGATTGTATTTGAAGTAGCATTCTGAATCCACGGGTGTGTTCCCCCTTGCCCATCCCAAGACATTTTTGTGGCATTACCAGGTCAGTGGCTTTGCAGTGGCAGCACATCAGTTGCTTCATACCCACAAGAGATAAGGGGGAGGGTGTGCATGGGGGGAAGGTTGTGGCTTGTTTCTTGTTTGTCTCAATCGAGGTGGAAGGGTGATAACTTCAAATTTTCTTTTGTTGCTCTGGAATTCTCTAGTGTGAAAACCTCTTGAAGACAATTCATGTCTTTTTAGGATGACAGTAACTTTATTCTTTGATCTGAAAAGTGGAAGACCAATGTTTAAACATGAATCTACCTAAAACCTACTAGTAACTACACACTTCTCATCCCTTAAGGGAATTCAGTTACAAAAAAAAAAAAGGAATATATTTTAAAATTCTAAGTGGCTGAGTGTAGTGTGTGTGTGTGTTCTGGCAGTGTTAAGATCCTGTCTGTAGGAGTCATGCTTCCTCTGAGCTGGAGGGGTGAGCTTTGCTTTTTCTTTTGATTTTAATTCCCCACTTACCCCTCCCCCCTTCCTCCTTCTAGCTGAAGCTTTCACACTCATTCTTGCCTTAAATCCTATGTCTTGGAATGCACTTTTCCCTTCTGCTGCTCCAGTGCTGCTAGAGCATCTTAGTAAACATCTTGAAGTGGCAGCTGAAAAGGCTGCTGAGAATTGCATAGAAGACAACTAACTACCAACTCGATTAAAAAACCCCAACAAAACAAACACAAAGCTGAAACTTGCATATTCTACAAATAAGATGGCTTCCTTGCTTTCTGAGTAGATTAGTGATTATCTAAATTAGAGAGTCTTTAAAAACACTTGTAAGCTTCAAAGGATTTCCTACTCAAATTTATTAAAATACTTCAGGTAATGCCCCAAACTGTTTCAGCCTCTAAGTGGACTGCTGTAGAGACAAAGGAACTGAAGTTGCTGTCAGTACAAATGTGGGCTGTTTCTTACCACCAGGAAAGTGAAAGGAATTTAAAAAAATAAAAAAGGCTCTAGCTTTGTACTAACATAATTTACACAAGGTGTTTACTTCGTAAGTAGCAAATAATAGGGTAAGAAAACTGTTCTGAGAAGTGGATCTGGGATGGTTGCTGTGAAGTGTGATACAGTGGCTTAAAAATTAAAAGTTACACCATGGCTTCACCAGTATTTAGGAGCTGGTACTGCTGCTGGGAGCAGTCCTGTCTGCTTCTGCTAGCACAAGAGAAGAGGCAGTGTGGTGAGAGTAGCTGAGTCTGGAACTGGATTCAGAACTGGCCCAAATTAAAACTACTTTTCCTGCTGCCCTCCCTGCCTGAGCTTGGGTTTAACTGAGATTACTTTCCACATTGAGTTGATTATGTGGCAGGATAAATGTTTATGTTGACTAGAAAGAGCAGAGTAAGGGTGAGAATAAACAGGAGAACCAATTTGTTTCTCCTTTGCTTATGCTGGTGTGTTTGCAAAACTGTATTGCTAGTGGTGGTTCACTTAGTATCATGTTAACCAGGACTTCTGATGACCTTCTGATAGCTGCAAACAAGAATAAAAGATGGACTAAAACTTTATTACATGTTTCCCTGGAGCATATTATATTGTTACTCACTGGCTTTCCAATACTGTTAATCATGTGAGCCAAGAATGCTTGCATATAACTGAAGAACAGGTTCTTTTAGATTAAGAATATATCCAGTATAGATATGTTTTAAGTGCTGGTGGAAGGGCATAGAGTTAACAGGCATGCTGCCCTTTTTCAAAGTTTGCAAACAAAGAAACTATGATAGCAAGTAACACATTAGCACATGTGCATTATCTAGATCTGTAATAAAATGTGTGGGTAAATGAATGGGACTCCAGGATACACTTAATCTGTGTGAGGTTTCAGACTTACAAGCTAACCTACGCTTTAAAAACAGGATTTTACCTCAGTATGTAAATACTTGTGTATTTTGAACTCTGTTTTCCTAGAAGACCTGATGATATCTATAGCTGTACAGCCTTTGCTAAGCATTTTGTGTTTTGCACAGCAGAAATAGTTTTGGGGGTGTTTTTGGAAGTGCAGTATTCGGAGTGTCTGACAGGCACGTATGCCTTCCAGAAATCATACATTTGATTTCAAACTTCTTTTAGACATTTACATTTTGAGCTTTAAATATGGCTTTAAAACATAGCAGAGGAAAAACGTGTGGTTGTCTTCACCACAAATAAAAAGAAGGTGCCATTGTTACTGTAGCTTACTAGTCCATGTGTTGTTTTTCTTCACTTTTCTATCAGGCTCTTACAGGTAGTATCCTACTTGACAAGATCAAACGTGCTGTAGGCAGGACACAGGTTTCTGATGATGTGCTGCAGATGGAAAACACTCTTCTTCATTTCTATAAACTAACTTCCACAAGACTTTTTGTTGGACTTGGAATCCTGATTAAATGAAGAATATAGCACAAGTATCTTTAAAAAGATAAGACAGTCCACTCTGCACAGTTTTCTCTTTCCTCCCCCAGTACAGCTATTCTGCAAGGACAGCTCTTATCAAGTCTTTGCTGTTGCCTCTATCTTCTTTGTTTCCCTTCCTTCATTACTGTTCATTTTCCACAGAGGTCATTATTGTAATGCTTTCATTTGAGAAATAGATTTGAGATTTTCTGCTGTGCTTCTAAGGATGGTGCAACCTTTTCATCCCATCCTAGTTTAAAAGGACTGGTTTAAATTAGGCTGGAATTACTTCTCAGCAGGGGCAAGTTTTGAATACAGTTACACTAGTGATATGCATGACCTCTCATTTGGAGAGCAAGGTAACAGCATATCAACTCCCTTAGTACCAGCAGTTCTGTAGTGGAGATAAAGACTCATAATACGTACTTTAATCGATTTGTATTTTGTGTAGAAAGGGAATAATTTGGGAGGACTCCTAGAATGAGAGTTCTTTACTTATACCCAGACCAGTGCTGTTCTGAGAGGTGGTGGACAGACTAGAAGTTACATAAATCGCTTCTGCAGCTATTTCATCTGGTAATATAATCTGTTAATTCCTTAAAACCTACATGAGCATGGAGTAGTTATTTGAGGGACATAAAGTGTACTTACTGATAGACCTGGTTATTCAGTGGAAACACAGATAGTATTACTTTGGATTGGTACTTACAGTAGGAGAGAAACAGTGGATCTCTGAAGATCTAAACCAGTCTGGGTTCCTATCCTTTGTTTATAATTTGAAGGTGCTTATTTTAGAATCACACCGTGCCTTCAGCTGGAGAAGACCTTTGGAAGTCACCTGGTCCAAGCCCCTTCTCATTGTGAGACCAGCTTCTTGATATTTTTAACTTTCCAGTTATCTTTTGGGTTTCAATTTTAAAACTAGGGGAGAACTTAAAATCATTAACCTGATCTCATATAACAGGCTAGTAAATTTGTGCAGTAGGTTATCAAATGTCATCTAAACTTTCTTTATACAAACCAAGAACCAACTAGTGAAGTGCTACAGCTTTATAAGTATCTGTGTTTCTTTTCAAGATTTTTTCTGTGTTTCATTTCTGTGCTATGCCTGCTTGACACCATGCTTGGTTTTATGGCTGTCTCTTTACACTGAAGTTTTAACTTTCTAATACAACTTTTTAGGTCACAGGTTTCACTCTGTGTTTGATGTGGATGTCTGCTCAGTTGTAATGCTAAATGTTTTAATCAGCTTTTCCCTTAGTTCTAAGAGGTTGAAAATTAAGAATGGAATTTTATCTTAAAGCCACCACTACAAACACCAGATTGTTAGATATTAGCAGCCATAGACTGATGACCAAAATAAAAATCAGTGTTTTGATGCAGCATACAGTTAACTTGCATCATAAACTATATTTCTGCATATAGTATCCTCAGCAGAAATTTTCTGTGTAGTTAGGCAGTTTTGATATATGAAGCCTGACCTCCAGAATTTTTAAACTGAGCATGCTAGACCATTTGCTTTAATGATGGTGTTAGCTGCCAGCTGTGCAGACAATTCTGTTCACAACAATGGAATGGCATACTAATTTCATTTCAGATCTAGTTTCAATGTAATTTAAATTTGACTAGTTTGAGACAGTGTCAAAAGCTGCTTCATTGAGAGTACTATCCCTTTAGCCTATTAGTTTCTCTTTGATAACTTTTTTTACACTGAGTGGTTTTTGTCTTTTTGTTGTGGGTTTTGGTTTTGTTTTTTTAAAATTTCATAGGCAAAACAGTTGCTTCTTTTCTTCTCCCCCTCACCCCACCACCCCACCCTTCAACTCCCCCCTTCAAAACTCTATTTCTAAATTTGTGCAGTGTGGACTGTCTAACACAGGGTAAAGTATCTTTTGTGTTATGCTGTTACACAAAGTAATCTGTATGGGTAGATTTACTCCTGTAGTACTGTTGTCAAGACCTGGGCATTAGTCTGCAGCACAGTTTAAGATTTGGCAAATGAATAAAGGATAATATCTTCTACGCTGACTGAATGACTGTTTTGAGTGCACACAGCTTGACAGATCCAAGAGCAAGTCATTCCTCTGTTGCACACAAGTTTTTACACCTTTAGCCATCAATGAAGCTTTAATATGATGGTCCATTATCAAACAAAAATAAAATAAACTTTCTGTATTGGCAGAGCAAACAAGATCAAGGAAAAAGTCATGCCAGTACAGAATTTTGCAAATACAGATTGCCCATCTTGCCCCATCTTCCCCTGTGCAAACTGTTGTTTCCCTGCTGGCTGATCTTTATACATTCACAACCGTGTGATTCTCAGCAGCCAGAGCAGCACAGCTGATGGTTTCATAAGAGTCTGAAGTGAAGATGTCATGTTGTAGATCCATGTGAATACGGGTGAAAGTATTTAGGCTAGGAGGAAAGTTCTGTCACTGCTGGGATGCTCTCAGTGTTGTGTTTCTGCTGTAACTGATGTTTGCTACTTTGTCCTTCATGGGTTCTTACCTCCTATATATTTAACTCCTATTGCACAATTTTTTTAAGCTCCATACTTGTTTTGCAGCCCAATTTGCATTAAAGGTATTATATAAGTAAACCTTAAATGTGTTTACACAGCATATGTCTGTGAAGTCAGAAGTAATCAATTTCAAGAGTCCTCTCCTTTTCTTTCCCTTAATTAAAGATGTGGTAACCCAGTGGGAGTTTGCTCAGGTCTTTAAATACATGCTTTATCAGTTTAAACGTAGGAATTATACTATATGCAGACGTGTACTTTGATTTCATTATTGGAAACAAATTTGTAAGCAAGAAAAGATAAAGAACAATCATTCTTGTGGCACTGATGCTTTGTCCTGGTTTGCATATGGGCAGCAAAACCTGAGAAATCAAATACAGTGACAAGGATGCAAATCACTATAGCTATAGAGGAACTAGGACAACCAGGAATAATAATTTTCAGGTTTTCAGCTCAAAGATGGGTCCATATTTAAGAAGAGATCTGGCACTCCTTCCTTCAGATCTTAGCTAAGAAGCTGTGACTTGCACAATGTTGTCTGCAGCGTGAAGAGTGCAGTCATCCAGTTGGGTACGGGTTTGTCTGCCTTAACTGAAATACATCTAGAATCACATGAAGAGCTTGAATTCTCCTTGATGTTTTCCAAAGAAACTTTAATTAGTGTAATTTAAGGAGATTTGTTCAACCAGAAGTAATGAAATACTCTGGTGTGTGATGATTATACCCCCACTAAAACTATGTAGCAATTTGCTGTTACTGATTTAGCTGCAAATGGAAGGCAAATGCGTTCAGCTGTGTGTCTGTGTTTGCACATGGCAGGACGAGAGGCAAGGCAACATCTGATCAGTCAGTTGGCAGGCAAACCCATATTTTTGTTATCTTTTTTTCATCCTCTGAAACTAATTATGTATTTGATTTTTTCTTTATTTATATCTAGGGTGTGGATTCAGGATTTGTTCCCAGCGTTCATGATTTTGACAAGAAACTCACTGAGGCTGACGCTTACTTACAGATCTTGATAGACCAGTTGAAGGTATGGTAACTAACTGGTGTATTTACTGTACTGGGAGTCTGCTTGCCAGCCTGTATTTTGCTGTCCAGTTGAAAGGAAGCTCAACACAGGGAGAGAGTGATGTTTTGTGCTTGGCATGTGTTCTGCGAACTATGGGATGCAGAGAGCTTATCTAGTTGAGCTGACTGAACTGGAGAAGACGTCCCTTTTTAATATATGAAATCTGATGATGGAAGAATTTTATTTTCTCCTAGCTTAGGATGTGACATAAGATCTAACTAATTCTGAAATAAAGGGCTTATTTTACAAAAGTATGAAAATTAAAAGTTATGAGGTAAGGGCTGAAATAACCCGAAGCCTTTCTCTTAGAGTGGATCTTGATATGACTAAAATCATTTTGGAAGATTAGAATAACTCAGATTTTATAGAATGGCTTAGAATGACTTAAAACATTTTTTTGTGTATATAAAGCAGAAGTTACTTAAGTTTATTTTTAAAGCATAATTAAATCATTTATTGCTTGTGGCATTAGAATTTATCTTGAGGAAATATTGTCAAATACTACTAGTATGTGACTACAGTTGCAGATAGTTTCAGGCTTCACTGGAGTAATGACAGGTGATCTGATCTTTGTCCTTGAGTGAAAACATTCTGTAGAAATTTTGTACAAATAAAGTCCCCTTACACTTTGTACACATGCACTTCAAGATTAAATGGGAAGGTGAAGAATGATGAGGTCGTATCTCTCAGTACTCACCTTATTGAGAAAACAGTTTTTGCTGCTGGTTAGGACACTATTCCCGTGACTCAGCAGGTTAAAATTGCTGTTAAGATTTTTCAGTTCTGATGGTTTGGATTCTGCTCCTCCCCCCTGCCCCAAATATAATGGGCAAGTATTGCATGTGGGATATTCAGCAAAAATTTGGTTTCAGGGGAGGGCAGAGAGGGGGAGGAGCATATCAACCGAAGTGGAGGCAGGCAAAAGATTCAAACAAAATTCAAAGCTAAACTGCAACTACTTGATCGCGAGTTAGCTTTGTCTCCTGCTCCAGAGCCATCTGGCATGCTTCACTGAAAGAAGGTATTTACACTTTACACCTTCTAATTGGTATTTCAGGCAGAGGGTGGGGGAGGGGATGTAGGAGTTGATTAATAATGAAAGAAGAATGAAGTTGAGGGTGGACTAGAGTCTTTATAGAACCAGAGATCAGCCCTCAGGGGGAAGGGAACGTGAGGTTTTAGGCAGGCAGTTGAGTGAAGAGCTGTAGCTCACCTACTAAAAATTACAGCTCCTTTTCTGAATAAGAGTGGATGTGATGAACTTTTTTCTTCCTTGAACAAGTTGCACTTAGTGGTTCCCCTTTTAGTGTTCTTGGAGGCGACTTTAAACTGTTTCAGCTCATCTTGTGTTAAATACACTTCCGAGCCTTTCAGGAAGAATTGGATTCACTTTGCTTGGCTGCGTCTCAGATTCCACTTAATTCCATTATTTTCTTAAAAGAAAATAGAAGTTAATGCTGGCAAATCACTGTGTATCTTCCCAAAAGAAGTGCTTACAAAACTTAGGTGACATGAATCATGTACCTGAGTGACAAGGTAAGGCAAGGGTTGGTAATGGTTGAGGCTCTCTATGCCCCAAAGACTTTTGCTGAAATAAAGGCAGTTTGGAGTGTTCTGATGAGTGTTGCCTTTATTACTTAACCTCCCTTTTTTGTTCAAGCTGTGGTAGAATCATGCTAGGCTGGCTGATCTGTGGAACTATGCTGAGATTCAATCTTCTGCAGAATGGGATAATATGAGAAATTAGTTACAAGTCTGTTATATCACAAATGCTGTGAAGAAATATTAGGCAAAAATAATAATGCCAGCATCATAGCATTTAATAAATATTTAAGTTATTTCAGTTTTGAAATTTCATGCTTAATTTTTATATGGAAAAATGACACTTTCAGTGTTTTCACAAGTATCTTTTTCTTTCAGCTCTTTGACGAAAAACTCCAGAACTGCAAAGATGATGAACAGAGAAAAGCAAGTACATTTTGCTTAAATACTGCTTATTTTGCTTAATCAGATGGTTTCATGCATCAATTTGCTGTAGGGTATAAAAATTTAAACATTCTTGGTCTGTTTTCATTTTCCTCAAGTTGACAAAATCACTTAAATCATTTTGAATAACTGATGACATTTTGGTGTGAGTAGGCACGAAGCAGAATTTTTAGCAATACTGGGCATCATAACATTAAAGAAAGTTTCAGTCTGTGGGAAATGACTCTGTCAAAAGCATTTTTAACTTAAATTTTCTATTTTCTTTTTTTACATTGAACAGGGTTGAGTGCTTAATGTTTGTAGGAATAGCAAAGCTATTCTAAAGGGGGAAAAGAAAGTAGGTACTAAGAATCACATACTCACATAATGAGGCTGCATCTTGTGTGGTTTGTGACTAGCATACCATGTGTTGGAGAGAAAGCCATCTTTCTTTCACGTTAGGTGAGGATGCCAAAAATGAAACTGGTTTCCTATGTTAATTTGTGGGGTGCAGAGGAGGGATTTAACATCTTCTTAGGAAGGATTTATTACTGAGGAGTTGCTTTTGTTTTCACTAAACGCAGTAATTTCAACATCATAAAGTAATAGTGTGTCTCATCCTACTTCCCATCTTCCCTCCCAGTTTCCCTTGTGAAAAATGAGCTGATGTTCCCTTGGTGTTTGGTTTCAGTTTTGAAGAGAGTGTGATGCTTTGTGTGATTGGTTTACTTCTTTATAATGGTTGTGACCTTTCATCTGTTCGTTAACCATCTTGTTTGATATGCTGCTGGTGTCTTAAGGACTTCACAGGTGATGGTCCTTCTGGAGTTCCTTTGCATGTACAGCCTTCTAAAATAACTTGAATGCAAGTGTTCTTTGTATACCCCTGTTTAATCTGTAGACAGCTGACCAAAAGGGTAAGATTCTGTATTTCTCCTTCAGTGTGACTTACTGGGACGAGCTCTCCTTCAGCTTTGACCTCCCTCCAGATGCTACTTTGCAGATCAGGCAGTACTCTCTTTTCCCTGTGACAGTGCCTCTAATCTCTGGAGACTTTCCACGTGTTGTGCTGATTTCTTGCTTTATCTCTGCAAGGCATCGATGAAACAGACAGACTGATTTTATAGGGAAAGTTGGAGGCTTGTTTAGAAGAGGTCAGCTTCCTCTGGTTTTAAATCTTGATGAGTGTAGCTATTACTGTAGATTCCATTTATTAAAAATGAAAAAGACTTTGCAGACCAGTTTTTTTTCTTCACATCTTTTCCTGTACTAAAACAGCTAAGAGGTTTTTTTGATACTGTATTTAGGAGTTTTCCTGTTTGTTTATGGAAGTATGGTTCAGCTGTCAACTGTGAGCTGAGTGTAGCCTGCAGAATACTTCCATCCAACCCATAGTTTTTTCCTCTGAGGAGACAAGATTTCATCATTTGAGTGTTGCACGCTTCCCAGTTAGCCAGGTGTTCTTTTCTGCAACTGTTTATGGCCAGACATTTAAAACCTGAGGTACAGTTTTTGCAAGTGCACAGAGCATTGGAGGAGCTGTATTTTAGAGTATTTGGTCTTTTGAAGGTAATGGTAATAGGGTATTGGTGTTGCAAGCTGCTTCAGGATCTCTGTTATCTTTGTTCTGAGACACAGTAATCTGTTGAACTTGGGAGAAGACAGTGCACGTGTAGACTTGATTAATTTTGTAGACTGAGAACTATTGTGATTATTATAAATTACCTGTATTATATCAATACTCCTGGAAGAACTACAGCTAGCTCTGTGTAGTGGGATTGTACTGTTGTGCACACCTACTATACTGGCAGTGCTGCCAGTTTTGCTGAATCTACTCGTGCAGTACTATATATAAGTATCTATATATATATCTTGATTACATAGGAAGTAAAGGAAGGTGTGTGGTCTGAGGCTACTGGTTTTTCAAGGTGAAGACAAGATAAGACCTTACTCTTGTACAGTGTTAGCTGAGAACATTATTGGTGAGAACTCAAACCTTTCTGTTTGGTTTTGTGAAACTATCTTGCCCATCCATATCAGGAAGAATAAAACTGTAAGTGTTCAGAAGTATCAGAACAGCAAAAAGGTGTGCATTTGGCAGGCTGCAACAAAGCTGACAGTGTTTAACAAGATTTTGGAGGGAAGTGTAGCCTGCTCAAGCTGTTTGGTTCACAAGAAGTCATTCTGGTGAAGCAGGTCCAAGACTGAGCACACAGATTCAGGTTGAAGATACTCTGATCACGAGTCGGCTGCCCCTACGAGCCTCTGCTGCCTTTCTCTGCTGAGCAAGCTGATCCAACTCTCTGTAGTCTCATGCTTGGTGAATAAGGCAAAAATAACTTCCAATGAAATAAAATCAGCTTTCTATTGGATCATGGGATGGTCTGGGTTGGAAGGGACCGTAAGGATCATAGCATTCCAAAACCCCTGCCACAGGCAGAGCCACCAACCTTCAGGCCTGGATCTAGACAAGGTTGCTTTGTAAAAAGCAGATCAACAGTGGCTTTCTAAAAGGTCAGATGTCAAGAAGAAGCAACAAGCAGCAAGTTGGATAAGTTTCAGCAGCAGGCTGCAGTTTGATCAGATACAGCATGTGGCTGCATCCTGCAAAGGGAAGTCTGCAGGAAATCAATTTGAAGATGTGTGTATTCATTACTGAAAATGAAGGGAATTGTCTTGTTAAAATTCTACCTCCACCAGTTGTGAAAAAGTAGCGATGTTGAAGAGAGAAAACTGTGATAACTTTTAGCACTAAATTATATTCTTTGATTTTATCTTTTTGGTAATATTTTTGTATTTTCAACATGTCTCTTTAGCTGCTTACTATTTTCCTTACGATTTTGTATTTTCTAAATTATCTATATTACTTTGATGCAAGATTAAACAAATGACAGGAAAAACTTACAAGGGTTGTAGCAGCACACTTACATAGCAGTGTAGTTCTGTACAACTGATAAGATGAGGTATAAGTATTGTCATAACTTTTCCTCCAAGCCAAGAACTCTTGTGAGCATGCTGGTTTTGTTGTCAGTGAATATGCATTTGGTTTTCTCTCACCAGTGTCATATCCATAGTGTGTTTGTATAAGGGAGAGAGTCTGTGAACTTCGTTTTATGGCTGCTTACATTACTGTTGTAGACTAACACATTGTTAATGAAAATCCAGAGACTTCTATATGAACATTTGCTTTGCCCTTAAATAACAGGGCTGGTGGGGACTGAGTCTGTCTGACTTAGCTGCATTGTTCTCACAATTTTTGATATATATGAAGATGACAGGTTAGCTCAAATGAATTCTGTCTTTAACCATACTATTTTGATTTTTCTTTTTCAGAAAATTGAAAGTCTCAAAGAAACAACCAGTGTAAGTTTCTTTTGGGTTTTTTTTTTTTGTTATATATATTGTGGAGTTTTTTAAAGCTTTTTACAGGAAAGTGGGAATCTTTAATAGGTCCAACAGTGTGAGTGCAAAGGCAGCCTGCTTCTGGTGCTGCATTCAGATTTATGTCTAGCATCTTAGAGTCATAAGATTACAGAATAGTTGTGGTTGAAATGGACCTCTGAAGGTCTGTAGACCAACCCCATGCTCAGAGTACAGTCGGCTAGAGCAGGCTACCCAACCAAATCCAGTTGAGTTTTGCATAATGCCAAGGCTGGAGGATGTACAGCCTGTTCTAGTGTTTGATCATGCCTAGAGTAAAAAAGTGTTTTCTTATGTTTAGGGTGGATTTCCTGTCTTTCAGTTTGTGGTTACTCTGTTGTCCTGTCACTGGGCACCCCTGAGAAGAGTCTGGCCCAGTGTTCTTTACACCCTACCATCCCAATTAGATATCGATAAGGTCTCCTTGAGCCTTTTCTTCTCCAGACTAAACAATCCCAGCTCTCTCAGCCTCTTTTCACATGGCACTTTACCTGCTTGCAGCACTCTGGAAGTTTGAAGCTGACCTCTGTTCCACCCTGATACCCTGTACTGTGTGTGGATTTTGGAAACTTTGGTTTTCTACTGCTGTTCCTTTGTCCCTGGGAAGAAAAAGAAAGGGAAAGGGGTCTGCAGAAGTGTGTGCCCATTAGTTCTCGCCCAGTGTTTCAGTTAATGTTTTCTGTAACTGATAAAAATACCTGTAACTGCAAAATGTTATAGGATAGTAATACAAGTTTATCTTTTCTGTTATTTTTGTTTCCTAGAGCATGGTAGAATCAATAAAACACTGCATTGTGTTGCTACAGATAGCTAAAGTAAGTATTCTCTAAACTATTTTGAATTTTCATTATACAGCATTAATCTGTGTGCAAACAATTGACAACTCAAAGAGCCTTCTGTATGATCCAGGAGATCTAGATATATGGGATATGTTGATTTTATGATACTATTTTCATGAAGTCTCTGAAATACTGAGTTCTGTAGCAGGCAGTCTGGTGTGAGGTAACAGTCACATTAACAAGAGCACTTTCCTTTTGAGATAAACTTTATTTTGCAGAGTTTGCTCTTAGTCTGAAGAACTTCATCAACCCTAAGGGTGACTGAATAGAAACTTATAAGAAGTCATCTTTTTGTTTCATTTAAGAATGTGACTAATGTAACATTGTGATGTTAACAATCTAAACTGGTTTGGCAAGGGTTTTAATAGGTCTGAAGTTCATGATGATGTTGGAACTTGAAGTACAAATTGTATTCTTTGAGAATGCATTGAGATTGGGAATTTTTTTAGTCAAGTTCTCTTCTTACAGACCTTCATGTACTATATTTAGGATATATTAATTATGAGCTGCTGATATATATCGTGAGACCAAAGTGAAGGAAGGCAGTGTTTTGCAAATAAATTAACTTATGGTATTTTCCAAACTTAGAGATGAATTTAAGAACACCACATTCTGATTTATTCAAAAATAAGCATAGGCTCTTCAATTACTTTTTCTGTAGTCTAGTTCAGTTTGGGTTTTTTTCCTTTGAAGTACAGTACTGCTGTTTGTCTTCAATCTAGATGCCAGGTATGATGTACAAAATTTCTATGCCAGTAAAAATTGAAGCATTTGAAACCTTGCAGGATCAGATAGAAGTCACTTGCTAAAAGGATCAATGTATATGTTGTGAAACTCACATTTCATATCAGTAGCTTCAAAATTCTAGAGAAAAGGCTTGTTGTTAACAGGTTTATAAAAAGCCAAAATATTTTACTAGTAGTAGGGTACACTGAGAGATTTTTTTGTGCCACATGAATCTAGAGCTAGAACAGTCTTTCTTCAGTGTGTAGTGATACTATTTAAATCCTTCACTGTAGTGATAGCAAGCAAGGCCTTGTCAGTACTGAGTAATTTGCTGTTATTTAGCACTGGGTATATTTTGGATTGTTTCAATACAATGAAACTGGTAGACTGTATGTCATTCTTTGGGTATTTGATGGAGTCAATTATAGATTAGATCATAGTATGTTATTTTCTATTTAAAACAGCTATATGTGGCTTGCTGTATTAAGGTAGCAGTTGGAGAAACTGAACAGATGCCTTGATACTTTTTTTGTTAATTGCTATATGAATGTATTTAAGAGTTGTTGTTTTCAGAGGTTTAATTCCTATAAAAATTTGCTCTTTTTAAAAAGCTTTTCTATGCAATTAGCAAATCTGAAAGAACAGAATTATAACCTGCTTTTCAGCTTCTTGATTAAAGCTGGTAGTTGTAGGTGGCTGAGTTAGCTTCTATTGAATATCAAATTCCATTTCTGCTATGAGTAAGTTTATTGGGGGATAGAAAAATAGGATTGCATATCTTGTGCTGATCCTAAGTATATTTTGAGGTTGGCTAGGTGGTTTGCTGATAATGGACAAAATTGAACTTGTAATGGCAGTTGCAGTAACTACTTTTATCAGGTTCAGTGCTTTACTGCTCCAGCTACCCTGTAAGCGTAAAGGTAGGTGGAATTTGGATCCCCCAAAGACACCAAGACTTGCTTTCTGTAATACAAAATCACACCTTGCAGCCCTCCTTTCAGCACAAGTACACATTAACCAGTGTAAATAGAAGGGTTTATCCATCCAGGACTGGGGGACTTTTGTTTGGTTTTTGCTAAACTGTATCTATTGCTCTTGTAGAGCTGCTGAAGATAAGGTAGTTTAAATGAGTAGTTTGTGCACAGCTAATATTGTGAAAAATACCCTCTATAAATCTCACTGCTATTCTGATAACCTTTATTTTGCTTCATCTCTTTATCTTCTCCTCTCTGTACCCTAGGCAGCTGTACTTATTGACTACATTGCACTTCTCTTCCCCCACCCACCCCTGCCCCCTTTACCATAACCTGTGTTGGTACCTAATTTCTAACTGTTGTAGGAAATGATGTATCCAGGGGGGGTTGGTTTATTACAGCTCTGTAAGTTGCATGTGTATGAAGCAGTACATACAGAAAAACGTATTGTGTTGGACTGACAGCTTGCTGTTCTCCAGTATAGGACCTCTTAAGATTCTGCAAGCTTTTTTTTCTTAAAGCTGTAAGACAAGTATGGCTGCTGAAAACAAATCATATTAACACCAGCCCTGCCCCCCATTTTTACTTCTACAGTGCCTTTCTCCTTAGGTGACAGGCTTCACAATTACCCTCTGTTGTTTGCATACCTTGAAAACCGTTACCACTTCTCTGTGGAGTCAGAACATCTCTCTGTTTCAAGCACAGAGCCATGTATTATTTGGATGACTTCAGAACATCTAGGCAAACCTTGGGGTTTGGCTGGGTTTGGGTTGTATTTGTTTTGTGTTGGTTTTTTTCCTGTTAAATTATGTGTTAAGTTGAGCTCTTTCTTGGACTCCTATAATAACATGCCATAGGACTTGGACAGTTACATTCTCATTAAACTTACTGGTAAAACAAGTACATAATCATGCTGCTTGTACTTGAGGTGACCCAAGGTGTTTTCAAAGTGAGTAAGTAAATACCAGCTAAAGAGGAATATGTTGTATTTCATACATAGTTTGTTTTAATTGCTTTCTGATAAGCAAAGTGGGATGGGTAGGTGGAGCGTTTGGCTTGTGTTGTCCCCTTTACATATGTGACAGTTGAAAGTGTCCAGTTTTGATGGTGGGTTGGTTGTAAACTGTATGTCATGGTCTGTCAGCGAGTTGGTGAGCTGCAGACTTAGAAATACATATGTTTTATGAAGTAGCTTTTATAATTGAGATACTTAGTTTTACATCTTTGCATCCCTCTCCCACTCCACCATTCCTGGTCAGTCTTGCCTGCCTAGTTTTGTGGCATTTGTGCCTCCTTTACCTCATCAACACATCGCATTGCTGACTACATTGCTGGCATAGGATAGCAATCTTCTGCACAAATACAGCATCTTTGGGTTTTATTTCTTAGGTCTTAATGTTAAAAAAAATTAGTATTTGGACTCTAGCAATATTCTTTCTTCTTTGCAAGTTTGAAAACCAGTGGAGCTCCCTGCCCTTGGTGCCCTTGTCACAGAAAGCCTTGCTTAACAAATGTCAGCCAGCAGACCCAAAACTTGAGCAGCCTATTGCCAACTATATAAGCTAGGGGAGAATGTGTGAAGTCTCAAAACTTCAGTGTGTGGCAACTTAATGCAGTTGACAGCTCCCCCACCCCACCCCTTCTTGTTCCTCTTATAATAACTGGAAATTGGGGGAAATGCTCTGCAGGCAGGTCTTAAGGCTTACACTGAACAAAGTTATGGATTGATACACTGATAATACAACCTTTGCAGCAGAATTTAAGAGATTTGGCTTTAGTGTTCAGTAAACTTTATGCTGTTGCTGGTACAGGGTTAAAACTCTGCTCAATGTACATTGGTGTTACTTTGTCTGTTGCTACTGTAACTTCCCCTCATGACAGTTTTGTGCCATGCTTTGCATGCTCTTTCATAAATGCTTCTAGGCAAAAAACCAAACAAGAACAAACCATCCAAAACCCCAATTTCTAGATTATAATTAATCTAAAAAAACCCAAACAACCTAGTGCACACCAAAAAGCAAAAGTTAAAAACATGTTTCTTGTAAAGGCAGTTCTGCCTTTCAAAAGGAAAAAGTGCCTTTGAAAACTTGGCCTGTGTTCTAATTGTGGTTCTTCAGAAACTGAGAACCTCATGGCTTTTGGTTTTCAGGGACTCAGTGGTGCTGCAGAAGGTGTTTGGGGGGGCTCTCAGCTATTTGGGAAGAACCTGTGTTGTAAAGCATAGTTGTACCTGCAGTTCTGAAAGGTTATTTTAAAAACTGTTCAGACTTGTATGGATTGATCCTTGGGAAGCACTGATCTTCAGAGGTGCAGTGACTGTATCTAGAACTGTTTTTTTTCTGAGTTTAGTTACTGTATCACGTTATGAGGAACAATTTATGACTGAAAATGTAAACATTCCTGAGAGAAACTTGCTGTTCTCACTTAATGCAGAACTGATAAGTCATACGAGATCGTTATGTTGATATTTTTAACGTTTCTTCCTTAAGGACCAAAATAATGAGGAGAAGCACGCAGATGGACTTATAGTAAGTTTAAATCTAATCTTTCTCTCTCTTTATTTCTGCAGAACATGTGAACAGGGACCTGAATTTCCACTCATTTTGCAACATATTTCTTCCTTTCTCTAATTTACTGCTTCAGTTGTCGTCTTACAATTCCTGTTGAGTCATTAGCTGTTGAGGTTCCTAACACCCTTGCCTTCAGAAAATAGTGATCAGTTTTATACTGAGTGTCTTAAATGGCAGTGTTGTGACTGAATGCTTAGATAAAAATCTGCCATGTGAACAGATGAAAGAAAAATTATTGGGATAGAAATAGTTTTGTGTTCCATCTGAAGTGTCTTTATGTATGAAATAGATCAGCTATCTGTGTGCTTCAAGTAGTTTGTCTCTTCTACAGTGCTGCTCATTTGATGCAAAGTTGTATTATGTCTGTTAAAGCAATGTTTCTTCAATATAACTTCTGCATTTTTAATGTAACTTCTGTCATCTTTGGTTTCAGTCACATGTGACTTCTCTTTCTTTGTTCTCTTTTTATTACATTTTGGATACTTTTATTTCAGATACTTTTGATTTTAGTAAAACCTAACTAAGCACAGTGTGTTTTCATTACAGCTGACAGTAATTCCCAAGCTTTATTTGTCTTTCCATTCTATACAGCAGTATGGTTTTCTGGTATGAACTTTGGAGTAAAGATGCACTTACAGTTTTTTGGTTTCATGTTTATCATAAGTAAGATGAACAGTTACCCTGTGGCTATTCATGTAATTCAGCTTTTAGTGTAATGGAATGGGTTACAGGCCCTGGAAAAGAGAGGTTATGCAGCTAGATGCTACTGCGGGCAGAAGCGGTACGGCGTGCACAGTGACCCGCATCTCAGGCATTTCATACCATGCTGCAACTTACTGCAGCCTGAATTTGATTAGCCACGATTCTAATTGTCTGTGGGCTAGCTTACACTGAGTAGAACAAAAAAAAGTAGTGTTACTGCAAGAATGTATTAGATGGATCAGTGATTGCGAGGGCTGAATTTTTGATGCTATTGAGGCCAACGTTAGCTTGGGCTAAAGTTCATGTTTTCACTTGAAACTTAGGCAGGAGTACGATCAATATTTGACACCATGGTAGGATTAAAGCCTTGTTTTTTTCTACTGGTTGTTCTTAAGTTGTTATTAATCTCGGAGTAGAAAAATTTCAGGTCTGCCTTGATCTGTGTCTGCACCAGGAAGGCATACCCTAAAGTATCTTAGAAAAAACTCCAGTTCGTGTTGCGGTGTGGAGAATTGCTGTTTAAAGATAAGATTACAATTCTGCATACAAAACCTAAGTTACTTTGTGGGGGTTTTCTGTTACCACACCAATGTTCTGTATCATATATATGATTATTTTCTCTAAAAACTAGGGGAGACAGAGATAGCAATAGCATCCTGTCTGCCATAGGACCATCTTGGATTTTAAGTTTCCCAACTCTGAAAATGGGATCATAATTTTTAACTGTGAAATATGTGAAACAGGGACCTACCTGTGTTGCATGCACAGGTGTACCAGCAGTTGAGGTAATGTGTAAGGCACATAGGCTGGATGCTGGAATACAGTGAGGTCACAGTATATGTACTGGATTATTTATTTGTATGCTCTTCAGTAATACAAAAAAAATTGTGGAAAGCAATTTTATGCCTTTTTTCTTTCTTCCTTTTTTTAACTGGAGCTTTTATATATTTTTTTTTAAAGAACTAGGGAATAGTAGGTTGATTTGGGTTGGTTTTTTCAATTAAATAAATCCCTGCTATTAAAACCACCCCTGTCTTCACTGATTCTAAATGCAGGATAAAATTCAGAATAACAGTTATCCAGGAAAGGAGGCAAGAAAGAAATCTTACTTTTGTAGGAGAATAGGAGTCGGAAGGTTTAAATTACCCCATTTCCCTTAGTCTGCATGCAAATAGAAATTAATAGACCAAAAGGAGGGAGGAACAGTTGGAGGCTCTATTTTATTTTCTAATGTTATAAATAGTGATATAAAAAGAGGGTAAGAGTAAACACTCTCACTAAATATAAAGGCAAAGCTCCCTTAGCTTTTAAAAAAGAGAACTTTTATAAAAGCAGAATTCTGTATTGTGTGACTTTCCCTGGCTTGATACTCTTCAACTTAAGCACAGTAGCAAGATTTCCTTGGAAACGAGGCAAAGATTTTCATAGTTCTGACATAGATCAATGGTTTTAAATTACAAGATGTTTGGAAAAGGCTTTGGTGTGCCTTGTATCCAGCCACCAACGCAGAACAGCATAGAAGTTCTGTTTGTTGTATGTAAACATACATAACATGCAGTGCTTAGATGGCAACAAAATTACAGGGCAGTGAAGCAAGGCAAAATGATTCTAGTGTGGATTAAAAGGCATTGCAATTTAGATTGCCAAGAGGCTGGTTGTGTAAGAGGCCAAGAGCATATACTGAGGTCTGTGACTTCGGTGAGTGTCGCGTTGAATTGGTGCTTCGTTTTCAAAGTGCCCACGTTCAGACGTAGATCGACATGTCCTTTACTGGAGAGACACTGAAAATTGTCAGCTTGTGCTGGAAGGAGCTTTGGCAACAAAGCCACTTCATGGCTGTGAGCGTGCTGATGAGTCTTGTTTTAATTTAGAGGTTGATTTTCTATGGTCTGGACAAATTTGTTTAAAAAAAAAAAAAATTAAAAAAAAAAATCAGATTACCTGTCCTCATTTTTGCCAGATAATTTGCACCTAACTTTTTACTCTGCATGCAATGGTTTTTTTTAGTGGACATTGGAAAGCATACCAGAAGCTAGAACTTGAAATAAGACTACTTTGTAGGACAACTCCTATCTGTAGCAAATGCAGTTTATTGGAAAAGCTGTCTGAAGAATGAAAGCATTACTGCTTTGAAAGTGTTCCTCGTGTCCTCAACTGTCAATTTGTGTTTTACCTTCTCTCTCAGGAATTTGCTATCTTGCAACTGGGCGTTTCTTGTGCTCACAGTGTCCTTCCTTTCTGTGCTTGATTTAATTTTTCTTTTTAATTGAGGAAGAAAAATGTGCTTTTCTTTCTTTTGTCTCAGAGCACTATAAACCCGGTTGACGCAGTATATCAGCCAAGCCCCTTGGAACAGTCGGTGATCAGTACAATGCCTTCCCAAGCAGTTATACCTCCAGGTATGGTGTGCAGAAAGAACCTCCATAGAAATATTCCTGAGCAGAGCAGGATGCAACTGCAATCTAGGTGCATAATGGTGGGTAGCTTCTGTGTCACATAGGCAGTTGCACTTTGTGGTGCACACTCACCACAGTGGTGCAAAGGGAAAGGAGCAGGAGGTACGGAGCTTCCTCAGCCCCAGGTAAATCTGCCTCTAGATCTGTGGATAAATTGCTGTACTTTTCTTGCTCTAAGTTACTGGCTTGTGTTTCTAATGCATTTTCTTAAAATACACAAAACCGTAGTTTTCAAAAAAGATAAATGCTTTCTAGCTAAATACCCAACATTGTTTTAAAATGCCATCTTTGCTTAGTAACAGAAAAAAGAGCTAGATAACAATGGTGGAAACAGGTTGTTCTGTTTGAATAGCTTCTGTAGAAAAGCATTTCATTTTTGAGGGTGAGATGAAATAATGTGGAATCTTCTACCCAAAATGTGGATTTTGGGTTTAACATATCAAAATATCCCCTAGAACCTGCTCAGTTGTGCAAGTCAGAGCAGCGACCCTCATCTTTGCCAGTGGGACCTGTAGTAGCATCGCTTGGAAATCAGACTCCAACACCAAATAGTACAGGTACAGTTAGTTCTGTGTAACTGTTTTTGAAGTGCAAGAAAGAAAACGTGAATATGTACTGTCTGTAACCTAATGTAATTAGCTGTTAAGACAATGTCCTATCAGCTGACATCTTCCTTTTAATCAATATGTATTTCAGTGTTGTGATAAAACCAGTTGCTCTGCATCCCTCCCCTCCCCATACATAAAACACAGGAGTACTACAAGCTTGCTTGCTCTTCTCCATCATTGCAATCTTGCAGTAATCAGCACAAGAACTTTGCAGATAATACGTCATGTATGGCCTTTGGGCTCTTTAATTCATTGATTCCCCTCTCTCTCCCTTAAATAACAGCATTCATTGGGCTTTTAAAAACTACAGTGGATGCTTTGAAGCAAAAGTTGCTATGATATATATGAAGTTGCTATAATTATTTGTTTGCAAATTCCTATAATCAAGTGTTTGTTTTATTTTTAAACCATACTTACATACTTAACATCTTTTATGGTGTGTCTGCATTGACTGGTACTTAGCGATGAGGTGCATTGATTATATTGGCTGATCACACTACAACTCTCCTAGTTCCCTCCCAGTTTTTTTTCTAAGCTTGTGTGTAAGTGACTTTATCACTGCCCTTCCATCCCAGAACACTGTGTGCTAAACAGCATTTGCCCCAGTTGGAAAAAGGAAGGATACCACTGCTGGCTTTTTCTCCTGCCAGAACGTTCCTTTTGGGGTTTTCCAGTCTTGCTCTATGCACCTCATTTTCTAGCTGGTGTCTGATGATTGATTGCTGTTTGTGTGAACACCTCAGCTTGCTTAATAACCACTGTTGTGACTTGGGCTGCCACGAAAGGTCTGTGTCGGTGTTAACCTGGCTTGTCTTTCTTGCTGTGGCTCTTGTGAGAAACAGCGGGTTAGTGGTGAGACAGGACTCTTGTAATCCCCCTTAGAAACTGTATTCTTTAGGTTTTGTCACAAATATATTTGTAACTAAATGGGAAAAAGATGTTTTAGGTAAATAGAATGGGAGTAAGCACTGGCAGGACCGCCAGGCCTGGGGCTTGCAATCAGCTGTCTGAATGGCAACCAAATGACACTGGGTGTATGTCAGAGTTTGATGCTGGGTCCAGTACTGCTTACTGGCTCAGATAACATAGGCACAGGCCTTGCCAGATTGGGAAGAGCAACAGATATGACAGGGCTGCCAATCTGACAGAATGACTGACAGAAACCTCATGAACTTTGATGAAGGCAAATGCAAAGTCCTTTAACTACTTTAGTGTTGTTCTGTGTTCTTGATTTTCCTTGTGACTTTTCTTTTGTCTTATGTTAAATGAAGCTCAATGTGAACCTGACTAATTATCACTTTTAATTTTGTAAGATATCATACCTTCTGAGTTCATGTTAATCTTCATTGATTTGAACAATCTCATAACTTAAAACTGGCAGATTTTAAACTCCTTTGATTTTATTGAATCTGTAATTTTCAATGCTCCATAGGAAGTGGGCAGTCAGCACCTAGCAGCAGTCTCACCTCTCCAAGCCATGTGAACCTGTCTCCAAACACAGTCCCAGATTTTTCTTACTCAAGCAGTGAGGATGAATTCTATGATGCTGATGAATTCTATCAGAGCAGTTCTTCCCCAAAGCGATGTATAGAGTAAGTACCTGAAAGTACACAGTCTGTGCTTAATACAATGTTTATCTATCTGCTTGTAGAAGTTAGTTAAGCTGAATAAACAAATAAGCCACGTTGGCCTCACAAAAAAAAAAAAGGTAGGGGGAGGTTAAAAAGCCACTCTGTGTAAGAGAGTAAGATTATCCTCCACCAGAACAACCATTGGTGAGGGCTGTGGTTTCCTCCTCTGCTCCTTCTTTAGTAAATAACTCATTCCCTCTCTCATTTACTAAAAAGTTGGGGTTTAAATTGACTGCTTTTCCCTAAAATGTCTATTTACTCTTGTTTTTTTGTGAATCAGAAAATTAAGGGGTGCTGCATGTTTCCAAGAGGAATTAGTCAGCTGTTCTATGGCTTCAGGTGTTATTACCTTGGACTGCAGGCTTTCCCATTCACTCAGCTGCAGTCTGTTTCCGTGTGCTGTCAGTGTGTGGTGCATACATTAATGTCTATCAGTGAAGTCCTTAGGGAGTGGAAGTCTGTGTACATCAAATTACAGTAATTTGGTCTGAATGAGTTCACTGTGAATTGTGAGAACTTATTACCCTCCTTTAGTTCTTCAGGGTCCGCTGCAGTCCTGACTCGGAGCAGCACAGGAAGTAGTCTGAAACGTCCTGATACCACAGAGTCCCTCAATTCTTCCATGTCTAATGGGACAAACGATGCTGGTAAGTGAGCTGTGGGAGCAGTCAGTGAGGAGGTCTTGGTTGTTAATCTGTGTGCAAACTGTGTCCATGTATCTACGAATATACATATGAAAAAAGGTACTTACAGCAAATGGTTTATCTGCTGCTGCTTTGCTGATGGAAGATCATTGATTTAAGGATTTTAAAACTTGAGTTTTGTAAATATTATCTTTTTGATATATATATTAATTGAATACAGTCTGTCTTTGAAGGTTTAAAAAAAAACAAAAGCCATTTGATCTTTCTAGATCTCTTCGATCCTCCTGATGATCGAGATGATGATGGGGAAGGAGAATCAGTGGAAGAACATAAGAGTGTTATTATGCATCTGTTGTCACAAGTTAGATTAGGAATGGATCTAACAAAGGTAAACTTCTTGATTGGGAGGGGAATTCTGTGTAAATCAGTCCAATGTTAAAGTAACAATTTTAACTGTATATTTGTTATGTTAAGCTATAATCTCATTAGTGGGTTGGGTTTTTTGGGTTTTTTTAATTGGAGTTGTTACTGGGAGGGGAAAATTAATGCAGAGTAAATATATCCTGGTGCTAAAATCTGTTTGGGAAAACAGCTTGTTGTGGAAAGCAGCGATTTGTTCTCTTTGAACCTGATCCTTGGAATGCCTGTAGAGCTGGGATAAAGGTATGCAGGAGCAATGCTTCTCCAGTCCTTTAGCTTCCTAGAACAAAGATCTATGAGTTCCCAGTCTATGGTGACATTCAGTAAGGCATGAATGTAAAAGTAAAAGGGGGTGTTAAGCATACAGTGAAATTCTTTGCTTACTTCATGAGATCCCAATTAAGTTGTTCATGTATTTTAAAATACTACAAGTAGGTCTGGCAAGTAAAGAGTTGGATTTTTTTGTGAATGTGATTCATGTTGTTGTCTGTCTTAAGGTTGAATGAACAGCTTTCTGAAGGTGTTGATCTTTCTAGGCAGCTTGTTTAAATTTAAACAAGTAATTCAAGGTTGAAAAAAGAGGAGGAGATGTCAATCCTATCATTTGTGTCCTAAGTGGAGGACTTGACCTGTCCAGTCTGGAACTCACATTACAGTAAAACTTTTCCAGGGAAATAGCCAGCAGCTCACAAGCAAACTGTGGAAGGTTTCTGGCAGTTTCTGAATAGGAATCGATCCAAAATGTGTCTATGTTGGGGACTCCTGGAATAGTTGAAAATTACTGATCTCAAGTTAAGCTGCCAAGACGTATCATCAGTGTGCATCTTGTGTGTGTCACTTTAAAGTCAGTGACAGCAGCTGCTGTGGCTTTCCACACTGGTCTGTACCACGCTGGCAGAGTGCAGATCCCAAAGTATGGAAGCACCAAATGCTGCTGGGGGAGAAAGGTGGTAGGGAAGAGATGAACCATCATTTTGATAAAAAGGCACGTATGAGGAATGAGATAATTACTATAGCTGCAAATCAGTAGTGTACATACAGATGAAATTAACTAATCCGTGTTACTGCAATTAAGAACAGCTTGTGATAAGCTCAGCCACATAGCTGGATATGCTGTAAGTGGGAGTAGAATATCTGTAAGACAAGAGGCGGGTCCTCTTAAATCTTTGGTTTTACACAAGATGGCAACTGACCTGCATATGTCAGAACTCATGGGTGAGTTTGAGAACACAATCAGCTTACAGGCACACGAAGCCTCGGGGGCTTTGTGTGCTATTTACAGTTAGTATGTGGGATGTTCTTGTGCAGGATGTTAACGTACCTTGATCTACAAGACTTGTTCTTTTCTCCTCTCAGGTGGTTCTCCCAACTTTTATCCTGGAAAGAAGGTCACTGTTGGAAATGTATGCTGACTTCTTTGCACATCCGGACCTGTTTGTCAGGTATTTGATCTGTCAAGTGGAGCATTAACTAGTTCGGATGGTATTTATGGCCACCCTGAGCTGCCAAAAGCAAGTCGGTTGTTTTGAAGAATGTTGCTTAAGTTTTGGTGTAAACTGGAAAAACAAATTATTCAAAGTTCTAGTTGTAAAACAAGCAAACATCCAAAAAGCTGTCCTGTGATTGAGGTGCCTGCTTGTATTTCATTTTCCTCTTTTCTCTCTCTTCTGGCCCATGTAGCATTAGCGACCAGAAGGATCCAAAGGAACGAATGGTTCAGGTGGTTAAGTGGTACCTCTCGGCTTTTCATGCGGGAAGAAAAGGGTCAGTTGCTAAAAAGCCTTACAATCCCATTTTGGGCGAGATCTTCCGATGTCATTGGGTATTACCAGGCACTGAAGGTGAAGATGATATGGTTAGTTTCTTGTGGTATGTTTTTTGCTGCCTAGAATGCATGCAAATAGTTCACTGAGCTTTGTTAATTTCCTGACTGAAATGGCTGAAGTTTTGCTTAAGAAGCAAAATCAACAAAACATAGCAATTTCTTGATTGGTTCTCCTACTCCCTTCCTCCTTTCCTTTGGACAGAAGCCTAAAATACTTTGTGTAACAGAATCTGAACTATTAGTTTTTAAGAACTATTTGACACGTTGAAGGTGTTCTCTTTTTTTCCCTTCAATTGTTCCATAGTGCTGAGTATGACACCCTTTCTCTGATTTCTTTTCATAATTTCTCTAAAGCAGTATTTTTAACAGTGGGGTTTCTTTTTCTTCACTTACAACCTAGAAGGCAGTGCAGTTTCTCCAGTATATTTAATTCTTCCTTAAAAAAAAAATATCTTTTTGTAGACTTCAGAAGGTTTGGGTTCTGAGCTTGGGTAATAGTTTAGCTGTGTGTGGCCACTACTCTTCCTTTTCTACTTTATCAGAGTACATCTGGTGGAGTGAAGGGCTGAGTAACAGCAATGCCCATCTCCAATCTGAACTCATCTACCAGAGTAGGAGCTTTTCTCTTACTTGCCGAAGTCTCAGTGAGACTCGAGGATCAATCAGACCTGTGCAGGGAAACAGGGGAAGCAGTGACCTGACCTTCTGAGTCTGGAGTGAAGCTCTAGCACTTGCAGGGGAGGAATTTCTTGTTGTAGGGTGGGTTCATTGGTTGGTTAAACGCCTTGTTTAGGCTTCTCACCTTGAAGTTGCAAATGAATGATGAGGTGGGAAGTGCTGCTGTGAGGTACTTCATGTAGCCTCAGTGTAGTATATCTAAATGTGATTGTATAGATACAAACAATGTATATGTATTTTTTTGCATTTCATTTGCTTCTCTCTTTCTCCCCCTGCCCTGTTTGCTCAAATCTTTCTCGTTTCTGAGGTGAATGCTTGGACTCGTGTTTGCTGGGATAAAGGCAGTATTGTTGTGCTTCTGTTGCTTCTAGTGATGGATTATGGGATTTGTTGCAGGAAATTAATTTTGTGTTTTGGCTTTGTGACACATACATAATCTGATTGTTATTAGTATGTGTATCAGATTTGATCAGGAGCAAAGATGAAAGCTGTTTCTGCTTTCTCTTGGTTAATGAGAAGTTAAGTGGATTAAAATACTGCTTTGTAGTTGGGTTCATACTTGAGTCTTTCAGTTTAACAGTTGTGGGAGGGACACCTCCCCAAATCCCTGTTTACTTAGAAACAAGAGTAAAAGCTGCATGTTCTTGAGAAAGCATCACAGGTTCGGGAGTCAGGAGTTCCTCCCCATGGAATTAGCAAGCTGACAAATAAGTTAACATCACTGTACTGTGTTTTTAGAAGCTCTTAAATATTGAAGCAGCTTCTCTTGGAAGCATCCAGTGTTTTGTGAACAGCATCAGTGATGAAAATCCTCTCTACTATCACACAGGAGCCAGTGTCAGAGGGACCAGTTCCTTGGGTCAGTAAAAGCAGTGTAACCTTTGTGGCAGAGCAGGTCTCTCATCATCCTCCAAGTAAGTTGACAATAACTTTGCTAACAGAGGTGGCACCTGGATAGGAGCAGCAGTAAAGTCAGCTCTTGGTTTAAATTTTGGATTTGTATTTTCTACCTAAATTTAAAGGCTAAAGGTTTTCTCTAGAAACTGTTTTTGTGAGAAATAAATTCAGGCTGTTGCCACATTAGTATGAGGCACTCAGATATTTCCTGATGAATTAATTTGGAAACAATAGTAATGTCTTGTGCTGCTGTTTTTAATACCTTCTTGTTCAGTTTCAGCATTTTATGCAGAGTGTTTTAACAAGAGGATACAGTTCAATGCTCACATATGGACCAAGTCAAAGTTCTTAGGAATGTCTATCGGGGTTCATAACATAGGACAAGGTATGTGTGTGTAAATGCAACAACTGAAGAGACATTTATGTTCTGCAATTAGAATTTTTACAGAAATTATTCAAACTCATCCCATTAGACATGAGAAATATTTGACTCTATGTATCCAGAAATCAGAGGTTCCACACGCTGCACGCTGAAATCACTTGGAGCTCAGTCTCTCTGCTAAACACAGCTGCCCCTGCCTTCCCTTAGAAGCCAGGCATTTTCAGCATCGCTGCACAGTACAGCTCGTCACCTTTCCTTTCTGTGGTACCTGTTAATAAAGCATTTCAGGAGATCATTCTGAAAAGTTTTGCTGTGTTTTTGTTTAGTGTTTTTTGAGAACTTTCCTGTTTTTCCTTCCCAGGGTGTGTCACGTGCCTGGATTACGATGAACACTATATCCTGACCTTTCCTAACGGCTACGGAAGGCAAGTAAATGCTCAGTTCTGGTGTGCTCATTTTTAATTCCATGTGGAATATTTCATTCCTAATACTGATCCATCTGGAGGTTTCAAATATATGCCTGTCTTTACAATTGCAGGTCTATTCTCACTGTGCCATGGATAGAACTTGGTGGAGAATGCACTATCAACTGCTCCAAGACAGGTTATAACGCTTCCATCGTCTTCCACACAAAACCGTTCTATGGAGGGAAGAAGCACAGGATTACAGCTGAAATCTTGTAAGGGGGTTTCTTCGGCTCATCTCAAGTCAGGGGTGTAAAATACTCAGCTACACACAGTAGCTTATCTCAGGATTCCCTGTCAGAGAGGAGCACGCAGGCCTAGATCCTGCTTGCCCTGCTCTGTGACAGCCTCAGCTCGTTACCAAAAGGAACTTTTCACTCCTGAGTTACCTGAAATGGTGCATGCCCAGAGCAGAGAATCCAGTGGAGCTTCTCCTGATGTTTGGAGATCTGCTCTAGTGTCAGCGAGCAGGTGCTGACAAAAATGAGGATCATAACTTGGTTTTCAGGCACTTCTTGCCACACATTGATAGATGCCATCTGTGAAGTAGTGCTCATGTTCCCCAGTAGTCTGGGTAAGCAGCTTTGAGTTTGCCAAACCTTTGTAAATGTAGCATTGCAACTGTTTTGAAAGCCTGCAACTAGTTTCCTAAACTCAGAATGCTGACAGAGCCCTAAGGCAAGAGCTGTGTTACCCTGGAGCAGAGCTTCTACTGGAGCTTTATCCAGTTGAACCAATTCATGCAAAACTTCTGTACTGGTGATGGACATTGTAAGAGCTGATGTAAATCAGACTGTATGGCATCTGGGGTCACGGTGTGACCCTTGAGGGTCTTTCAGCTTCTGTAATACAACTGAGAGCTGACTGTTTCTTTCTCTCCAGTTCTCCTAATGACAAGAAACCCTTCTGCTCCATCGAAGGAGAATGGAACGGTGTCATGTATGCAAAATACACAACGGGGGTAAAGCAGCTTTTTTTTCCTCTTTCTTGAAATGGGAGATAATACTTTAAGTAGTGTGATGTTTTTTTGTTTGTGGTGGGGGTTTGTTTTGTTATTTGGGGATATTTTTTTTTTTACATCAACAATACTTCTGTGAAGCTGTGCAAGATCACAAGAGTGCTGAATTCAGGCTAAACCCCATCATTTACTTTGTTAATTATTTTAAGGCAATTTGAGTTTTATAGCAAGACCAGAATCTGGAGGATTACGTTTTCAAGTATTTCCTTACAACCACTGCACTAGAGTGCAACAGTAAACAAAGTTTGTCTAGATAAAGAACTGATTTTTTTTTAATCTCTCTTTCCAGGAGAACGCTGTCTTTATAGATACCAAGAAAATGCCTACAATTAAGAAGAAGGTAAGGAAATTGGAGGACCAAGACGACTTTGAGTCTCGCTGGTAAGAACTTCAGTTAAATGGTCAAATTAATTAAGACTCTTTCTGACTAATGTAGACTTGTATCCCTTCATGGAGGAACTGTGCTCCTCATACAGCTCAGCTGCAGGACAGAGCCCAGGTCCAAGAGGTTGGGGTTCTGATGGGGAAGGAGACCTGTAGTGCTTGGTCACATCCTCCTTGGGACCAAATGTTTGGGGTCCTGAGCGCTTCCTGCAGCCTCCTTGAATCAGGCAGTTGTGGTTTAAGAGATTGGTGGGGGGAGGTCTGCCCTTGTGAGGCCTACTTTAATCAAACAAACAGTGGTGACTGGCAGCCAGTATTATGTTTCTACAACCCTGTGACACTTTGCTTCTCTAAAGCAGTCTCCATTCATTTCTTTTGTTAAGCTTATGGAAGGATGTCACCTACAACTTAAAAATTAGAGACATCGATGCAGCCACGGCTGCCAAGCACGCGCTTGAGGAACGACAAAGAGCTGAAGCCAGAGCCAGGAAGGAGAATGAGACCTCATGGGAAACAAGGGTGAGCTTTATTCCAACAGTGTAAACATGCTCTAACCTGTAGCATTTGTTCCTTACATCTGATCATTCCCCTTTTTCTAGTTATTCCATGAAGATGGAGAATGCTGGGTGTACGATGAGCCGCTACTGAAACGACTTGCTGCCAGTAAGCATTAAGTGGGTGTTAGAACCAGAAACAGTCAAGCCTGGGCTTAGCGACGTTTACGTCTGATACCAAGATATGTCAGCAGTGATCACACACCTACCGTTTGGAGAACCTGACCCCTCCAGCTACAGTGGTTCCTATCTCAGGGATACCGGACTTACTGATGCAGATAAGCAATTAAGCGAAACAAGAAACTTCTTGGCTGTGCAGTAAGGTAGATTGGACTCTGCTCTACTGGTAGCATATTCAGGCTTCGAAGGCAGGCTCCTGCCTGCAGCCGTTACTGATGCTCTACAGCATGGAGAATCAGGGCTGTGAAGCATACACACTTTGTGTAACCACTGTGAAGGCCATGGCATTGGTATCAGTTGCATAATATTCCTGGGTCCTACATAATTTAAAAAGCAAGAAGTGAAATGCAAGATGTCATTTAAATCTAGCTAATGTTCGCACCGTGTAAATAGGAGGATTCCTCTGATGGGACAGTGGGTTAGAAAACGCTAGGTAAGTGTTATCTTCCACCTGTATGATAATCAGATCTTTTGGCATTTCAGTGTCTTGCCCAAAATAACTTGGTTATTTTGAGATTAAAATGTAACCATAGGTAATTCTACTCAATGCATCTTAAAGCTTCATAAAGTAGATTTTTCAAACTTCTCTTAAGGACTTTTTATTTATTTCATAATAAACCTTTGCAGCAAGACTGCCTTTTCAGC
The DNA here is from genome assembly GCF_964237585.1 of Gallinula chloropus. Classification (NCBI taxonomy): domain Eukaryota; kingdom Metazoa; phylum Chordata; class Aves; order Gruiformes; family Rallidae; genus Gallinula; species Gallinula chloropus. The sequence continues at coordinate 6,857,039 of NC_140091.1, read as the reverse complement.
TGAGTGATGGTCACTTGTTCTCTGTGAAATCGTATTATTTTTCTCCCCGCCACACTCCTTGCAGCTCAAACTGCTTCTTAAGGTACTTAATGAACTAGCCAAGGAGCAGCATTTGCCACACCCACAGTAGACTTGTTCTGGAATCTGTTGGCTTGCCAGCACTTCAGGCATGGTTGTGGCTCTGTGCTCTTGCCTGGCATTACGTAACAGCTGAGGCAGTAGATGTAGCGATGGGCCCGGTTTTCTTTCCACAGCTCAATCTCGCTCTGACATGATTTCATCTCACTTTGTATGTTGCACATAGAGCAAAACTAAACCAAAGCACTGTGACACTGAAGCCTTGGGCTTCCCCCTCCAGCCCTCGTGGAAGCTTCTCCAGAAGAACCATGGCATGCTTTCTGGGGGGGCTGGATCTGCTCCAGCCCTGCAGGGATGATGGATGAGCCGGGTCTGAACGAAAAGGTGCAATGGGCCCCTTCAGCCAGCCCGAGAGGAAAACGTGGCATCGGGTGGTGGTGGGGAAGCTCACCCTTAGCTCCAGCTACTCAGGGCTGTGCCTATTCTTAATGAACTCAGGAGATTTAATGAGGTTGGCTGGAAACTTGCTTGAGGAAAGCTTCCTCAATATCTGAATGGACATCATCATCATCATCCCAGCTAACTCTGCAGCCCTGATTTAACAGAAATAGGTTTGTCATGTTTATGTTGCAGAAAGCACCTGTGGTACACAGCACTGCGGGGCACCACGTCATTTTTATTTTAATATTTTATGGTAAGGGAGAACATTCAGAGTTGAGGTGTAAGCTTTGATGTCCTTGATGGAAGTGGCGTTAGTCATCAAAGAAGATGGGGGCAAGAAAATGAGATGAGGTATTTCACCAGACGAAGAAGTCTGTACTTCTGAGAGCGCTGCAACCTCCGTGTCCCCTTCGTGCTTTCCATACCCAACCACCTGCAAGAGAGTCACCAGGAGAGAAATTTGGCTCTAAGCTTCTACTTGGACCTCATTCCCTGTTCATCTGCCCTGACAATTAACTACTTAACTGTCCCTCTGTTCCACATTTCTAGTTATTACTGTTGCTGAAATTGCATTTATGTGGCAAAAAGCTAGATTAGAGCTCTTTCACCATAACCCAGGCTGGGCACTCTGAGGTCCTCCAGGTTTGACCCTGCAGCAGTTGGCAGCACAGGCTGATGAACACTCACGTGTACACTGAGCACTTTCTTTTTGTTGCTTCTGTGTGCTTGGAACCAGGTGACCAGGTCTGACTTCGTAACATGGTTCAGAGCTTCAATCTGAAAGCCACAGGAATGAGGTATAAGTAAGGGTAAAGCTGGTTTCTCTACACACAACATCCCAGGAGGCAAAAGCACCTTTTGAAAATACCAAGTAGCTTTAGAATCTGCATCACCCCCACTTCAGCCTCTGCATTTCAAACTGCTGTAAAAGGCAAAGGGGACATGGTGCTGTTCCCTTTGGCATCACTTAACAAGGAGGGACCACCAACCTCACGGGCCAGCCTGTCAAAGAGATACTGCTGCGTCACAACTTCATTCCAGTTCCTGTCTACTTCTTCTCCAAGATGGGAGTCTTCACATTCCTTAAGTTTTATCAAAGCTGTAACCTTCAGTTGAAAACAAGACAAAACAATTGGTTTCAAACCACTGTTAATGTACCATCATCATCTTCACCCAAGTTGAAAGAAACCCAGATTACATTTATGAGATGGATCATTGCTTTCAAACTCTACTGTAAAGGGAGAGCGAGCAAGTGCAGAACTGAGTCACAGGCAAGATGTAAAAGTCAGCCCTTTGCCCAGAAAAGCCTCAGAAAGATGCCAGTTACACAGAACCAAACCCATCAGTGTAGGTCTTGCTGCACCATTCAAGGAAGAACTTCTCAAGCTCAAGTTTTACCTACCTGGGTGCTAAAAGCATCTTCAGTTAAATGCTTGATTTTCTCTTCAAAGCAAGAAAGAAACTCCTCTATTTTCTTGTCAACCAATTCAGAGCTAAAAGAGAGTTAAATAATTAAATCAGGCAGGAAAAGAAAAGAACAACCAACCACACCCAGGGGTAAAGTAGCAGAACAGCCCTCAAATAATGAGGGACTGCTGGGGACAGGCTCACCTCCCTCCCCCAAGAAGCTCACAGTCCAGTGAACAGCAACTCTTCTCTCTTCCCTAGCAGCAGGAAGAAACCCCAGGCTCTCATTTTTAGCTACATTAACTATAGCCCAAGCAGCACAAGGAGCTGCCGCTGTGATGTGATGGGGGCCCTGAGCAGCAGTATGTGCTGGAGGCTGCTGCACCAGGAAGCCCAACCTCAGCCCTGCCTGTAGATACTTCTGTCCCATGGCACTGACACAACAGCACAGTGAAGCGATGGCTTGTGTGGCTTCTCAAACATTAAAACCTTCCCAGATGCCACAGCCCTCAGGAACAGAAGTGTCCTCCACAGGTTAAAACTCCAGGCCGCAGTACTCTGCACTAATTAAAGTTTCACTGATTCATTGTTACCTTTCCTGAGTTCATGTTTTTCACTGACCCTTCCAATCTGGCCAGTCCAACACCAATCCTAGTCCCAACTCTGAACAAAACCAGGACAGGGGTCTGGCTGCAGAACAACCAGACAGGATTTACTGGGCAATAGGTGCAGCTCTCCTGGCAGAGTCTCTGCACAAGGGCAGTGGGACAGTTCCCTTAGTCTCAAGATTACTTTTCCCTCTTCCAAGGGAACGCTGCAGTTTACGAAGCTTAAGGCTATTGCTTAGGTTAGACATGGGTTTTCAGTCACTGTGCCATAAGTGTCAGCCAGCAGTGTCACATGCTAAGGCCCTATGTTCTCCCTACACATTCCCTTTGGGCTCTTAACTCCCCTCACAGAACTAAAAAAATCCCACAACTCTGGGGCCTGAAGCAGATGGGAACTCCTCAAGGAGAGCAGGGGCACTGAAAAGCTCAAGCAAAAGCAAGCTGAAACCAGCTCTGACCTGACCTCACAGAACAAGATGGAGTGAAACTCTCTGAGTAATACCTCTTCAACCAAATGCTGTGTAAATACCCCACTACAACAAAATACAACATGTAAACATGGTCACATCAGCCAGGCCTGGCTGCCAGGCCCAGCTGGGAGGCCATGGCCTGACCAGGTCACCTGCAATGGGCACTGCCCAAGGCTGGGGCCAGTGTGAACATTAACCACGGTGCACTTACTTGTATTTAGTTGCCTGGGTTGCTACTGTGACTGAGAAGCCAAGAATGCCAGAAGTATTCCTGCAGGTGGGGTACACGTGGTAGCTTTACCAAAAAAAGAGGGGGGGAACAATAGAGTCATTCCACAAACACAAGCACATTTCATTCACTAGTTACAACTGTTGGTACTTCTGAAAGAAAAATCTGAGCTAGAAGGAAATTAAAGATGACTGAGACTTTCTATTTCCTACATCATTGCACTTCAATGTTTCCTCATTTTTCAGAAACCCTTTTAGCTTGGCAGAGTGTCTGTGTTTGTGTTCCTGCAAACAAACTCAGCAGGGCAGCACGTTCGAGCTGCGAAAAGCTCGTTCCAGTTTCCTGAGGTAGAGGGGGGTGCCTCTGAGGGAGGCTGCTCCACCCCACCGAGCCGCTGCGACAACAGCCCCAGGGAGTGGGGAGCTGATTTAGGAAGTGGAAGGAACAACTTTGCACTGAGTAATTCGGTGTGAACAATCTAGTAACAGATAAAATCCTTAGGGGACTCAGAAACAACGTGACAGCAGCTTGTATGGATGGTGTTCACGTGCCTGTGCTGCTGTTGCCATTACAGTAACTGAGGAATCAGCCACCCAGCCAAAGCGGTTTCCAGAGTACAAGTATGAAGGAACAGCAAACACAGGCACCTAGGAGCCATCCTCTGCTGCAACTCACCCGAGGGTCTGCTTGGTTCTCAGGAAGTCAAAGCAAGGCTCCTCCATGTGCATCTGAAACGGAGCACAGACGCGTTACAGCAGAAGCCGCCCCTCAGGCTCCACACTGAAACGTGATCATGACGTGCAAGAACAGCTCAACTGCTGCCTTTCCCACTACACCCATGGAGCTACCAGAGGTCTCAATCTTTTGGGTGAGGAGCTAAGAGAAGAGACCTCTATGCTGCCCAACACTGCAGCAGTCTGGGGATCCTGTCCCAAACTCCCAGAAGTTTAATCAGAGCAAGGAACAGATACATGCTGTCCCCTTTGCACCATCTAGCCCTGTGCCTGTATCTTGGCTCCAAGCACCATCTTCAGACACAAACACTAACTTACCACAAGCAGCTCCATAAGGGTGTATTCCCTCAGGTTCCTGGCACCTGACTGGAAAGAAAATGAAAAATTTAGGGTGACTTCATGGAGTTACAGTGCTACAGCTCAGGCTGCAGTGGCAGTTGTGGCACACACCCCAGCCTGGACTATGGCACTGAATTACAATTCCCATGGGGGGCTCAACTTCAGAAGAGAGAGCAGGGCTCAGCCCAGGACCCCTGCACCAGTGTGAGGACACCAGGAAATTGCCAAGGAACAAACCCAGCTACCAGCCAGGAGAGGAAGGTGCTGGTATTGGGGAACACCACAGGCAGAGAGCCCACCTGGGTTTAGCTTCATAGGCTGAGGACCTGTGTTTATATGCACTCTGTAACACCTCCACTGGCACAGCTGTGACCTAAGTACAACTGCAGCATCAGCAGCTACCAGAGCAGATGCACTGGCACACACCAAGCTTGTTATTGCCACGTTACCTGGTAATACACTGTCACTTCAGAGTTGGCATCACCTTTGTTGAGAGTTTTCACCTTACAGAGCAGATGTGTGTTTGGCAAATCCACCACCCGGAACTGAACAGGGCAGGGATGGACCAGAGGAGAGAACTGGAGCTTTCTGAAGGGAGCACAAACAGCAAAGCATCAGATGCCAGTTCACACCTCCCCCAAAACCAACACAACACCCAGGTGCTGACACGCTCGGCCTGGCACTGTTTGCCCCTTCCCCAAACCAGAACAATGTCCTGCCTGACTGGCCATGACGACCGGTCACCTCCTGTGAACAGCAGCAGCACTGTATCCACAGGGGACAAGGGAATTTCTGCCTCCCTCCCACCCTGACCCCTTCCCTCCCAAAAAGATCCTTAACTCGATTACAGTTTCCACAGGAGTGATGCAAGAGTCAGAGATACTCACTGAACAACGTAATTGAGAAAGTCCTTTGCTTCCTAGGAGAGAAAACAAACAGAGGTTTTATTTGGAAGAGAAGGATGACCCCAATTCACAGCCCAGTGCATCACTTAAGAAAAAGTGACCCTCCAGCAAAGAACAGCCGAGCTCTGCTACACCATCTACATCCCTGTCCCTCAGACACCTCTGCACCAGGCAGCAAAGCAAACACTCTCCAGGCAGTTTCTTGTACTGTAACTTCTCCAGGAGGAGAATGCAGAATGCAGAGAACCAGCACCAGCCATCGCAACAGCAGAGGGTGCACACAGGAGGAGGTTAAGGCCTCTCTTGCGCATGAAGCTGGAGACTCTTGGGCTTAAGTGGAGGAAATGGAAGTACAAGAAACAGTAAAACTGATGGAGAAGTTCCAGGGCTGCCACACAGCAAGAGGAGCTCAGCTCACACACAGGCTGCAGCAGTAAAAACATTCTGAATGCAGAGTCATAGCAGATGGCAATTACACCCTCAGACATCCTTCTGTCCCATGGCTCCAGAGGGGACAGCTGACATTACAACAATCTGACCTCTCAAAGGAGGCTTTAAACAGCCAAACACCACCAGCTACTGCAGCACAAACCATAACTGCAGCAGGTTTCCCTCCTGTGCCACACCCAGGCACGCAATGCTGCTGGATACACGGGGCTGAGCCCCATTACAGCCCTCTTCTATAAGTCTGACAGGACTCTCTGTGACCTACTCCAAGGTACATATCTAGAATACTGCAGGTGTTCAACAAGCCTGAACACAACTGGATCTTGGGGAAGCCTGACCAAGCCACACAGGCAAATGCATTTCTACTGTAAGTGCACTTTGAGGGAAGCCTATTCCTGTGGCACCACCACAGTAACTCCTCAACATGAAATGCATCAATACAGCAGCAGAGGAAACACGGTACACGTGTATTTCCACCAGGTTTTTCCCTCTCTGCAGTTTAAACCCAAATACCTGTAAAAAAAATCCCTCTCTGTTCAAACTGGCAACTCCAGACTGCCCAGTGGCTCACACAGATGGGCACTCCCGAGCTGTCAGAGGTGAAGCTGCCAGCGAGCTCCAGACTGCACAGAAGATGCAGGCAGCTGAGCGCTGGAGTTGTGGCAACCACGTTAAAGCACATTTAAAGAACAAGTCAGAGTGCATGGCAGCTGCTGAAACTGTACTTACTCTGCTCGTGAAGTTTCCTTGTACGAGACCCTCTACAAAGAGCTGTGATTTGAAAGCCTTAACAAAGGAGGAGAGAGACTCGATGGAAAGGCCTTTCATCAGCGTCTGGTACTTATCTATCATGGACCACCGGCCGTGCTCTAGAATCAGGAGACGCACGTCCCTGCAATGTGAGAAGGAAAACAGAAGCAATGCTGTCAAGAGCTGTTCCATGAAAGGGATCCCATTTCTGAGTCAGGACTGTGCTAGAGACAGGAAGGATGGGAGCACTGCCACAAGCTGACCCTGCCCTCCCGCAGCGCCTGCTGTTGCCTACAGGTCACTTCAAAGCAGCAGCTACCTGGATGCCTAATCCAACACATCTGATACGCTGCTTGAGCTAAGTCAAGCTAACCCTGGAACAAGCCTCCACTAGCAGAGAGCAGTGATTCCAAGCTCTTCAGCTCAACCTCAATGCTTACTGTGAAGCTGCTTTTTGCCCTGCCCCACAACTCACTTGGCCAGAGTCTCGGGTTTGATGAGGATGTTGAAGTATGTTTTCTTCAGCTGCTCTGTTATCATTTCAAAAACTGCTGGAGTAAAGCTGAAGTCAGACAAGTAATCAATGATGAGCTGAAATAAAAGCTGCAAAGAAAACAGTTTTAAGTCAGGGTGGTTTTGGTTCGTCAGTTTGGTTTGGGTCTTTTTGTTTGGCTTTTGTTTTCTGTTTTAAGAAGAACCAATTTCAACTTAATCCTATATTAAAAAATCCTCATTATTTATTTGGTTAACATAAGAGACATGTGGGGTTACTGAAGCACATTCCTCAGTTCTGTTACATGTTCTTAACTAACCAATTCCATACCAAACTAGTCACATTCAAAAGCACCACATTCTTAGAAAGGGACTGAAATAAGCTCAGCATCCCAAACCAAGAGGAGTTTCCACACTCTGTTGAAACAAATTTAGCCTCTGGAGCCAACATTCCTGCATTAGATATTCCAGTTTTTCCTTTTACAGCTGAGCAGCACAGTGGACAGAGCACCATTCATGATTCAAAAAGAATATTCAGACCGTGCCATTGGCACCTCTGGCTTTTTTTGTTAAACCTCCCATTAATAAGCCTGACAGATGATTGACAGTCTTGTTAAAGCTCCAGGCAAGCTCTTGCAATGAAAGTCTAAGAGAGCTTGGCAGTTGTCTCCTCTTCAATCACTACATCCTCTCTGTGCTCCCCATGTCTTACATGGCCAGCATTTAGAGAAGGGCAACAGGGATCCCTAACACTCCTAAGGTAAGCCCTGAGCAACCCAACAAAGAAAAAACACACCCCAAATGAGCATGTTCAGAAGCTGCATCCCCAAAGTCCATCTGTGAACAGAACCTGTTTCCAGGGACACTTCAGAGTGCAAGCAGATGGCCGTAGCTTGTAGATGGAGAGGCCCTAACGCTGTGTGGACATGGGAGACTCACAGCTCTTTTTAAAGGAAAAGCTGTTAGAGCTTAATGGAGATACAGCTGTTACTGAAAGGAAGATTTTTCTTAAGTCAGCCTAGTGTCAGCAGCTTGTCTAAGTGAGTAAAACTGCCTCTTTATGGACATAAGCACACAGGAGAGCATGTGCTGCATTACCCCCGTGTCTGAACAGGGACACAAAACCTTCCCATGTAAAATACCTCCTTGAAACATTCAAAGCTCCAGCCAGCTGGGCTCCAGCTGCCAGGCCAAAAAGCACAGACACTGAAAAGCCACAGGCATAAAAGTATTTCTAAGATCCACAGTACTTACAGGTAGTTTATGATTGAATCCTTTCACTCGAATGACTAAGCCGTGCTCTCCAGCTACCAGCTTGTATTCCAACTGAGCCACGTCTGCTTCATAAGCTGGTTCACCCAGATTGTGGGAAAGGATGTTTACAAACGTGTCAAACAAAACTATGCTGGGTGGAGAAAAGGGCAGAGAGAAAAATCAAAGATAAAATCAAGCCCAATGAGTTTGACAGCACACAAGTTCTCCAACAGAAACGAATGCTTGAGTAAAATGAGATTCAAGGGGAAATTCTCAGCAAACCTGAAAACAAAGAAGGAAAGTTTCCCTTTGCCTAGAAAGCACATGCCACTACTTAACAATTCCTTGAACATTCAGCTGTTCTTTGCAGTGATTTAAGATTTCTTCAAGGTAGGAATGCACACTGTATCAACACTTTGCTCAACACTTTGGAGAGTCACAGCAGAGGAGATCCTTACATTCTGTGTGAAGGAATGGGGGACAGGTGGACTTGGTTCTGTTGGAGACTTGAGTAATAAGAGATAATTAATCTCTCAAGGTAAGCTACAGCAAATCAGGCTACACAACATAGCAGCTGCAGTCTGATTTTTGTTACTGCCTGGATTCCCATTCAAAGCTCAAACTTGCACTGGGGTAACAGACCACAAAACTCCTACACATCTCTCTGCTACAGGGAGGACCTGTGGCTTTCCCTAGGTGTGGGAATGGAATTACTCTGCAAGATCAGCATAAACAATCCAATCCTCACTTTTCTGCAGACTGCTGGATCAATGGAGAGATCAGATGGAAGCGAACATAACCTGGTGGGGGGAAAAGAAACTTGAATGAGCAATTGTACAAAAAGTCACAGCTTTCTGAAGTGAAATGTAATTCCACTGGGTTATTCTTTGGTTACAATCTGATTCTAGTGAAAATGGCCATTCTGCTATAAATGTATTTTTGCTTATAGTAAGTCATCAACAAACGTCTTCTCTTTCTCACTCCCCAAAACTTCCCTTAAAATTACCAAATAATAGAAAATACAAAGCTGTGCTTTGCAGAATACTGACATGAAGTGACCAATATAAATAAAAAACTCCACAAAGCATCTGTTTACAGACACTAAAAAATGTGACACTCCACTCGAAAGCAGCAACATATTTTCCACATTTGTCTCAGGTCCAGGCTATAGTTTTCTCTTTCTGGAGAGCAGATGAGTCTTTTCTAATTCATCTGTTCATGTCCAAACCTTCATCTTGGTATCAATATTCTGTCTGCCAAATTCTGTCCCCAGTCAGACCTTCAGAAGTCAGTATATTTCAGTGACTCCACTTTTTAACCTGCTGAATCAACAGTTTCTTTTTTGCAAGGTGGTTTACCTGCTTTTTTATTGTAGCAAAATTTTTATGTAACACATCAAAGGGACCATGAAAGAGGTGATAGTAAACATTGAGTTTCAATGGTGAACACTATGGAGGGTTATTTGCCTTCAAATAAATTCCAGCTAGTTAAAACAGGGACTTCCTACTCTTTGAAAAGCCCTATGCATTTACCTTTTGGGATTTTGAATTTATCATCCTTCCTGTACCAGAGACAGCCTTGTTGTGTGCTTAGTGTTTTGACTGGATATTCTGTCTCAGGGCAGTCAGCAACTTTCAAAGCAAAGTCAGTGGCTAACAGAGAAAAAAACAAACCAAGACCAGAAGTTAGTGGGTTTCACAGACACAGCCAGGCAACATGCACAAAAACCTTCCAAATCATCAACAATATACATCTTCTCCCTCCCAGTTCCCTAAATAATATGTGGTAATGCTTTCCCAGACCCAAAGAACATCAGAAGAGCGGCTCTGAAGCAATGCTGAAATGGTGATGTTGCATTCCATCCAGCATACATGTCATGGGTTTATTTTCATTTGGTTTGGACAACAAAGCCAGATGGTATCTAGATGCTTTCAAAACCAGCAGGATTAAGTAAATAAAACTGTACTCCAGGGTGTCTGGAACTGTGTGTTAACTCCCACTGACTGTGGTAAGGCCTGCTCTGTTATGGCTACGTGATCTGTAAGTTTACACCTCAGAAAAGCTCAGATCCTTTAAAAAAAAGAACATTACATAGAATTCAGGTGGACATAGTTCCCATTTCTTTAAAAACTAGGCTGATGTGCAGATGGAAATGAATGTTGTTTCTAAACTATAGGGAATTCTCAAATAAGTTACTGAGGGAAAAATTCACTCATGCTCAGGAGCCTTACCTATGTATTTGTTTTCTTCTGGAAGGTGTAAATCCTGATTTAATTCAAAGTCACTGGCCCACAAATCACTCCAGTACTTGTCAATATCTATCAAGAAACATGAAAAGCATTTAGTTTAAGGGAAAGTTAATGCTATCCTATTTCCTAGGCCAATCATCTCATCTCTTGGCTATCCCCATGAAGACTTCCAGTACAACAGGAGTTTCTTAACATTATCTGGTTCATTACATCATGGCTCTTTCTAAATCCATTCCTACAAACTCCCCTGGAGTAGGACTATGAACTATTTGACTATGATGAGGTCAGTAAAGCACTGAGGATTCATTTCCCTACTACCATGTGGTTGTATTTTGCCTTGTTACCCTTTTAATGTCTAACTTATGAATCTAACATTCCCCAAGTTTCTATTGCCATTTTACCTTCCACGCTGTACTGTGTTCCAAACCACCTCTCTTTTAGATGACACTGGCCTTCATTGGCAGCAGACAGCAAAACAATGTTGGCTCTCTGAGGACTGAGCTGGTTGAGGGCATCAGCAATGATCTACAAGTTCAAGACAATATTTCAGTTAAAACACAACGCTGGCTCTGCCTGACCCAGCAAAGACTTCTTAGTCTGAACATAACAACAAGACAATGTAAGAAGCTTACAAAAAAGGAGATTTGCTGAGTATAAAGAGATTCAATTAATACAAAACCTGTGCCTGTATTATCCCTAATTATACACCTATGTAGGTGCCTACATTAAACAGCATGCTTATGTTTTCCTTGCATCAAAACATGTAATCAGAGTTCAAAGAGTATTTACCTCGGGCTTGTATTCAAACAAGAGCTGGTCTCCTGTCAGAAAATCCTCCTTCTGAAACAACTGCATGTTCTCACAAAGGCTTTCCACATAGTCGACTGGATCTGTCTGTAAACAAATAAAGCTATTTTTCATGTAATCAGAAAACTGAAATATCAATATTCTACTCTGAGAAGAGCTTGACTGGTCAGGTATGTTGAGCACGAGTTGCCTGCCCTGCATGTTACGGCATTTGGTTTCGGTTATTAAACTAAATATATTTCATCACCATACCTAATCCTCAGGACTCCCCTGAGAAACCCAAAATGTCAGACATCACCTTTATAGAAGAAATGTCCTTGAGCATGTGTTTACAGAGATGGACCCTACTAGGTTAAAGACCCAGTAGAATGTACTCCTCGCCTCCAGGGAACATAAGCAGAGTCGTGCAGTTCAAGACAAAGTGATCTGGAAGTTGGGAAGAACAAGCTGAGGAACTGCTGCTGCTTGAATAACTCTTAATTCTGCTCCTTTCTGTGATGTGCAGCATGAGGAGGAAGAAATTCTCCTACATGGACATCAAAGTACAGATTGCCTTTTAGCTGTGTAAGTGGAGAGCTTCTTCCTGAGTGTTTTGGGGATTTTTTTGAGCCAGCCAGCATCATACTGTAGATTCTGGGTCCAGATAGAGCCCGCACAGTTCACCTGAAAATGGGTGAGTTTGACACATCTGTGTCTTATAAACACAGAGGTAAACATGAGCAAAAATTTCTTAAGAGGCTGTACATCTGAGGAAACATTAAACCCCTCCTGGGTCACATAACTGCCTCTCACAAAACCACGCCTCTGTGGCTATTTTTCTTTAGGATGGCCACATACCAGTTGTATCAACCAGAAGAGTGATGTGCCATGACTGTGTCATTCATCTGTCCCTAAGATGCACAACCCTGTCACAAAAGCACAAAGATATCTCCACTCCCTGCTTTCTGAGTTAAAACCCTGCAGAATAAGCCAGAATTCTATTGATCACTCAAAGTCAGCTGGCCGAAAAGGCAGGGCTCTCAACAGCAGCTATTTCCCCAGTCCCAACTCGGGTGTTTTCTATTCCCAGCTGGCCTGATGCTGAGAATATACAGTCTATTAGAGCAGTAACAGTTTTGGGGAACATACAGTTCTAGCTGGGAGTACTGAAGGAATTTAATGAAAGAGATTAGGGATTCCTCAAAGGTCAAGCTTATAGTTTGTTCTAAGTCATGTAGATAGATGAGCAAATTGTGCAAACTTACTAAGCATGCAGTCTAACCATTAAGCCTATTAACATTTAACCCCATGACTGTCGAACTGGTTTGTGGGTCACAAGTGGGAGTCAAGTCACCAAAATCAAAAGAATAACAAAAGAAGGCTGATTAGCAAACACTTTAAGAAGAGTATTTTCTTCATCCCTCAACCACCAGAGACTCCCTGAAGCCCACCAGAAAGAATTATTGCGTATGCAGCATAAACTTTGACATATATAATTGAATTCCTGGAAATCTAATGTTTATGGAGATTAGATCTCAGAAAATGTATTCAATATGTATGATCTTGCAACATGAATTCTCTGTTATCTCACTAATTCATCGGAGCACTCATGGTGCAATGATCCCCAGTGCTGCAATAAAGAATGCCTGCTTAACAGTTACATTGGGACTCTGACTGTTGAGTGAATTTCTATGTTTCAGTAATAAAAAGAACCAGTAAGATCAGTAAGAACCTTTCAGCACTAAGTAGGTTCATTTTGATGAAAAAGTCCAACTTCAGATTGGACAACCTCTGTTGACAGTGATTAAAGACAGAATTACAAAACTGTATGTAGGGTGACAGGCATTCCTTCCTTCCTTCCTTCCTGGTGTGCCCAATGTCCTAAACAGCCATTCTTCACACATTTCCAGCTCTTCTTCACTGCTCTGGGGAGAACTTTTGTTAGGAAGACAGTCTGTTGTAATCTTGTAACTGTTGAGCTTCACTATCACATCCATAAAAGCTGTATTCCACTAGAAATTACACATAACATTTTAAAAAATGCACTTGTAAATCAGTGTAAACTCGTTCCTCCCACAGAAATCCACCGCTCTGTTACCTATCGCCTGCGGCTGTTGGCAGCAGTCCTTGCTGTCTGCATCACTTGCAAATCCTCTCCTGTCACTCAAAGGCCACTCACGACACTCAATATCCTCCATATGCTAGTTTGGAAGCAGAGCTACAGATGCAAGGGTTTGCTAAAAATGACATTTCTAACATCCTGATGCTCTGAGCAGACTGGCAGGTCTTGAGAGAGTCTGAAAATACTTGGAGCATCTGGAAAGGAAAAAACTCCACCTTCAATATTTCCTATTCTCTTTTTTTTTTCTCTCCTTCCTGCATCTGTGTATCTTAAAGAAACCAACAATCAGTGACGCTCTCAAGCCACAGATGTGGTATATGGGTCCATTTTCCCAAAAGGAAACTTTAGTGACACTCAAAACCAGTGCTACTTAAGAAAAAGATCATGGCTAAATGCAGTGACTAAGGGAGTCAATGCAGTGAGGCTTCTCAAATTATCTAAACTGTATTCCCTTCTTTTTCTTTAATAAAAAAAACCAAGTAAGATTTCTGCTAATTGCTACTTCAGTAAGCCAAGGAAGACTCACACTTAACTGGGTAATGTTGTAAGGGCAGAGGAGAGGTTGTTAGCACCCCAGCCTGCATGAGACCAGGCCTCCAGCAAGCCACCCCTTTCACACAGCTTTTCTACACCCAGAAATCAGCACTGCCCAAGCAGCTTAAAGATAAATTCAGCAAAAATACAAAAAAAGCCCCAACAAATTTGCAGAGCACTACAGAATCCTACACACAAGGACCTAATGATTAAAACATGAAAAGAGCCTACCTACAGGCAGAGCATGAAAAAAGTAATTCTGTTAAGGGAAAGTCACAGTATTTCCTCACCCAGAATATATAATCTTTTTCAGCAAAATGCAGTCTCATTAAATGCATAATGTGTTTCTGGTTGAATAGAACTTTGAAAATGTGTTTCAAAATTAAAATGATTCACTTCTATCAATGCAAAGCAGTGGATGAATACCTGTTCCTGGTAGTGAAATTCATTAGCTTCAATCTTCTGTATTTCTTCCCATATTCTGTAAAGGAGGGAGAACAGAAGTGAATGTTCTCCATTATTCCACAACATTTATCAAGAATCTGGGAAAAAGCAGTCTTCTAGGAAAGGCATCAAGGGTACCTGAACGAATCTGAACCGACAAGAAGTTGAAGCCAGTACTACACACACTTCCCTTCCACCCAAAAGGGCATTTCTCAACTGGCAGAAAGTTCTGCTACTTTCCAAAGAGGAAGACTTAACTATAAAGAGCCAAAATCTGATAGCAAATTAACATAAAATCTAACACTAGCGCACCACAGTCCTGACTTCCACAGATTTGGCTCAACAAATTTATTTAAATAAATGCAAAACTGCACCTTACACCTACACTAGTTCAACTGACTAAAATCAGAACTCAAACCAAACTAAAAGCACCACGAAACCAGCATAAACAAACGGATTTTTAAACTTTAACTTATCCATTTCCCACAGAGACAAGCTTTACTGCTGACTCACCACTCATGCTCTAGTAACCCCACAAAAAGTGCAAATACTACAAATAACAGGCTGATGGAGAAGGACAGTCTTGCCACCATGTGATGGTAGTGGCCAACACTTGCCTTTTATCTGGCCCTCTTTTCTGCAGCATCTTCACATACTGAAATACAACATGGGCCACCTGCAGACAGAAAGGAATAGATTAATTTTATCAGACATTAGGAAAACAGTAAAGAAAAGCAAGTTGCAGTAAACCATACCTCATAGAAGTGCTTGT
Source organism: Gallinula chloropus (assembly GCF_964237585.1). Lineage (NCBI taxonomy): Eukaryota > Metazoa > Chordata > Aves > Gruiformes > Rallidae > Gallinula > Gallinula chloropus. Next base: position 6,841,978 of record NC_140091.1, on the reverse strand, counting down.
AACCTTCATCAGTCAATGTCACAGAAATGCTGAAGATGGAATAAGTGGAGTTCTGCTCAAATCCTGTCTCACCATTTCCTCCATATAATGCAAGAGCCCAAAATCTGTGGAAGAGTTAAAGGTACTTACTAATTACTCATTTTTTGTGAGCTCAGTTACAATTAACAAATCATAGCTCTTCTTCAATGGCTTTCAATCCATTTACAGTTTACACAAAGCTTTTCCAACATAAGAACCTCAGGGCACAGAACTGAGGAGCAGTGACAAAGCTAAGCTCCTTTCTGGAGATCTGTGAAAGATCAGGTGCAGATATTGCTGACCCATGCGTCACAGACCAGAAATCAATTATTTCTTTCATATACACACAAAATAGAGTTTGCCTTTATTTTAACAACAGCAAAGCATTTAATATCTATGCTTAAAAAGTACATACTTTTTCCTAAGGAAAGAAAGGACACTGCCTTTGCCTTCATGTCCCACCAACCAGGAAATATAATGAAGAGGCTTCACCCTGAAAGGAAATTTGAAGGATGTTTTAAATGCCACAAGGCAATAGGTTCCACAGAAAGAACTCCAATCACTAGATAAATGACTAAAATATACACTGTCTGCCTCTGCATGGCAAGTTTTGCACTTTCAGGCACCATTATGATAAGGAGATAAAAATGTGGGAGTTAGAACATAATGAGTGATCTGAGTCAGTGAGGAATGACGTTAAATCAGCTGCATACCAATTCCACTCACTTTAGAAAGGGAACCTTATCTGCATCAGTTTAATGAATTTAAAAAATGGTGCCCTAGCTGAACACAATTAATCTGCAACACAAATTAATGAGATTCTTTGGTTTGTTGTGAAAGTCAATAAACTATGACATAAAGATGGTAGAAGTGCAGCACCACTGTACCTGTAATACTGTTCTTGTGGTGGAAGCGCCCAAGTGATACTCAGTGAATGAACCTTCCTGATGGGAACAACTGAACACAAACAAATGCAGTGAATATAAATACACAGGATTAGACATAGATAAGAAATTTTACACAAAGTGTAAGGAATGGTTAATAGCTATTCAGAACTACACAGAATTATTCTATGAAGTGTCCAGCTCCCACAGAGGAAATATGAAACTCCACAATGCAAAACCTTGAGAGAAATCTGTTTTACTCACCTCTGTAAAGCTTGTGAAATTCTGGCGTGTCAAAAGGCTGAGTCAGATGGCCAAAGCTGGGTTTGGGTAAACCACTTCAAAGCAAAATTAAAGTGTGATGTTACTGGCAAGGATTCAAGAGACAAACGACTAAATGACAAGATCATCATGACTTGTACACTGAGATCATCACAAGATGTAAGCATCCACAGCTCTGAGTGACAGAGGCGGTACACCAGACACCCAGACAACAGCCCTTAACAAAGGGTGCAGCCCAGGATCCACCCTGCCTAAAGCTGAAGGCAACCTGGCATTCACTTGCACTCTGCCCACACAACAGAGTAACTACCAAGACTCAGATCTCTCCTCCCTCTCCTCCTGCCCAAGGCAGTACCAATAAAAAGCTCACTTTCCCAACAGGGGAAAGGAAAGCTCAGCACAGCAAACGATTTCCTGAGCTGGCCCTGGATGCTCAGAATCCTGATGGACTGTCTTGTGGGGAAGCAGGAATGAGAAGGACTGGGGGAGGGAAAGACACATCTGTCTCTGGTTGGCATTAAGACTTTCACAAGCACATTTCCATGCAAAACAGAAATAAAGACCTTGCAAAAAGCAGAAAATTAAAGGGGAAATAAAGTGCTTTTGAAGTTAGTAAAGCTTTTGCAGAACCAACCCCCTTTTCAGGCAGCACACTGGGGTAAATTATTAGAAAAAAAGATGCCACCTTCAAGATACCACTTGGATTAAAGATATGGTTTTAAATTTATTTTGCTGCTAATTATTTTTGACATAAAGCAGAGATAAACGTGAAATGATAATCTAGGTTTGCATGATTTGTAAAAAAAAATTGAGGTATCAGCACATATTAATGAAACACTGCTGCAAGTCAGCACCACACCCCTTGCAAGGAAATAATTATTAAGCATAAACAAAATCTTCCTGAAACAATTAATGCCAGTCTTTAATTTCCAAAGTTATCTTTTTTTTTCCCCCTGGATAAGGATGTCAATTAGCAAATGTTAATTTCCTTAGTTTCTCCAGTACAGGTGTATTTTTTTAAACACCATCATTTTAGGAACAGGTAATTTTATAATTTGTAATGCCTTCATGCATCAAAAGAACCTTACTTATTTGGGATCTCAGAGAAGATTTCTGTCACCCACTTTTCCAATGTATCCAGTGTTTCTAATAAGGAGAGAAAAAAAAACAGCAGACAGAAATGCAATTTCCTGAAGATCTAAAACAAATTCTTTATCTTACCTCACCAATACAGTTATTCTAAAGAGGCTGCACATCAGTGTATTTTAAATTTGCAAAGTTCTAAATTAGAGGCTTCAAGGCTGTTGGTTTGAGCCAATTCTTAATATTCACAGAACTGTATCTTTGGCCACAGCTGTGATTTTGCATGAAGGGCTGAAATCTCAGGCTGATACAACTGGGATTTGAAGTTCAGTCGTACCTGGTGTGATGGTAAAAAGGAATTACTGACTTAGGGATCTACAAATTGACCAGTACTTGCTAGACTCATTCCATCACTCTATGGTAAGAATATACACCACCAAATTTCACACCCAAATGCTGTCCTGCAGTCCTAAGAATTCCTTCTTCCCATCCTCTAAGGGAAATATGTGAAGAACCAGAAGTTTATGGTCTTTTTTTAAATGACCAATTGGAAATTGCTTGTTTATGCAAGCATTCCAAATTCCCAATGCAATGCAGCATATGCTAATCAACAGCAACAACAAAGGTAGGATGGGGTGTGGGGAGTATTAATGGTTTCTTTTGTTTTAACAGAGGTAGAAATATAAAGTTGACCTGGCTGGCTATCATTTGCCCTTTTTTTTTTTTCCTCCCAGTCACCAGAAGAAACATTACAATCCATCACTACATAAATGATTATCCAAGAGGCACTGAATACCTCAAGTATTTTACAGTCTAGACAGAAAATAAAAGCATAGGAGAAGAAATACCACTTCTATTATTACCATCTCCATTTTACAGATGGAATTTGCAATCGTTTCAGCACTAAACAAAGCCCCTAAGCACAAACATAACTTGAATACACACAACAGTTTATTTTTAGATCTACTACATGCTTAACTTCTAAGAAATTTATTTGGCTTATTCTCAGCAGAAACAACCCAGAGGTCTGAAGTTCTTTGCTAAAATTTAACTCAATTCCATTTGCATAGAACTTTCAAGTCTATGGGGAAAAACCTTAGAAATTCTACTTTTCCTAGAGAACTGTGTTTTAAGACCTCTGAAGTGCCCCAAACAGAGCGAGTGGGAGACCCAGACTCAGCCTCCCCATCATTTTCTGTGGAGATTCACTGCTGATGGCAGATAAACCAGCAGCATAAAGTGGTCCAACTCTACATTCCTACAGATTCTTTTTTAAATATATCTCTGAGATTTTACCTTCTGCATTAGTCTGGAACCTATTCAACAGTTTCAGTTAAAAGTTTCTCAAGAAGTGGCAGGGTGACAATAACACAGCACAGCTGCTGCTCAAGTTTCTTTTGGAAACCAGGCTAAGATCCACATATAAATAAATAACCTCCTGCAGGACTGGTCAGTCCACTACAACAGCTTGGGTTAGAGCCGAACTGGTGCCCAAAGCCCTACACCACCAGCAGCAACAAGCCTGGTTTTAAGGATCAAGTGCTATTACCTTTAGATTGTACAACTAAAGTCATATAGTGAGCAGAGTAATGGTGCTGCCAGAAGTCCCTCAGTCTGGTGTAGGTATCGATGTTGTTCATTTTAGGCCCATGTTTGAGTGTATCTGCATTACCTGCAAGCATTGAAAGGTGGTTAGTGATCTAGATTGCTGTCTGTGTCAAGACCAGATATATAGTACTTCTTTTCCTCCCCTGGCACAGTAAACACATTAAAAAAATGTAACAGAAATTCAGAGCTAAACTAATGTTAACTCAAGTTTAATATCTTCCCATTTCTAGTTTCTATTATAAGGACAGTTGATGTTTCTATGACAAGGGAGGACAGAGTCCTCCTGCATTATCAGATCACCTGTAACATGGACTGCACAGCTCGTTGTGTGCTGCCAGCTATTTCCTCAGCAATGGAACTCACAGAACAGGGAAAAATGATATAAAAATTACCTACATTTCAAACTGGCTAAGTCTTTATAAATCACACTGCAATTTACATGCTCCCAGCACCATGAGGGTGAGGGTGCTAGGGCTCTGACTGTCCAGGAGAGCAAGAACAAATTTCCCTTCTGCTCCACTCACATGGCTGTGAAGATCTACTTCTGCAAGTTCAACAGGGAATTATTTATACTTTAAAAAGTCTCCATAGACACAAATCCAGAAATACTTTATTTTTCTGGGAAATTTTAATAGCAAAACCCAAGTTTAAGCAAGACAGAGATGACTCAGAGAGCACCACCTTCACATTAACAGCAAGTTACATGATTATATGCCTAGGGCAACCTAGCTTAAATATCAACAAAAGGCAGTACCAGAATGAAAATATCTTAAGAAGCAGACAGCTACAGCTCCTTTCAGTCCCAAACATTTTACTGTAAAATGCATAATTGCCCTAATACTTCTGAGCAAAGCTGTTGTTTGCTGTGATAAGACAGCTCACATTAGTGCATCTTTTAAGTGGTTAAACATTTAAGTATCATCCCCACTTTATAACAGAAATTGAGAACTTACCCCAAAAAAATTTCTTCATAGGATGTCCAGGCCTGGCAAGACTCCCAAATAGCATCTCCTTTCTGTTTGCATCAGAGGGTCTTGCTAGCTGATACTCTGTTACAGAATTTGCAGTGGTATGCATCAAAATTCGAGGTTGTGTTCCAACAAAACAAAGCAAAGCAAAAACCCCAACCAAACTGAAAAGGAGTCACTCTGCATTGACACAGCCTGGAATTTGTTTTAATGTATGATGAATGAGTGAAACAGGACAAGGACTTGCTAGCAGCAGTTGATCTAAGTCAAGAGAACAGGAAAAACGGAGCTTATTGCTGAGAACTAAAGAACAGGATGATAAGGAGGGGAAGCATGTAAAGCCCCAACCTGTCCTATCTGAACACTCTCAATCTGTTAAATTTATCAGGGCCACAAGGCCACCAATATTCTGTGTGGTCAGGCCCTGCAGAAAGGACAAGAGAACAATTACAAACCTGCTTCTCCCATGAGAAGAACAACTTCTAGCCTAATAATCAAGTGAAAAAAAAATTGAAAGCTGAGAAAAATAGTTTCCAAAAATGCAGCTTTACAATCAGTTTATGCTAATCTAAATATGACATTCTGTCAAAATCAAGAATTTACCCTCCTTGAACTGCATTTTCCTGTTCTGGTTTTTGCTGGTAATAAGAAACGTGCAGAGCAGAACTGTAAACCAATTCTTTTGTCTGGGTTATTCTGCAGCCAGTTCATCAAGCTGACTAAATTTACTGGGCAGTGCATTCCTCCTGTGTAAATACAAGGGAAGCAGTGGATCTGCATGATGAAAGAGGTTCAACTGAAGGCATAAACTGGCTTAAGCTGTCACAGAACCACACCTTAACTCAAAAACAGGTCCTTGTTTATACTGACACTTAACTAAATTCAAAGGTCAAATTGCCCATTTTTCCTTGTCAGAAGATGGTGAATGGGGATAAATTTTTGAACCAGTTTGTGTACCTGCCAATGACAGGCTTTTTTCTAAAACAATTAGGTTTTGTCAGCAGTCTGGAGATAATCTTTGCATATTAGAAAACCAAGTGAATGCTCCACTCCTATGCCTGGTTCAATTTTCTCCTGTGAAGCAACTTTGTAGTTAATGAAGGCATTAGAATAAGGAGACAAATACAAAATCACCTCAACTGATTTTATTAACTCCACATAGGACTGGAGAGAGCACCGGAGCTATGCTGGAGCTATAGGAAAGTTGTTCACTAACAAGCATTCTTGTGCTTGTATGATTACCCCACCACTTACTGCCTAAACACTTACAATGATTAATTTCTAATTCAAGAACTGAGACAGTAAACTCTCTCAGTGATGGAACTACATTCAGTCTTCCCCCTCTAACAGCCACTGATATCCATGAAACTTGAAGAGGATTTTAATCTGTCGAGTTAGGCAAATTTGACTGCTCAGAAAGGTAGTCCAAAATGGAAACTAATAAACATCATTACAAAATATGTTTTGTGTCTTTAAGATGGGCTAGCCAGACAGGAAAAGATACTCTTACTTACCACTGTCTACAGCCTCGACTTCTCGGTCTATCGCATCCCTGATCATCAGTGGGTGGATAAAGAACTGTGCCCACCTACAAAACAGATAATTTACATACTCTTCTTCAGTGTCAAATGAGCTAGTGCAAAAAACAGCAATTAAACCCAATGTCTACTAGTTTAGTTTATAAAGTTGCTTGCCTTACTCCAAATGATACAATTCTCGACTATATTGTCTTACGGAATGACAAAAAAGCCAGTTTTGTGACAAAAACCAAAGGGCAGGGCTCCCCAGCTCCATACAGTGGGAATGAACTGGTTGGATACAGCAGGATATGATGCTAATGGGTGCAGGATCATCTGCCTTTGCATCCTAAGAATGATCATACCAGATCCGAGATGTGATCCAGCTGGTGGAAGTAAAAGGTTAACAGTAATACATTGCTGATGGGAGTTCTACTACTGCAGGGACCATTAAGCTAAAGACCACTGAAAGGTGATGTCTTTCACTTTTCCAAACACCTGAAAAAGCCAGACTAATCCACAAATGAAAGCTGAATTTGGCCTAGTAAGATTTAGGCAACAATTGGTAAAACCTGCACACTATTCTCCGTGTCATCACAGGAATGTATTGTGATCAAAGTAAGTTCATAGTGGAGTCTACTGTCCTCCTGAGATATTCTACAGCATCAAGAATACTCAGCTGCCATGCCACCATGCATGGGTCATTTCCTTTCAGTGAAGGAAACCATGTCAAGAGGTGGTGCTCCGTTTTCCCAAACGTACACCCCACAGCACAGAAGAGCCAGTTAAATACTTTCTGGCAAAAGACACAGACTTAACCTGCACTGGGTTAAATTTATCCTTCTGAGGCACACACTATACCATAACTTTCCAGGCTGCCCTCCCACCCACCATGATGGATTATGACTTGGAAACAGACAAAAAAAAATTTAGAACAAGCACTAAATCTATCAGGACAGATATTTCACAGGATGAGTCAGTAGGACTCTGGGAGCACTTCCACTCTGAGCAGTTGTCATGTTGCATAAGATTTCTTTGGTCATCAATGCTACTAGTTTAAGGCTGCTAAAGCAGTCGAAAAGCTACGTGCATTAAGATTTACACATGGATCCCAAGTAATCACACAGCAGCTACACAGGCACTACCTCAACAAGTAGTAAGATACCCAAAGGCAAACAATATTTTCCTTATATTCAGTAATCTCTGTGGTAGCACCTATGGAAGTTCAGCAACATGACCCCAAAATGAAAAGCTGAACAGCTACACCCAAGCTCCTGAGGCACATGCAAACATTTCTTAACACCTCATCACCACTTAAATGAAATTACCTATCAAGAGCTTCTTTGAAATACTTCCTCTGCACATCAAACTGGAAGACTGTTCGCTCACAGTCAGTCGAAGCGTTGTCACTGCCCCCGTGTTTCTTCAGAAACGCATCAAACCCGTTCTCATCTGGGTACTTCAAACTGCCCATAAAAACCACTGGAACAAAAATCACCAAAATCACCAAGATTACATGAATTTGATAACATTAATTGCAGCTATAGCAAGCCCTCTTCAGCAGCGTTACCTACAACTCACTGCACACACGTAGAGACTGACTACTAAACTGCAACAGACTGTGTGATCTGTCCAATAACTAGTGCAAGCTGTCCTCAGCAGAAGGCCCAAACAGGCTGGAAACAAAAGTGCCTTTTTCTAGGCATGATGGACCTCAATTGGTCAAGAATACATCTGGTCAGAAACTTCACGTGCTTTCTGTACATGTATTACTATTTCATCATCCTTCACTAGGGAGATAAAGGTGTGTGACCTTAATGCACAGCCTGCCAAAGAGCATAACACACTTTGTCCCATAGTAAAAGTTCCTTGTTAAATTGGTGTTTTTATAAAACCAAATTCTGGGGTAGCTGAAATGATACTAAAAGACTAGAGAAATTCAGAGAGAGATAGCACTCATTTTGCACTGAAGCTGGAGAAAATGAAATAGAAGCAGATACATACTGTGTTCCAGGAAGTGTGCTAAGCCAGGCAGATCTTCGGGATCGGAGAAGCTGCCAACAGCAACGCAGAGGGCTGCTGCAGACTAGAGAAAATACAACACTCTCAGTATAGGCTGCTTCCAGAAACACTTGGGGAAGATGACAGAAGTATAAGATAAATCAACCAGGGCAGGCACAATAAACAGGTCTAGTCTGAGTGCTTTATCACAAGGTTTCAGAGCACAAGAAAGCATGCTCTGTATTTTTTCACTCTACAGCTTTAAGTACATACCTGCTTTTCTGTACAGCCTCTCTTTCTTGTCTCCTCCTTTTCAGCCAGCTCTTCTAATTCACTGTCATCAGGATCATTGAAGTCCTCATTATCTCCATCATTGTCTTCTGCCTCATCTTCCTCATCACAGTCCTCATCATCAAAACCTTCTCTACCATCTTCAATCTCAGCTCCAGAGTCATCTTCTTCATCACTTTCCTCTTCAGATTCATCCTCCTCATCATCATCGGTTTCCTCCTCCTCATCCTCCTCAGATAAAGCAGCTGGGGCATCATCCAAGTAATTCAAATCCGAAATCAAAAGTGCACATAAGCCATTTTGCAGTTTGATATACCTGAAAAAAATAATTATCTGCAATGAATGCTCTCATTTCCCAAATGACAATTTCCAGAATCACAAAAATGTCTCTATTTCCTACAATAGTTCCCTGGTCTTCAACTGATATCTCCTAATGAAAAGCTAGTGGTAGCTAAGGGGGTGAGAAGTTTTATAGGACAGTGAAAACACTCTTCTACTATTTAATAGCTGTAAGCACTTCCAGGTAGCAGCAGCAGCCCTTCTCCTCATAAGGTCAGGAACACCAACTGGGGCTTTTACTTCTCCCTTTGTGAAGTATTTAAGCTACTCACACCCTCCCAGAAAACTCTGCACAGTGGAAATAATATCTTAGTCTTTGCCTCTAAATAGGTCCCAAACACTGCATTTTATTCAAATTTATCAATTAAATGGGGTCCACAGACACAGCAGGTATGTGTTCAAGGTAAGTCACAGGGTGTTCATTGGGTGACTGTCAAGAAGCAATATACAGTGTTCTCTGTGTGCACATATAGAACTTTATATATATATGCATGCACACATATAAATACACACATGCACATATATATATATATATAAACCACTATTCTACAACTTTTCAGGCACAGGACTGCAAGCACCAATGTTCTGCACTATGAGATCTCTCAGCAGCATTCGTTTCAACAGTCACAATTCATTGAATTAGTCAGAGCACTCTGGGAGCCTGTGCTGGCTAGTATGCCAGCTGCAGAAAGGAAGGAATGCTGAATCCAGGAAATACTTGAGCCAACCTACAAAGTAGCATGATACACACAGGTGGTATCCAATCCAACCATGAGAGAGAAAAAAAAAAAACAGGTAGCATAAAAAGAAACTGTGGTCACATCCCACACTCCCACAAAAAACCTGAGTTACAGAGTAAGTTTATAACAGTTCAAAACTTTGCAGTGTGGCCACTGCAATAATTAGGCAGCAGAAATTTCAGAGATTTCCAGCTCAAGCTACATGGTAAGTACCCAAAAGAAAAACAGAAGACACAGCGTGTTTTCCAACTGCACGGTTCCCAATGTTCCTCACAAATGTCATTCATGGGTATCGCTATGCTATTTCAATGGTTCCCAGCAATAAAAGCATGTGTTGCTACCAATATCCCAATTCAAAACATGAAGTCAGCATGTATTACACTTCTCAGTAGAGCTGCAGCCACCAGCTATAGCTCTGCAAACCACAAACGGCCTTGGAAACAGGTTACCCCAATTTCATGGGTATGTATTTGAAAGGAAAGGGGTAAACAGGGGACAAGAGTTATGCACAGGAAAAACAACACTTCTTGGACAACCAAGTCTATGAAAAACACTAACATATGTTTAATAGTTGTGTTAAGTTTAGGAATTATGACCACTCACCCAAGTGGAATTGATAGCACTTCCTCTGGGTTAGGGTTTCATAACCATTAACACACCCCTTTTGCTTGGGGCAGGTTTGCTGAGCAGCACAAATCTGTTCCAGTCAAAAGCACAAGTGCATTTTTGTTCATTTAAACTCCAGCACACAGCGTATGACTTGCAGAGATGCTATGACTAACTGTAGGAAGTACAGATAGTCTGAGATCCATGCTAATGTCTGGGTATAAATTTAATCATCCATACATTCTGAAAATCTGTTTGCATCATATACATATGTCACATCAGGCAGCTGTGGCACTTCTGAATGCACAACAGGGATCCTAAAAACAGATATACTGTACATTCGGATGCTTCAGCCTCTGGGGAGCTCAGATCAAGAATCCCAGGTGGTGACAAGCCAACAGTGGGTCTTCCAGCACAACCAACATCTTCACCTCCATATACAACTGTCCTCTTCAGGTGGTCACAGCCCATGGAGAGTACTGGCTGCCCAGTGATCTGTGGACAGTCATGGAAAGTGAAGGACAGAATAATGCTGTTCTTCCAGAACAAGGTGCCACAGAGCTGTTCAGCCAGGCGTATCCAGTGGCTCTGGTTGATCCTTTCCACATCACCTCCACGACACTAATGGAGCAGATGACGCTAATTTTACATTACTCATCTTCAGGCTTGTGGGTGTTACACACCAGGGCAGAAAGCACCTAGCAAGGCAACAATTGAACTAATCTGCTGTTGAAGGCTATCAGATCTCACTTCAGGAGACTCTAGAACAGTTTAGGTTATACTGAGTAGAGGCACCAACTGATGTGGGTGTTCTTTTTCCATGGTTCAGTCCAATGGAAAAGGACAAGTGTAATCAACACCTACCTATCAATTAGTACACAAAATATAGCACAAAAATGCCATCCCAATGTAGGAAGAGAAGCAAGCATAGTTCAACTGGGATGGGGTTTTTTTTGAAGGACTATACACACTGATACAAATAAGGCTTAAATATAAAATGTGGATTTTTAAAACTACTGTAATAAACATCATAGAATTGTTCTTACACAAAGTTTTTTTTCTTGTATTGATGGTAACTGTTTAGGTATTAAGTAAGTATTGAAATACACATCAATGCACAGTAAACACTTAGAGAAGTGTTTTCAGTTACCAAATTACCCAAATCAAGCAATACAAGCCCAGGAAATTCCACAAATGGGTGAACGTAAATAAAACATACATTTTGGCAAAGATAACCACTCACTCATAGTTGTAATAAAACCAACTTTCACTAGGACAGTAATTCTTTATCCCAACAGACTCACTTTTGAAAGCATTCTGCAATCTGTCAGAACTCTTGGTTTATAATCACTGTGTTTGAGACAATAAAATGTAACATTTTCCACTGAGTTCAGACTGATGTCACCAGACAGGCAATTAGGCCCCCTGTGACTGGTCTGCAGTAAACATTGTAACTGATGCAGGAACAGAGGAGAAAGTGTATATGCATCATCAAATCACCTGCCTGTAACATCTACTTGGGAGGTCTGGTCTAGAGTTAATGGAGACAGGTTTGCTTTACTTTCAGCCACACTGAGTTCTCCTTCCTAAGGGTAATGTTTGCACCTGCTCCATGCAAGGCTCACTCCCCACACATGGAAATACGTCCAAAAAGTTGTGACTTTCTGCTTCCAACTGCAAAACTACCTGTTAAGTGCAGACAGTAGGAACTTTCCAAAGCATTGGTATTAGTTGATCTTATGCTGTAAGCAAACACACTCTCCAATTCTCCACACATAGAGAAGGCTTCTGAGCCTAATAGAGAGCCAGTGACTGTTTTCAGATAGTGAAGGCAGAAGTCTCCTAAGCTGACAGTGGTGAACAAAGTAAGACAAACCTTCTGTAAAGTAGCACCAGTATGAACACCAGCAGGAGAGACAGACAGAGATCCAGAGGAAGCAGCAAGGAAGTAGGGCAAGAAGGAAGGGAGCAGGTTTCTCCCTAAGCCAGTAGACAGAGTCCTCTTCACGCAGCCAGCAGGGAATTTCATTGTCAACCAATGTCACTGCGAATCCAAAATTCAGCTCCAGGCTTAGGCTAATTCTCCACTGGCTGCACAGATTAGACATTATGAAAAGTGAAGGAAAAAACCTCCTGCATCTCTGAGAAGGCCTGAATAATCTGCCCAACAGAAAGAAGTTGTAACAGTGTCCCTTCAAGGATGACTGCCTTACAGCACCCAAAGAGCTTGACCTCCGCTGGCATTCTCAGCTGCATCTCTCACTGTGAGGTGGCCCCAGATGCTGTGGGCTGTGCTCAGGGAAGGTGATCTTTTTTAGCACTTGCAGGGGTATTGTTCAGAAATACATAAATGAAAACACAAAACCAAGATAGCAGCATAAAAGTCATTTTTGTCCCAACCCACAGATATTTGGGTTAAAACCTGGAAGCTTATCTAAGCCAGGAAGAGTAGCAGACTTTGTAAAAGTTGGTATCTGCTCTGCATTATCTTAACTGCATTTTGCAACTACATTTTGCACTTCAGCTTAACACTTTCAGCCCGGAGCTGCCCAGAGGAGATCTGCAAACTAACAACTCAGCACAGCTGGCTCTTCAAAGCATTCCACCGCAGCGTACTGCCTTCCACCAAGTACCCACGCTTTCTCCCCAAGCCCATCACCGCACACAAACCAGCCGGCTCACCTGCAGCAGACACACACCCGAGCACCCTCAGTCTCCATTTTTTCACAGAGAGGCCCCTAATTCCCCCGGTCACCAAGCCCAACTTCAAGCACCCGAGGCTCCAGCCGTGCTGGAGCGCCCAGTGGGCTCGGGACGCGGGGCAGGCCGGCACCCAGCTCCGCACTCGCCTCCTCCCTCCGGCCAGGGCTGGTTTTCCGTGGGCAGGAGGAGAGGGGAGGCCCCGGCCTACCGCAGAGCCCAGCCGGGGGCTGCCTCAACCCCACCCCCGCCCTGAGCCTCCCCGGACCACCGGCCTCCGGGAGGAGACCCGACGCCGCCGGCCCTCACCGATATTGCTTGGGGTCGCTGGGGGACTTGACGATGTCGGGGTCGCCGAGGTTGGCACCGGGACCGGTATCCCCGCGATCCTCCTCCTCCCCGTGAGGCGAGCGGCCTCTGGTGTCGCGGCCGCCCTCCCCGGCCTGCTGCCCCATCGCCAGCTCCGGGCTGCTGTAGCTGGACGTCGCCTTGTTCCTGCCGGGCATGGCGGCGGTCGCACCGCACCACAGCGGTCGGGCAACGGCGCGCACGGGCCGCCCGGCCACGCCGCGACCCGCCAGGCCGCGGGCCCCCACCCGCACCGCTCGGCCCCTCCGTGCGAAGGCGGCCGCAAGACTGCGCATGCGCCCCCACCGCCGCCGACTGCCCCCCGCCCCGCCGCGACCCGAGCGGCTTCCGCCGCACGAGGAAGTAGCGGAGACAGGTGGCACCAGTCAGCGCTCGCCGTGGTGTCAGGTGGGGAAAAGGGACCAATCCCAGGCCCTCGCTTGCTTTGGGGGGACGCTGATTGGTGGAGATTATGCTTGCGGCGTGGGGGTGGTGGGGGAAGCTTTAGATGGGGAGAGAGACGGAGCGAAACGTAACCCCTTTCGGAAAAAGGGCCGAGAGAGCAGAGAAATCAGAGCGAGGAGAAAAAGCCAGGGAGATAGAGCCAGACCCCGGGAACCCCTCTCTGTGCCGCCGCGTCCCGACATTTAAACCCGCCTGCCACGCTAGCTTTTACCCCCCCCCCGCTCTTGCATTGGAACAGTCTAATCGCTGGTTGGCGGAGGCCCGCCTTGCTGTCTCCTTTTCTATTGGCTGAAGTAGCTGCCGCTCACTGCTGACAGTACCAATCAGCTCTCGCAAGCCCCCGGGGGGCGGGGTCTCGCGCGCAGTCGCCTCAGAGCAGGGCGGGACTGCGGGTGGGGACGGGGCAGCGTCAGCAGACCCGGCCCCCCGGTGCCCCCCGGCGGGCGTAGGCGGGTGCTGATCCCGTTAGCGATCGCAATCGCCAGGAACTTACCTTACGCAAAGCAGATAAGCAGGCGCTTCTTTATTCCTGCGCTGGGGAAGGCGGGGGAGAGCTCCACTAAACCTGCTCCGGAGTTGGTTACAAATCACAGCCCATTTGTACATCTTCTAGCAGGGTCATTGCCCGAAACTGCACAGGCTGCTCGCTGCTTAATTTGACCTTTGCTATGATTTGGTTACTTTTATATATAAAATAATATATATGTGGTGTATATGTATATATTATTTTATATATATATAAGTAACCAAAGTTTTATATATATAATATATATATTATATATATTATTTTATATATATATATATATAAAGTTAACCAAAGTTTTATATATATAAAAAAAACATATATAAAATATATATATTCATAGAAAGTAACCAAATATATATGTAAAGTAACCAATATCTATTTGGTTACTTTATATATACATATATATATATATGTATTCTCATTCTACAAAGCCCATTGGTTAACTCTGCTGATTACCTTGAACACTAAAAAAGGGAGGGTGGTGATTAGCATATTCATGTTATTGCCTGGAAATCATTATCATACGCATGCATCCTAACACAGGGGTGGCTGTGTTGGGCAGGGGTCCTCTGGTCTTCCTCCCTGTAGCCGCTGACTGAACCCTATTCTTGCTTATGCTTTCTTCATTCTTTGGCTATGTCTCTAGATCTGAACGGTTCCTACCGGAGACAGGCACTCCTGTGCTTGATATGTGCTCATATTGAAGTACTGATGTGTGGAAAACAGACTCCACAACCTGTAAGGTTGTAAAGTAGGTATGTTTTATTCAGCACTGGGCAGCACAGGGTGGGGGGGTAGTCCCATCAAAATCGTGTATGCTGTCTGCAAGAGCTCGTATTTATGTAGCAAATAGTTACATATTCAGTTCGCCTGTACATATTCATAATCTCTCCCCGAAAGGGCAGTCCTTATTACAACAAGTCCCGACAAATCATTTCCATAGTCCCTGCCTTTAACTCTTCCCAGCTGCACATGCCTGGTGCTTCCTGGTGGTCGTGGGCTGGGGTCTCAGTGATGATGGCCGTGTGTCTTCCTTGCTGTGCACTTTTCACCCTGACTGCAAAATTTGCTTGTACCAGCTCACGTCAGTGATCATGCTTTGTCCTTCATTTGTTTGACGAGTTCCAGTTCCTCATCTGTCTGAAGGAGTGTTTGGTTAATTCCTTCCTTGCTTATCCTGTAGTCAGTCATAAATGCAGGCAAAGTGTCCCAGTGTGGCTCGTTCCTGCTTGAAGTCAAGAATATGTGGCCTAAACTAAATACCAAATAATGGCCTCATGTTTTAACTCCTGAATATTAGTTCCTCTATCAAAATGGTATCATTGTCAGCTGCTCTCTTAGCATGAAGAAACGGTATAGTCAGCTGCTCTCAGCGGCTGTTAGAAACACCAAGCATGAACTGCATCACTCAGACCGATGAAGTGGGGCTGTCTTTAGTGTTCAAAATGCCTGGCCACACTGGTGAGCTGGTAGGGAACCTAGCTTTCAGCTGGTATTGCTCACCACTTCAATGAGCTAAACCCAAGTGACGTTCAGAAATAAGAGTCTATAACTCGGAAGTTATAAGGTCGATATGTTGTTGAGCGCAGATGCACGGGCGGGTCGCTCCACCACAAACATGCATCCCCGAAGTAGCAAACCCATCCCATATTTATACAATGAAACAATGAATATTCAATTAACGCCTACACATATTCATTACCTCAACCCGCCTACTCTCGCTTCATATGCTAATTAGCTTCTCAGTCCTTCGCGCTTGTGCAGACTCTTCCAAAAATTGTGGGCAAGGGTCCTTGGAACATGGGCGGTGGTCCTTGGGAGGAAGGCTGTAGGTCTTTTCACCCTTTGCCTGGAATGCGATGATCCTGCAAGCTTGCAGTGTTCTTATCGGTCTGAGCTAATTCATGCCCTTGTTAACCATCTTTTTTCCTTCAGCTAGGAGATTTATGGATGTATTTGTGATGGATGCCATCCTGTTTTCAAATTCTTGCTTCTTATAATCACTCCCTTGAGATAATGCGAGACCGTTTCTTACTCCTCACAAGTAAGCCCTTTGTCAGGGAAAGAAAAACAGGCTTCCTCCTCCATTAGTTATTTTCTTCAAACTATATGGTTACATGACTAAGTCCTATGACTATATTCTTTGAGTACACGTATATAGTTGTGATTAACTTATTGTCCCTATTTCTATATGGTCCCATACATCACAAGTTTGCAGTCCTGTTTTACCAGTAGTACTGGTCATCTTTAGAGAGCCTGTACATGCTTAGTGTTGGCCAATTAAGTGATGTTTCCTGACAAATTTTATTAATTCGGCTTATTAGGCCCTGACTGATCCTTTCCACCTTCCCACTAGATTGTGGTCTCCATGGGGGATGTAGGTCCCACTTGATTCTCATTGTTTTGGATAAATTCTGCACAACCTCTGCTATAAAATGAGATTCTCTGTCTGATGACATTCCCAATAGAACTCTAAATCTGGATATTATTTCTTTTAGTAAGATTTTTGCAACCTCTGTAGCTTTGTTGGTGCGACAGGGAAAGGCTTCAGGCCATCCTGAAAAGGTATCAACCAAAACCAACAGATACTGATACCCACCTTGCTGAGGTAATTCTGAAAAATCTATTTGCCAGTAGTCTCCAGGGCAGTTGCCTCTCTCTGTGGTCCCTAAAGGGGGTCTGTTATAGGAATAGGGGTTATTTTGTAAACAGATCTTACTTGCCACACTCTTAATAATTTCCAACATCTTTACACTGAGCACTTGGCTTCTCAAGCTAGCCATAATAGCCTCTGACCCCCCAATGTGTTGCACAACGTTTGTCTTCTGCTACCTGTTTCATTACAGCCTGCGGTACTATGACTTGCTGCTCTGCAGTCACCCACCACCCTTCGGGATTCTGATGAGCTTTTAGTATTTCAGCTAATTGACTGTCCTGGCTCTGATATTTGGGAGCCCCTTCAGGTATGTTTCCCTGTCTGCACAGTGCAACAACTGGGATGCTTTTCTCTGCCACCTCCTTTGCTGTTTTATCTGCTAATCGATTTCCTCTGCTGAATGAAATGCATCCAGACTGATGGGTCTTACAGTGCATAATGGCTACTTCTCGTGGTAGCTGGACACTTTCCAGCAATTGCTTGATAACGTCCCCATATTTGATTGGAGATCCCTGTGCCGATAGTAGTCCTCTTTCTTTCCATATCGCTCCGTGGGTGTGAACCACTCCAAATGCATACTTAGAGTCTGTCCAGATGTTGACCCTTTTTCCTTTAGATAATTCTAATGCCCGTTGTAGTGCCACCAGTTTTGCCTTTTGGGCTGCTGTGTTTACAGGCAAAGTTTGAGTTTCCACAATCTCAGTCTCAGTTACAACTGCATACCCAGCTCTTCTTTTCCCTTTGTGCATGTAGCTTCTACCACTTGTAAATAATTCCTCCTCAGGGTCTTCTATCGGAGTGTCCTTTAAGTCCTCCCTACTTGAATACACCTGTTTGATGGTTTGGAGGCAGTCATGTTGTAACACTTCCTCCTTTACAGACACAGGATCTAGAAACATTGTAGGGTTAAGGGCAGTAGTTGTCTTCAGTTCCATGTCTTTTTGCTCTAGGAGGACCTCTTTGTATTTTTGCATCCTGCTTGGGCATAACCAGTGGCCCCCCTTTTGCTCCAGTAGAGAAACCACCGTGTGAGGCACATAGACAGTCATTCTCTTCCCCTTGGTGAATTTCTGGGCTTCTTTGATGAGTAGAACGGTGGCAGCCACAGCCTTTAAACACGCTGGCCATCCTTTGCTAACATTATCAAGTTGTTTAGAAAAATATCCTACAGGGCTTTTCCTGGATCCCCGTGTCTGAGTTAGCACCCCCAGAGCTTGATGAAGGCTCTCATATACAAAGAGTTCAAAGGGCTTGCTTAAATCAGGCAAGGCCAGGGCTGGGGCATCCATCAAAGCCTTCTTGAGGCTTTCAAAGGCAGACCTGCACTTAGGAGTCCAATGCAGTGTCCCCTTTGATCCTTTGAGCGTTTCAAACAGTGGTTTCACAATCAGTCCATAATTAGGAATCCACAGTCGGCACCATCCGGCCATTCCCAGGAAGGAGCGTAGCTCCTTCACCGAATGCGGTTCTGGTACTTGGCAAATCGCTTCCTTACGTTCTGTCCCCAGGCTCCGCTGTCCCTGTGAAATGGTGAATCCCAGATACACGACCTGGGTCTTTGCAATCTGCGCCTTCTTCTTGGATACCCGGTAGCCAGCTTGTCCTAGAAAGTTTAACAGGCTAATAGTCACCTGAATGCACTCATTCTGCGAGGGAGCGGCTATCAGAATGTCACCCACATACTGAAGGAGAGTTACAGTCTCATTCTTCTTTTTCCATATTTCTAGCTCCTTTGCAAACTGCATTCCAAACAAGGCAGGGCTGTTTTTGAATCCTAGCGGCAACACAGTCCAAGTGAGTTGTGTTTTCTGTCCTGTAGTCGGACTTTTCCACTCAAATGCAAAAAGTGCCTGACTATCCAGGTCCAGAGGTATGCAGAAAAAAGCATCCTTTAAATTCAATACTGTAAACCATTTGTCATTTCCTTTGACTGTTGTTAATAGGGTGTGTGGATTAGTTACCACTGAGTGCATGTCCTGTACTATCTGATTAATGGCCCTAAGATCTTGTACTAATCTGTACTCCTCCGAGTGGGGTTTCTTTACAAGAAAAATTGGAGTATTATAACTTGATTGACACTCTACCAGCAACTTATATTGCATAAACTTATTAATTATATTTTCCAAATCCCTTCTTTCTGTTAATTTTAAAGGATATTGCTTTTGCCTTACCGGTCGGGCATTAGGTTTCAGTTGTATTTTTACGGGTTCTGCTGCTTTTGATCGCCCAGGAGCATCAGTGGTCCATACCAACGGCGTGACCGCATTTTCCACCTCCACTGGAATCTTTTCCTCCACCTCTGGCAGCTGTAACATAAGAACTTGGGCTTCCAAAGCTTTACTCTCTGGAATATGTACCTGTATTTGTCCATTATCAGAAGTGATTCGAGCATCCAATTTGCTTAGTACGTCCCTTTCCAGGAGATTTGTCGGACACTCTGGTGTGTATTGAAGTTGGTGTGTCAACCACTTTTTACCTATTTTGAATTCCAGGGGCTGGAAAAATGGCCTGTTCTCCCTTTTCCCGGTGGCACCAACTACATTCACAGTGTCTTGACTAAAAGCCCCTTTACAGGTATTTAAAGCAGAATGCGCAACTCCAGTGCCTACTAGGGAATCTGCTTTCTCATTCACCAGTGTCATTGATCCCATGGCCTGTTTGGGAATGACATCACCAGCTCCCTTCCCTCTTGGACATTCCTGTTTCCAGTGTCCTCTTTCCTTGCAGATGGCACACTGGTCCCTATCCAGGGGCCAGCGCTGGAACCTGCCTCTTCCAATCCCACCCTGTCTCCGTCCCCTGTAATCCCCTCTCTGTGTCCCTTGTTCTTTTAACATGACAATTACTCTTCTATCCCGGTTATCCTCCATCACTTCCCTGTTGTAATATACTTCCCAAGCTGTTTCCAGCAATTTGTTACTGTCTATCAGAGCCGCCCCCTTCAACTTTTGCAGTTTCCTTTGGATATCTGGGGCTGACTGCTGTACAAACAAAGTATGTAAATAAAAGGTGTCCCCTTCCCTATCGGGATCCAAATTTGTATATCTCCGGGCTGTGGACATTAATCGCTCAAAGAAATCAGAGGGAGACTCTTCTTTTCCTTGTCTTACTTCATATAATGTGGACAGATTATCAGCCTTTGGAACAGCACGCTTCATAGCAAACTCGATTAATCTCTGGTATCTGGTTAGTAATTCTCTCTGAGGTGTGATGTTGGGATCCCACTGGGGATCCACTGTTGGGACGTGATCATTCACAGTTCCCGGGTGGGCACTCAGGGCATGTACCCTCTCGGCCTCCTCTCTCGCTTTAGCTATCACCATCGTTCTTTCATCGTGAGTTAACAAGGAATCTAACACCATCTGTGTACCATACCAGTCCAGATCGTGGTTTTTGATTATGGTTGCAAATACTGCTGCTACTTTCTCTGGATTTTTTCTGTATGTCCCTGCTAATTCCTTACACATCATCAAGTCAGTTAATGAAAATGGAGCTTTCACTGTAACCAGCCTGTTACTGCCTACTGCTTGCTGAAGAGGAGCTTGCAGTGCCTCCCCCCTCTCTATGTCACCAAGTTCCATCTCTCCGCTGGTTGTCCCAGCTATAGGGCTTGACCCTTGCTCTTCATCAGAGTTTGAATTATTTTCTTCTTCTTTCCCCATCTTATTCTGCCTTGGTGACTCCTGCCTTCCCCCTCTTGGGGTCACCAGTGAGCCCATGTGCTCTTCCTCTGATTTCCCATATTTAATACACCTCTTTTCCATACTACCCTCCGAACGCCTGCCTGGCTTCTTTTCCTGATACATTTCCAAAGCTAAAACCCTAGGATCACTGGGCAATATACCGCAATCTTTTTGCCATTCCGGATGCTTTTGCAACGTGAAGAACAAATCAACGTAAGGCACTTCATCCCATTTCCCCTCCCGCCGGCAGAACAGCATTAATTGTAACACAGCGTTATACTTTAAGCTCCCATTCTTTGGCCACACTTCTTGATCCTCCAAAACATACTCTGGCCACCAACGATTACAGTATGTAATTAATTGTTTCTTGCTAAGGGAATTGCCCTCGATATCTTTCCAGTGTTTCAATATACACCCCAGCGGTGACTTTTCGAGAACTCGTCCCGTAGAGGACCGAGAAGCACTCATGGAACAAAGCGCAGCCAGCCAGCCACCCGTCCCAGAACAGCCTGGGAACATGCTTCCCTTACACCGCGGCCCGCGGGGAGAGGCGGGGAGCTGGATCCCCTGGTAATGATGCCTTACCGGAGCCCCAGGGGCCGCGCTCTGTCTCCGCTGGACCAGGGGAGGGGGGGATCTCCCCGAGAATCACCCGGTGCGCGCTGGAGATCTCACCGTCCCGTAGATCCGTGGAGGCTCAGAAGCGGGATCCTGCCCGGGTCTCCAAAATTGTCACCGAAATCGGGAATAAAACTCTTTAACACGCCAGTGCTGTTAAAGAGCAGGCATCGCTTTGCGGGGGGACACGGGGGATCTCTCCGCCTAACATGTCCGCGGGACGGGCTTTCCGCCAAAAGTTATATCGCCTTTGCGAGATGCATATGCATGAACGAATTAGCATATTCGCATGGTCGTTACGCATGCGGCTTGTGTCTCTGAGGGACTTGGCGGGGGGTGTGGGGGGGATGTGGGGGGGGTGGTGTAGGTGTGTCTGTCTGTCTCTCTGTGTCTGTGTGTGTCTGTCTCTCCCGAGAGGTGAGCTCTGTGGGGCTTTGTCTCGAAACAACGAAGCCGGTACCGAAGCCGCTGTCGGGACGGTTCTCAGATGAGTTACTCGCTAACAACCCGTTTGGTGTTCAGCGGCCGTCCCTTAACACAGCGCGGGGCAGCTTTGAGCGCCGCTCGCCACCAGTGCTTCACCGGGTCAGCAAAGCACATCAGTTCCTACACAAAAAACCCCATACATATTTATCAGAGATCACCGAAAGAGCAGTGTTGAGTTCTCGGGATTCATTTACATAGTCCAAGAGTGAGCAGCAAAATTAGGGTTAGGATCTTCCTACCCTCTGATGGTCCATAGTCTTCCTCACACTGGCTACTAGTTGTACTTTTGGCTTCCTTTGTCCATATTTAGTCATGGAATTCGTGCATCCATCTTTCCCCTGGAATGTTACAAGAAGGTCAGTTTAAACTAGTTCCTTGGCACTTATTTTGACAAAATCATCCCAATCATCCTGAGTCCCCGCTATCAGTGATACACGCAGGAAGAGTAAGGAGTTATCTCAAGGGCTGTTTAATCTTGCAAGAAGTTACATATTTTGAAACATCAGCAAATAACTAAAATTATGCATGTGAATTAAAAAATACAAGTAAAAGCTTTTATGTATCACAGTAGGGTCTTACTCAGGGATTGTCAGGGACTTAATCCTTTCAGCCTGAACCTTTGAGCTTTTCTGCTCTACTGGTAAGGACTTGGCCCTTGGCCCTGGTTGTTACAGCGGGGGACTCTCCAAGATACATGAAAAGCAAAGTTAAGGTGTCAGAGGCTTGTATAAATGAGGGGGGGGCTCCCTGAAACATGGGTGTAATCATTTAGACTGGGATGTCTATGCAATATTTTACTGTTTTATTTCTCCACAAGATGGAAGTGTTACCTGAAATTAAGACTCTTGAAACCAGGAACTAGTTCATAGAGGAAATACTGCTTTATTCAGGTCCGGGTGCCAGGTGGAAATCCACAAGTGGAACACACTGTTGGGGAGTATCCATCATACATTTATACCCAGAAAATCCCAAAGTCTCCACCTGATAACGAAACTGAGAAGAAACCTCGTCCTAGAGAACAAAGACACACATATCTGTTATGTTTGTTGGAAAAGGCAGCCCCACGATAACGCACTCTTGGAATTTCTTTACATCTCCCTGCTGTGCATGCACAGTGATATGAGGTGGTGGTCTGCAAGGGCCTCTGAGGAGGGTGGGGGTTGCCCACCCATGTCCGCTGGATGACCCCCTTATTATGGGCATGCGCAGTATCGCCCACCATACACAATGCAATGCACCTGCCCAGAACGACCTGCTTTATATCATCAGCTTTTCCAGACCTGTTGTCTGGGTGGGTAAGGCTGTACAAGGAATGTAGCAGCATTGTTCACTGCCATGGTCAGTTGGTTCCATCACCTTGGTTACAAAAATTATAGGACAACTTAATTATTTTAGTTACACACCTAAGTTTGCATATCCATCACAAAGTCTCCTTCTATGTTTGCATATTCCTTAACTTGACCAAATGTCCTTCTGTGCCAGCATATCAAAATCTATTCCATTGGCAAAATGATTCTGTGCAAGCACAGGGACTTCGGTGGTTGGGGAGAGATACCTTCCTCATATTATCTATTTAAGGCATTGCATTGTCTAGGGACAGTGGAGTCTTTATTCTAAGCTTGCCTGCTTTAATGATGCATAATAATACTAGATAAATTAATATAGATATAGATTAAGAAACAGTCAATTAATATAGATTCAGTATAAAGAGTATAGAAAATATTTACAGAAATTTAAGATTTTAATGAAATATAGCTATTTGAGCTGTTTTGCTAGAATAGCTATAAATTATAGCCATAACAGTGGAACATCCTCGAAGACAAAGGAAGTGAAGATAGGGAAGTAACAAATTTATGAAACCAATAACCAATTGAAAGAGTACATCTTGTTATCAGCTAAAAGGGGTTCCTAACTAGTTTGTGCAGGATTGGTTTTTTTCATACTATGGAGAAAAGCATAGAGAGCATGTGCTGAAGGAAAAGGTTAGCTGAGAGGCAGAAATCTAGCCTTCATCCCTGAAGACCACCTGAGCGTCCCTGTGCATGATCTGTCTGGGAGGAGTTAATGTAAATGACTTACTGGAAATAATTTGCAGAACCCTGCCTTTTCTTAGAAATACAATGAGTCTGTATAACTGATCTGTATAAATATGAAAACTTTGCTTTAAACAGCACAGACATTAGTAGGAGTCCTGTGTGCTCAGCACTGCATAAAGAACACCTGCTTAATAACCAGCCCGGTGATTGAGCTTTGATTTCGACATTTCAAGGCTTCATGCCCAACTCTGAACACAGGCAGGGAGGTTTCTCTGAACAATCGTAAGTCTTTCTTAGATGAGGATAGGGAGGTTTCTTTGCTTCCCTATCAGGAGGTGAAGGACACAGCTTTATGTCCAAGAGGACCTTGAGTTGATTAATCGCTTGGCTGTTCTTAAAGTGTTAGTTGTCTTCTGTGGGAATTTTTAGTGCATTCTTTAGACTAATAAGGCACACTGAGTCTTCTTTACTGATTAATATTGCTCCAAATACAGTTACCAGCTCAACAAATTACTGGCTCACGGTAACAGAAGCCAGGACTGTGTCTAACGCTGAGGGTCCTGCATGGCGGTACTGGAGAACAGCCCCCTCAGTACTGTATTGTACAGACATGAGAAGCTTGTGAAGAGCAGCCATGTATTTCCTTTCACACTCTAGTACCTCTTTGGGGTTTTTTAATCTTGTAACCATACTGTTTTATCACCTAGGCCACAGCCAGGCACTTGGAAAGCTCAAGACCCTCATCAAGCATTTTGGATTTGTCTGAAGTACAGCTTAGTCTGTTATTTCCCTTGCCCTGCTGACATACTACTGTTACCTCTTAGAAGTTAATACAAGTAAGGATTATTGTTGACTGGCTGGCAATGCTGACATCAGCAGCATGCCACTTAAGGCAGAAGGCCCTCTCCGTATTCACACACAGCTTTTAATGCAGATGGAAGATGTATCTCATCAATATGTGTATTTTGTGTCAGTTACCTGTGAGGATTTGCTCTCTCATTTGAAATAAACTCTGCAGGATTTCAGCAACAAATACTAGGCTTCTCCATATATGCAATATAGGGCAGGGTAGAATTCATAACTGTCTTCTCCATCTCTATGGACTATACTGCTATGTAGCTACTTGCTGGCTTGTGCTGTAAAAAACAATTCTGCCCATCCTAGCTTGAAGGGCCTGGAATGTACTTCTTAAATAAAAAATGGAATGTTCTTCTTAAATAAAAAATACATTGGACTGGAACACAATGAAACACAATTCCACATTGCATAGAAAGGGGAGAGGTCTTTTTTGCTGCCAAAAAAAAAAGTAAACCAAAAAGAATTTAAATTCCAATTCTGCTGAATCCATTTTCTTTTACCATCAAGTTGATGAGCTAAAAAAAAAAAAAAAAAAAATCATTCACAAGGTACTTCATTATACCTGCACAGATCAAAACCATCCATCCCTGTTTTGGGGTTTTTTTGCTATTACACAAGTTGCCCTTAAATGTACTTCTGCTACAACTACAATACTGCACATTTGCTGGCCAAATAATCCTTCTCCTCACTCTGTTTTAAATCTGATTACAGATTGTTCCTTTTTTGACAGGGAGGTGATCCCTGAGCCCAGCAAAGTAGCTTGATGTATTTTAAAAGCATTAAAAAGATACATTCTTTCTACAGGCACACCACTGCTTAATAGGATGCAGCTCACACAAGCTCTCTGGCCATGCCCGGTGAGTACAGGTCTCTTTATTTTGCAGTTTCAGGGGTTAGATACAATAACCACATTCCTAGCGCCGCACAGATGGCACTTTCAGTACTAGATCACACACGCCCAAAACACATCACAATAAAGATTTCTGACAGCAACATACACAGGGATCAAGCCTTTAGCACAACGAGCCCAAACTACATCAGCGTAGCTGCGTTTTTCTCCAGAACATTGTGCTTGTTTTTAGAACTAATACAGTTGGAGACACAACAGAACAGAATTACAGAAGTATTTGCTAGTGTCATGATCCAGCAAATGACAGTGGCCTAAGGTAAAGCCATAAAGCTTGTCCAGAATTTTCACTTCAAGACATCAAACTCTCCACATCTGCTGAACTGACATGTACAGACAGAATTTGCAGTTGCTGTTTGGAGCTGGGATGTGCAAACAAGTGTGCAATCACAAAGGCATACAGTCTATGTTCCAAAAGCAGTTCCTCCTAATGTTTCAGAGAAACACAAGCCCTGCATGTGGCTAATGCACACAGAGTTCTACACACTCATGGAGAAGTTCTGCCATTCTAGAGATGTTGGAAGAGTATTTTAGACATTAAGTATCAAAAATTATTCCTCCCTTCAAATAGTGATACAACAAAACACCCTAGAATAGCTAACAGGATGCCTTGGCCATTTTTCATTTGCAGTTATGTTTTATTAATCAATCTTCCTTTTTAAAAAAATTATACTTCGTGTTTGAGCCTGAAACCAGAAAAACACTATCCCCACACACACCCATCCAGCACAAAATTTAAAAAAAATAAATCAACAAAAAATGCAGAAAGAAAAATCTAATAATATTGGCACTAATATTTGCCAACATTCACATTTTAGCTCCTGATCTTTTTGAGATAGTGCTGTTTCAAGTCAGATTTTCCTTCCAAAGGCATATGCAGCAGCCAATTCCTCCTTTCCTTTGTCCTGCAACAAATCCACTATCAAGCAGTTGATCAGAGTAGATGCAAACCTGGAGAAGGTAAAACTACAGGATACAGGGGAAAAGCTGCAGGACAGACACCTTTTGGGCTTCTTGAAACAAAGGATCAGGGACAGCAAGGTGCCCAACACTGCAACAACCCCAGCACTCTGCAAGCCATCACTGGTGACCGGAGAAAAGTGAGGTCCGTGTCTAGAGGACAGCAACAATGACTCTCAAGATATCTGAGGACTGATTAAAATAAAAAAAAAGTGTATTCTTACTTTATAAGATGGTGGTTGGTTTTTTTTTTTCCCCCATTTTCTTTTAGAGCTGGTCCCTTCTAATTGGTTTTTATGTTTCCTGCTGTTCTTAAAAAACTTCTTTCTCCAGTAGAGGAATTAATAATGCAACATTCTCTGTGAAAATAACACTTGCAACACTACACAATTCTTTGTCTTCTGGGTAACTCACATTAACACTAGGTGCACTTACAATATTTATTCAGGTTTTTTTTTAAATTATTGAACAAATACATAATATTAACATTCCAGCACATTAAACAAACATACCAGTTGCCTACAACAGAAACTTCTGCCTTTGGACTATCACAAATGCACCACCACAAATGAAAAGATAAAACTTAGTCAGGAAAGGAAGGTCACTAGCACGAGCAGTTCTGCTGCGAAGGGGGTGGGTTATCTGTGAGTCGCATGCTCCTTCCAGAAGTGCCCCTGGAAGGGTCTGATTCTATACTCTCCGACATCTTTTCACAGATAATATCCACCAGACGCTCAAACACCTGCCTTACGTTGATGTTTTCTTTGGCACTAGCTTCAAAATAGTCAAAACCTGTGAAAAGTAGAAGAAAAAATAAAAATCAATACTCACAGCAAGGGTTTTTAAAATACTGAACTTTTTTCTTTCCAGAATTTGCCTTAAGAAAACAAGGTATTAGACAATTCTTAAGCTCAGTTCATTCCCAAAATCTCAGAACCGTGAGCAGAAGTAGTTGTAGAACTTATCAATCCATAAGGGATAAACAGATCCTTACCACCACCCCTGTAGACACACCAGGAGGTGAAACAAACCCAGGTGAAGGGGGGCACATTCTTCCCCATCCTGACAAGGGCTGATTTATAAACAATGTGTGTGCCTCCTACAGGGTACCTTCAGTGTCGGGTTACCAGCTCCTAGCTGCAGTAATGAGCACAGATTCCCAAACACCGGCCCTTTCTGATTAAAGAAACCCAGCAGCAAGGCAGGAATTATGCCAAGGTGGGGATGGTGCAGATAGCCACTCCTGCTGCCTCCCACTGACATGTCCCAGGAAAGAACCAGCCTTCTCACAGATGAGCTGAACCCTGCCTCACCCAGCAGACACGCACTGAACCATGAAGCATTTCTTTATCGTTCAAACCCCAGGCACCTCAAAGGCCAACCAGCACTTGTAATGGCTCTTGCTGCTGTTCTACCAGGTTTTTACAGACGCCACCAGCTCAAGCACCACAGAGAGTTTGTTTTGCAATAAGCTGCATTCTGCTGTGCTTCACTCTGGGGGCATTCTGCATTGCAGAGGTTTTCTTTGAATCTGCCACAAACGAAGGGGAAGATAAATTGTCTCAGCGGATTAACCCGCTGCTGCTGGTAGATTGAGTCACCTCCAGGTGTGAGATAAGTCCCATTGTCACTCTTTAAAAATCATGGGACAATGGGCAAAGTGATGGTGGAGATATTTGCTTCCTTACTAAACCAGGATGGCTTCCTGCATCAGATGAAGGTTCTGTCTGCCCCACTTGCCATCTTTGATGATGATTAAATAAAACTGTATATAAAAGGCACAAGAAATAAGAGAACTGAACTTAGAGATCTGTCAGTCTGGTTTAGCTCCTGCTGTAGCTGAATCTATTTTGGTTTAGTTCAGGTTCAGGCCTTCCCTTCATAAAAAAAAAAAACCTCACAAACACACACACACAAATCCAACAAAAAAATCAAAACCAACATTAACAAAACTCTCAACTAATAAAGACTCATTATCCAAGATTTAACCACAATTGGCAATTTGATCATAGTCACACTTTGAACTACAACAATGTACACAGTGTACTGGAAGTTCAGCCTCCCCAGTTTAACACTGTGCCCTCCAGTTACTGCTTAAGAATTAAGTCAAGACAGGATTTTATAAATGAGGGATGAAGGTGATTCCTTCAGGTCTGGTAAGAATCTCAGAAGCTCTCGTAGAAGCTAAACAAATATTTACAGTATGCCCACTGTAAGAGTCTCCACTGATAACTGAGTTCAATTTTAACAGGGTTTACTTGCCACTATGCATTCATTAAGAGAAGATGACAGTAGAGTTAAACCTTAATACAGAAACCCTGATACAATATTTGTAAGATCACATATACTATAATATACAATGAAAAATTATAAATGAGAAATTAGGATGGTTTGGGTTTGTTTATTTTTTTTCTGTTCATTCTAAAATTTCCACTGCAATCCCAATGGAAATGTTTTTGCTTTTTTTACCCCACATCAATAACACAATGCAATTTCCCTACCTGGATAGAGAAGCCCGGTACATTTTAAAGATACATTTTACTCAACTCTACAGTTCTGATTTATAAACTTTTTTTTCATTGTTTAGTTGCAAAGAAAAAAATTCCTTCTACAAAAATCAATGTTTGCATTCTGAAAATGACTGTATGGTGCTTAGAGACCTGGAGACAGAGCTGTGTTTATGAAAACTTTTTATTCCACTGAGCTAATAAAAGCTGTTCTCTCTCAACAAACTTTATCATCCTTAGATATTAACTTTACAGATACAGCAACACTACAAGAAGGCAGCATTCAGCACTATGAAGAGAGGGCTGAATCTAATGGAGACTTACTGTCTGGACTTTTGTAGGTATCAGTAACATATTTTGCAGCAATGGCATTGTGGAATGTGTGTACCAGCACACTGTAAGCTTTCTAGCAGGACTACCTCCGAGAACAAGAAAACTCAAGGGGCCCAAGACCAGTCCTGTGGCTCTGGTAAACAGAAAGATGATGATAAGGGCTATAGTTCATGGCAGAAACACAATGAAGATGAGTGGATGAAGTAAACAACCACCAGGGTCCTCGAAGACCACCTAAAGACTGTAGTACACACAGGGGAAAGGGTGGAAACCTGTGATAATGAATTCTTGGAAAAAGTAATGATTGTCCTAATGAAGTCTCAGAGAAATCATGAATGTGTGTGCATACCCTGCATATAAGCTGTGCAACTAACTCGTTCAGCACACACATTAGGAGGAGGCATCCCCTGTGCTGCCCAGTACCACAGTAAAGAATACCTGCCTAATAGTCACCAAGGCCACTGAGTTGTGATTTCAGCTTTTCACAGCATCAACTAACCACGTAAAATATGGAGCTAGAATATATTACATTTCTTAGCTGTGATCCCATTACTTTACTGCTGGATCCCATTACTTTACTGCTGGAAGGAATTTTTATAGTAAAAATTAAAGTATCACTGTATAAAGAAGCAGAGGAAAGAGTAGGAAGAAAAGTTTTGACACATACCTAGCTGATCTGCCAGATGTTTCCCCTTCTCCACAGGAACAATCCTTTCATCCTCCATGTCACATTTGTTTCCGACCAGGATCACTTGTGCATTGTCCCAGGAGTAAGTCTTGATTTGTGTGGCCCTATGGCAGGTCAAAAAAGATTGTTATTTTCCATCATATATTAAGGATGAAAATAAGTCCCTTTACTGACATCATCAACTTCTCAAGACCATATGTTGGTTAAAAGACAAATGACCAAGTTTACTCATAAAGCAAGGGGGCAGACTATCTAATTTACAGCACCATTCTGTTTTTTCTACTCCCTTTGTGTGACAAAGTTTCTTCTTAAGACTTTGCAAATGTCTTAAAGCCCACGAGATTCCAGACAAAAAGCCACACTGAACTGTTTTTGAAGTCTAGGGACAAAAAAAAAAAAGCATTCTTCTAAAGTTTATTCTCCTTCAGCTGTAATCTGTCAGAGGAATGACAATCAGTTGCACCTCTGTAGGATATTGTCCCTATAGAGAAAGCCATACAATAGGCACACACTTCATGCTAGATTTACAACTTCTTACAAGACACATAATTCAGAGCAGACAAAAACAATGCTCATTTGCTGAGCACTTTAGTAACACTGTAAGAAATGGTGTTTTGAGAATCAAACACATGGAAGCATCAACTCATCTTTGCTTGAACAGGAAAACTGCTTCATGGAGAGTGAAAACTGCATAGAAACCTGGAAACAATTGCTAAAGAGAAACATAAATTTACCAAAACAGGAAGATCAAGGCAAGGCTCTGTGAGTGAATATTTGAACCTACCAGGATTAAGTGATACCTAAGGCAGGAAACAGCAGATGTAATCACAGATGCAACTATCAGACAAATGCTAACTTCAATGACAGAGGGATCAAGTGCCTGGGAGCTGAAGCTGGCACACTGGGATGAACTTAAAGCCTCAACAGCTCTCTCTGGCTCCTGTGCTGAAACTGCAGTGAAGCTAGCTATGGATCCCAGGAGTCTGACCTTACATTTGACCTCTTTAAGCTTTTCTATGACAAAACAAGATTTCCATCCCCCTCCCCCCTGATTATTCTTTGAGGCCAGTCCTTTCCCACCATCCTTGGTGAGGTGTCACACAGAACAGCAGAACAGTATCAGCTCAGGAGCATTCGTTTTTATGCATTTTCTTCAGTGGCCCAAATGCATTTTATCTTCACCAAGTCAGCTTTATCTTTTAAGACTCCCTCCTTCCCAAAGGTAATTAGGCTGCTCTGACAGAAGTGATACACTCCCTTCCCCCCTCCATTTCCCAACTCACCTTCTCACTCCTTGTTCCTTCTCCCCACGCACGACCCCCTTTCCCCCTTCACCCCCATACAGGACACTGCAGTATCAGGCAAACCTGCTGTTTCCCCAAGAGAGCCAGGAGTCCCCTCAGATTTTACTTCTGTACAGTTTGCTTGAACTCCCTTTACAATAAAGCACTTGATTCCTTCTCTTTTCAATTAGCAGCAGCCTCCAGCTCTCATCTACCGATGATAATTTTTAATTAGTTTGAATAGCTTACTTGGCTTCTCCATGGAAAGGAGACAGTCATGTTAGTCCCCAGATCTCTGAGAAAGGGCTTCATTTCGCTGTGCAACTTGCCTTTAAACAACAGCCTGTCTGGACTGCACTGAAAATAGAAACCTAGAGGAAGCCCACTGCACAGGCCAGACCCAAACTGCAACATGCAAAAATAATCCAGGACTTTGTGCAGTGAAACTTCTCACTCTTCTTAGTATCCTCCTGGAAAGGCACTCACTTCAATCCCAATTTTGGCTCCTATGCTTTCACCCTTCTTAATGCCTCCATGTAGACAAGTCCTGTGAAAGCCAGTGTGAGTCTGTGATGAGTTTATGTGTGACAGGGGTTTCTCAAGGCTCATCACAGAAGGGGGTGACCTCAGAAATCAACCAGAAGCCCAGAAAGATGAAATTTCCCCAGTCTTCATAAGCAACAGAGAGAAAGAAAGCCTTTCCAGGTTCAATTTAAAACACCTATAACCAGGCTCCTCTTCCAACTCCCAGTCCTCTCCCTAGATTCAATTTCAGCCCTTTGGCTGTGTGTGGAAATCATATGGAGACACACTGCCAAATCTTAACTATTTAAACAGAATTACTTAAAAAATTGAAAAGCATGAAGGGTCTCCCACGGAAACTCATCCTTCTCCTTGTTTTGTACAAGCTAATGAAAAACCTCTCTTGCAGTTACTTGGAGTAAAAACCAAAGTTAGGAGGATTGTCTATAAGAAGTTGTGATCCCCATACAAAAAAACCCCAAACAACAAAATCCAGCAAATTTCCAGAAGCTTTTGGAAAAGTAGATAAATAAATAAATAGGCTTGTGCAATTGAGATGTTTCAACAACTATCAAGGCAGCCCAATATACACACTGGGGAAAGAAATATATTTCTGTGACACAACAATGCTGTGCCTTATTTGTGCTGAATTTCCCAAATTAATGATAAAGCATGGGCTTTATGCTTTATGCTTAGAAGAAAAATAGTCTCAGGTTCACAGTTACATGGATATATCAACAACCTAATTTGGAGATCAGCCTTAAAGATAAATAAAGCTGATGAGATTTGTGAACCCAGCTGTCACTTAATTGGTTAAACTTAACTTAGATTTTTTTTCTTCCCTCCTGTGAAATTGTCTAGATTGTCCAAAGCAGAGTTTACATAATATTTTCTATTTACTTTACAGCATCAAATGCTGAGTATAATTTAGTTTCAGTACAGTTTCAAATGAAGTATAAACCACTGATTTTACCTACACACAAAATTATCAAGCCAATGTCAAATAATAACTGTCAAAGGAGTTTACTTAAAAATAAAAAAATCTAGAAACTGAGCTGAAAGCATAGAAAGCTCATTTAACCCTTTCACACCTTACAGGAAAGATGCCATTAGTCAAACAAACTAATTAGTTGTTTTCAAATAACAGGTAAAACCAATCTTGGCTTTTGCCCCTTTATGCTTTTTCTTGTAACATAACCTGTCTGTACTGCAGTATGGAAAAACCACTCAGGCTTAATCTTTTCAGGTTTCTCATACAACCTGTTGTACCTTTCCCAAAGAAGTAGCAAGAGAACAAGTCATGTCTTAGACATTCCCAAATGCATGTAAATTGTGTATCTCTTTATCAGCTGCTTTGAGATACTTACTGGTGTGATTACTGTGAATGAAGGAAAGCATGTACTTCACATTCATATACTACCTGGAGAGCTTGTCTAAATAACGTGATATACATCCACGATCTCTCATTCAGGAGAAACAGTGTCTTTACTTGGTTTAAGAGGTGTATCTCTGGAGTAACACAAAGCAAAGCAAACCAGAATCATCTTTAGGACAGCCACCCATAAGAAGGGTGCAGTAAAAAGATCACTCAATGAAGAAGTTGTATGGCAGACAGGAAGGGATATTCTCATTTCCCTTGTGGGCTGGGGTGGCCAGGTCAGGAGACTGTTAAAAGCATCTGATGCCAACGAGCCAGAGAAGACAGATCAACTGCACCACACATACATGGGAGGCAGTTTTAGAGGGGACGTTGGAACTTCATGAAAAGACTTAGATAGTAAGGCTAGCAAGCACAACCTGCTGTGGCAGTTTCCCAGTTAGAAGGAGGAGAGAACCTGTAAGATGCTGGAGAGGTTAGAGGGGAAAGATTTCTCTCTGATGGAGAGCTGACTTTGCATAAGTCCATCTTCCCAATAACTTCAAGTGTAATTCTGAAGATGAATTTTGAGATCTATGCACATCTCTGTGAGCTCAACAGAAGGTAAGAGTTTGTCATGGGCAAGAGCTTACTTGGAGTGCTAGGCCTCTGGTTCAGCTGTTTGTTCATGCTTTTGGCTTGTTTTCTGTAGGAAACTCTGCAGGAAGAGATGGTACAAGAGAAAGCAGTGAGATGGGCTGAGACTCATGTTGACAGTCTGCTTACACAGCATCTTAAAAAACTGGAATCTCTAAATGGTAGTAGGCAGGGCACCAGCCCTTTACAGGCTTTAAGACTGGAAAACCTCTGACTGTAGAACACAGCAATGACTGCTGTACACAGCTTGACCCAGTTCAAGGTTTTGTGAATGGGTACAATTTTAGGACTGAGGAATCATATGTTCAGGTAGAAAACTCTTACCAGCCAAATAGAATGGACTGGGATGGACAGCAACCAGAAGTTAGTGGAAGGATCATCACGTTTTATTTGCTGATGATTTTCTTGAGGTATCCTCCTAAGCTTAATTGTACTTGCTTTATCAACCCATTCCCATGGTCACATGGAAGGCGGCTTATTCATTTTACTTATCTCAGAGAAACACTCAAATTCCATTCACAATCACTAGGTTAGGAATAACTGGGAAGGTCAACCAGCTCCTTACTGGATTTAATCCACAAGAACAGAGTACTACAGATTTATTCTTAGTCTCTAAAAGGTCAGAAAGGTCTGCTGCATCATGCTTCATTTCTGACAATATATTCAACATATCAGTATTCTGCATTTCCTGGACACTGAAAATGCATCACTTGCCAGCTAGGATAGCCTAGAAACTTGCAGGATGCTGGAAGACCTGGTATGAGCTTGGCTGTTAGCTTTTGCATATATTCTAGGTGGATGCCCCATTTAATTCCAGTGAGGGCTGAAGTACAGTCTTAGAATTAGAGTCGTTTGTCACAGCCTCACCTTAACCTCTGCAAGCAGAGAGGCAACTCACATATCAGGCCACATATTGTCCTCACAAGGCAGAAAGCTGCCTGCAGCTTTGCCGCTTCTTGGAATCTAGGAGCGGCACCACTGAGGGTAACAGCTTGTTAGTGGAGAAGAGATGGTTCAGGCACTTGTCCTCCCTTCAGCCCATCCCACACACTCTGCATCCAGCAATCTGACTCTTACAGAGGTCCCTGCCTTGGGCACAGCAGGTAGAGCAGGCATGCTGACACGTGATGGATGAGCCAGGGCAGGGCTGAGCATCAGGGCCATGCTACTGACTTTGCAGCCTGGGCAGCTTCCCAATTGCTCCTTCTCCCCAGCACCAAGCAGAAGCACTGCTAGTGATGGGGGGTATATAAGGGAACATAATAAATCACATTTATAATAACTAGCACATAAATAAGAGTAATTCATGAAAACTAACCTCATAATAGAAGTAAAATTCAATTAGTAACTACAGCAAGATGCTTGGAGGGAAAGCCGATAAGGAGAACAAAATAAATGAGAGCAAAGTTGTGACTCATGACCCAAGCATCTGCAAGGGAGGAAGGGAGATAAGGACTAACAAGGACTAACTTTGATCTTCAATTACAAATGAGAGACAACCAGATGCACACACAAGGACAGACCGAGCTGGAACCGGTTTGGCTCTGCAAACTCAGCCAAATCAGGAATTCCAGGGAAGAGGTGAAAAGTACATGGTGAGGAAGACCTACGGCCTTCATTCCTGAAGACTCCTGCCCAGGACCACCAGGAGGGACTGCGCAGGCACATCAAGAAGCCTGAGGCAGGCACTATGGGAAAGACCGCCTTTTGGGAAAAGGTTCTGAATATGCATAGGTGTTCTCCTAAACATGCAATGCTCTTGCTGTATAAACACAAGGTAAACTGCCACAGTGGGCATCCACATTTGTGGTGGTGGAGCGATCCCCCATGCATCTACGCGTAATAAACATACCTACTGTGCAGCCTTCTGGGTTGTAGAGTCTATTGCTACAAGTCACTAGGGCTCTGTTTTTTATCACTTTATCATTGAGCATGCTGCTGTCTCGCACGTGACCTGAAGAAAGGACCAGTTTCATGGAGACAGAGGCTCTGAGCTAGAGGAGCTCAAGTCATAGACGCTGTAATTTTCCACAGAGTCCATTTCACCCAGCACGGTGAAGAAACCAACCAAAAAAATCCTACCTACTTGCTATGCTAGGAAAAGGCAGAGACTGACACTGCAGCACGAGACAAAAGCTTTTGTTCCTCTGTCTGGTGTTTTGGGAAGTTTAGAAAGCTGTATTGCAGACCGGGAGAACCCCACGCCTTGGCTGCATGGCCACTAGAGGACTCTGCTGGCACAGCTACAAGCCTCATCTCTGCTCCTGCGGACAAGCTTCAGAAGGGACGGAAATGAGTTACCACACACCAATTTTATCTGCCCCACGACATAATTTGGGCTCAGGATCTTAAAAGTGATGGTTGGAAAGATTCCTGACCTACAGAGTTAAAACGACATAGTGACGGTTCACTGCTGTCCTTTGGCTGACAAGGTGCTCCAGGCAAAGATTTTCATGCAGGCCCCGTGGCACAGGGAGACATGAAGTCAAATACACAAAGACAACCTTTCTCAGTTCTTACACTCTTGCCCCTCTGCTTTTGATGGAACAGATGTTTTTTAGACCATTTCCAGCACAAAGCTTCAGGTTAAACTTCACCCGTGCCAATTTTAAAATAGCATCTCATAGTGGCAGTTTATGGATTAAGATTTGGTGGGTTTTGGCTATGCTAACAAATGGTAACTAAAATGGCTCACATGCCTGTGCTCCCATGGAAAAAAATCCTTGTGCAGACACTTGGAGAAACAGCTTCATCTGAGCATGGTAGAAGGTTTGCCATGTGGAGGAACCTGGTTTTGGCAAAGCCTTTGGGCTTGTGTTTCTAGCAAGGAAAAGATGTATTCCTCCAGCTGCTGAAGGAAGCGCTGGGAAGGTGCTGCAGTTCGCCTTCTGCTGCATGGTGTCATGACACTGGAGACTGGGTGAAAGTGGAGACTACATCCTTAGTTATGATGATGGTGACAAACCCCTGCAGTGTACAGCAAGAACTCATAATGGGCAGCCTTGGAGGAAGGCCAAATTACCACAAACAACAAACCACGTTGTGCAGCTTCTGGGTTACAACCTCGGTTAGGGGACACAGAACAGGTTGTTCCACACTGTGCTAGACTGAGCTGGATGCTAAGGGCCACTGTCAAAGGCAACATATGTTCCAAGAGAAGGAGGCTCTCCTGACCTCTAAGGTAAGAAAATTTTCTAAGTTGCCTGATGTGCTGCTGGTTTATGTTCCTGGGATGTCACTGAGGTCACTGAGGAGAAAACATTTCCCATCAGCTACCACTGAGGGGCCTGCAGGAACTGCACATGGCCAGAGAAATGACGTGTTCTGGCTTTTCTGGGAACACCTCTACTCTTCCTGCTCTGTGCATCTACTTGTCTGGAGAGCGGGAAGGAAGGAAGGTGGTCTGGAGCACAGCTCTGCTTCCAAAACCAGCAGTGTGGGGTGAGAAGGGACTTTTTTTCCCCCAAGAAAGATAAGTAGCATGAGCTACAAGGAGAGTCTCCAGGTGGGGAAGGGGACACCAAAAAGCGGGGGAGGTAAGCCTGGGTAGCAATGCAGCTTTGCTACTGCCATGGAGTTTTTAGAGTGACTGACCTGGTTGGTGCTTTCTTTTCTCACTGTAAGCCAAGTGTGTTACCTGGCTTTTTGTCATCACAAAGTCCAGAAATATTTTTTTACATTTGTACTGAATTCAGTGGAGCCAGAGGAGCTTATAACTGCTGAGAATCCCTAGTTTTAGGGCTGAGTCCCACACTTTCCACTTTGTAGGTAACTCCTCCTCCTCCTTACTGCACTGAGCAGTGCCTGACAGAGTTGTTCAGGTACTTTCCACAGTCACTGGTAACAGACAGGCCTCTTCCAAGGGGTACACTTGCTTTCTGCCCTAGACATTGCTCTTCCTCCTCTTATTACAACCAATTTATACTTCATATGTTTTCAATCAAGTTAATTTTTAATTACCTGAGGTAATTAAAGTCAAGGTGAATACTGGTCACTGTGTCTATGCTTGTAGACTAAAAAACCCCCACAAAACCCCCAACAAAAAAGCCCACCAAAAATCGAAACCAGAACAAAAAAGCCCCAGCAAACAAAGCCCTCCCCCTTTTTAAGGCAGTTTGGAAAGATTTCACCTTATTAAATTTTATATGAGACTTGACTCAACCAACCACTGTTAAACTGGATTGTTTTAGCAGCATAGCCAGAAACCTCACAAACCCAAATAATGCATTAAAGGATTAATTTCTTTACAATAAATTAGAACTATTAAAAGCAACAACTGCTATATATGCTACTATATTTGAATTATATGTTTTTCATTGAAATGAAGCTGTAGAACTTTTTCTAAGGAGAGTTTTAAAAACAAATTATTTATCCCAGAGTTTAGATGAAGAGGAAAGCATACAGTGATGCACAGGACTGTGGAAGGTGGGATGTCTAATGTTCTCAAGAAACAATTGTGAGGAGAGAATTAGCCAAGAACCTAAACAAACCCAACAACATTTCATACCAGTCCTGCACTGCATTGAAGGAGTCTTCACTGGTGATATCATACATAAGGATGAAGCCCATGGCTCCTCGGTAGTAGGCTGTAGTGATGGTCCTGTACCTTTCCTGTCCAGCTGTATCCTGAAACAGAAAGGAATATTTAGGCTTTAAGACTTCAGTTCTTAGAAACAGGACTTGTAATTAGGTCTTATATATAAAATAAGGCAAACACTTTTGTTAGTATACATTTTAAATTTCTCATTTGCTCCCAACTGAAAAGAACTTACATTTTAGCATTAATTGGGCTTTTGCATTTGTTAAATGCATTTTGACACATGTACTATTAAAAAAACACCACAGATGTCAACCCTTTAATTGCTCTTTTCTGCCTCAGCCCCAATGCAATAATAAAATGTTAGCAGAGTTCACTGAAAGCTGACACTTCAAAGCACAGGCAATAGAAAACAGTCCAGGACTGTACCAGGGAAAAGACATTTAGATGTTGCAATTTAGTGTCACGGTCAGGAAAACGTGCTTGAGATAGATGCTGTGGGTGACTTGTTCTTACCTGAGGTTAGAGACAACAATTAAAGACTTGATGCAATGCAAATTATTCTACAAAGTGATTTCAGTGTGGAGTATCCCAATCATCATGTCTGAAGTACATATACTAATTCAAGATTTACTAACCCTCCTCTGTTGGTTCAGCTTAATTCTCCACAGATCGCTGTAGAATCTCTCTACCTGCTGCTGTCATTTTTATGTTCAGCCTGGCAGCACAAAGGTGAAACTCTGGCATACACAACAGACGAATTTCAAGTGACTTGTGACAGCTGGAAAACATGTCAACTACCATCTGTTGGATGCAAACATTTATTCCTCACATTTTGGGTGCCTGCTCTTAAACTGAGGAATATTTCTACATCAGATCATCAGTTCTGCAGCTGACCATTCCCTCAGGACCTGCCTGCTGAACCAAGGAGAGAAGCCATGTGCTTAACTTCTCTCTCATTCAGGAGGTATCTATCATTTGAACAAACACATTTCATCCATCCTTTGACAAATGGCAACTTGGTGCAACAGCTGCAGGGAGGCAAATGCCCTTCCTTACCTTCACAGTGCATGTTCAGCATAAGGTGTTGACTGCTAGTTACTTGTATGGATTAGCAGTTCTGAAATGAATGGTCCTTTAGAACTTCAAAACCCACACTTAAGGAAGCATTTACCATTGCCACTGATTTAAAATGTGATTAAAGTTTCTCTTCTCTAGAGAAAAAGTCCCTAAGGGACTTATCAATCATACAGGTAGTTGGAAGAATAAAATAAACCCACATAGAGTGCTCTTGCAGGAGTATAGGGCCAGTTTCTTATCAGACACAGCAAGCACATCATCACAATCCCAGAAAACACAAAAAGTGCAGTGGGTAGAAAACTGTTCAGCTTTAAAATCCTCCTGCCCATCATTCCTGTACACACAGCTTTGGCATTGCTGCATGCAAGGCACAGTGTTATCCCCACCCCAGGAAAACACATGCTAGCCAATCTGTGAGAGGGGAAAACATCAATGATGGCCTGTTGTTCTGCCCCAGAATATCACAGAGGTTCTCTGTAGGAAAGCACTGGTAAATAAGCTCCCTGCAGCTTGCTTAAAAGGCTCTGCCTATTGCACTACCATGAGACTATCCACAGCTCTAACACACTACAGATTTCTCAGTGGAGAGATTATGCAGCAGGAATCTTGCTGTATCTCTACCAATCCTCAGGAAAAAGAAGGGATTTTTCCCTTAAACCTGTGCATTTATTGGAAGACAGGGTAGTCCATTGGCTGAACAGGGTGAGACATTGCATGCTGGATGAGAAATAGTCCTCCTGACAAGTACCAGAACGAGGTGAACTACACCCTGCCATCTGACTGACCATTTCTTCTCCTGCCATCAATATATCCGTCACAGAGCACTCTCACTGTCACTGACACTGATAAACCAGCAGTGCCAACCAGATCCTAACTGTAATTCTTCAAGTGGAGAAGGTCTCAGCAGCAATAGTATCATTATTCAGAAACATATGCTGGTTGCATTATGCAGTCTGCACATGTGCACATATATATGTGTAGATGCCCATTTTAACATCACTGAATTTTGATCAAATTTGACTAAGGAAAAGCTCTGAAAAGTATGTTCTTACAAATACAATGAAAAGAGTTGGTAAAGTGAAAAAAAACCCATAAGCATAGCTGAGGAAAAAAAAAAGGTGTCATAAGGAGAAAAACCTAAATTGGTATTAGAATCATTAAAGTTGGCAATGACCTCCAAGATCATCTAGTTCAACTGTCCCCCCTACCACCTATATTACTTACTAAACCATGTCCCTAAGTACCTCATCCAACCTTCCCTTAAACACCCCGAGGGCCAGTAGTAACTCCTCAGATCCTGAAGCCAACAAAATGAAGCAAATCCATAAGAAGTTGGGCTTCTTCACTTAGCCTCACAGCATTATTGTTTTACACCTGCATTGCCAGGTTCTTCTACTCCCAAATCTCACCTTCCATTTTCTGCTTCATGTTTAGCACTTATTTTGGCTTAGGGCATGAGTGAGCAATTGCAAGACACGTTGTCTAGCTACATGCAGAATAATTTGGAAAGAAATTAAATTTGACAGTGGCTCAGAGCAAGGAGTTAGCTCTGAGGACGTATGTCCAGGCTGCCCTGGGAAGCATGAGACTCTGAAGGTGGCTTCCAAAGCCTGCCCTGGTACCTTCCCAGTGCCTCAGCTCAGTGAGGAACTGGGGTCATCCCATGGAGTTCATCTGTATTAAAGACAAACTGTGCTCTGGGATTTTTTAATAACTGTGGTTCACGGATTTGAGTATTCTGCCTGCAAGCCCCCATCTATGGGGGTGGGCCCTGGTTTGTATGTTAGTGAGAGACAGGAAGGTGGCTACAGGAGGTATGGAATCCCAAAGGGCTGCATGCACTGGCTTAGTCATAACCTGTTCTCTGGTGGACACGACACTTACCTCATTTGGAGGGTAATTTACATATAATTAGTATACACTTAGATGCCTGTCTTGTCTAGTTATCAGAGGGGATTGGGGGGAAGTCATCCTGTATTTCATGGTAAGGAAAGTTTCTTAACAACCTTGCCCTGGTAGCTGTGTGGTGCGACGCGGAGATGTGATTCATCTCTCTGAGTCACTGACGGATCCCTCGCTCTGTTTCACTGTACAGGTACAGAGCATGTCATCTCCTCTTTAAAGGTTTTTAGTTGCATTTCTCCAAATCCATTTTAATCTTTGTAATATCACCCTGAAGTGGTTCTTTTTCCTCAGGTTATATTAGCTTCTTAGACAGCTATAAACTGGCTTAATTTTCTTGACTCACACCATGTTTTATGCTAGCTCCTGTGAACACTCCCCACCCCTCCCCAGACACTTCAACAACATAAATAAAACAAACTGCAAAATCAGAGCTCAGTTTCTTCAGCATTTGCAGTACCTTCCATCCATTTAAAACACCACAAACCTTAGGTAATTAGGCATTGCAGGGTTTTATGTGCAAAACGTTTATCTAATGAAGGGGAAAATAACTGACGCAGATTGCTTCCTCCCTCCCCCCAGAGTTGTTTGCAAGATTTCCAGGTAGACCACAAACTCATTAAGAAGACAAGTAGATGAGGCACAGGCAAAGATCAGCAGAAACCCAGTGTAGCTCTAATTAACAGTCTAACCAAATGCCTAGGAAGAATAGCCTGAGCCCTCAGCATCCAGAAGCCTGTTTGGCTGTCCCTGACGAGGAATCAGAAAGCTTCACCGTAACCAAGCACGGAAGGGTCTCTGTGAGGTATATTTACACTAATGTGCTAACAACTGTGTTCTTCTGTAGCTTACATATGCGCCTGTCCTTGATAACAAACAATTAAAAACCCCACAAGACCATTAGTTGGTAGCTTGAAACAAAAATGTGAAGGTTTCACATTAATGAGCAATGAAAAATCAGTGTTTACCAGAGGAGAAAAAGAATTGAATGCATTTACGTTATGCATAGGTGCCCTCTACCCACAAGATCCATCACCTAAATATTCACAATA
Source organism: Gallinula chloropus (assembly GCF_964237585.1). NCBI lineage: Eukaryota > Metazoa > Chordata > Aves > Gruiformes > Rallidae > Gallinula > Gallinula chloropus. Next base: position 6,799,480 of record NC_140091.1, on the reverse strand, counting down.
GGGCCACAAACAGCTTTTCTTAAATTTCCTTGGCTGTCTCAGTAGAAACATCAAGGTACTTAACAGAGGAAACATATTTGAGCTTTTAAATCATGACAGATGCTCTTCACTGCAGTTCTGAAAAATCAGAGTCCCTGATTCTGAACCACTGCTCTTCTAGTGAAGATTTCCAGCCACAAATTCTTTGTTCCAAATAAAATGTCACTGAAACTTCTCACCTGTAGTGGATTTAATCCCCTTGGCACTGTGACTATTCCAGCAGTGTATGTGACAATCAGCCTCTAAAGAAACAAACCTTTTTTTTTTTTTTTTTTAAGGATTATAGTTTGATTTTGTGGGGTTTTTTAAAAAAGAAGAATAATGCGGAAGAGTCACCTGTTGTCCAGATGGTTTGCAACAGTTACAAGATGCAGGTACTTAGCTTCACCCTCGCTTAGGATGCTCAGTCAGAACAGAGGCTATGTCAATCCTAATAACCAGAATCAACCACAATTTCAGGGCTTCATCAGCCGTGGTGAAGGAGAGACCTTTCCCTGTTGTTCAGTGTCACATCATGACACCTACACTATAGCTTTTTTTACCTTGTTCAGAGTTTGGCCAGCCTTGGAGACAGGATAATCAACTTCACGGCCCTCTGGTTAAAAGGGCAGCAAGTTGTTAGACATCAAAGTGTCAGGAAGCATCTGACTCCCTGCAAACACAGCTCATTTCTCAGCAAGACTGGCCACCTCAGCTCTGGTTCTCTACATGACAGGTAACCTGAACAAGCAAGAAATAAAAAGCCCATCCAGAAGGCAGAGTGCTGTTTGTCCTGCTACAGGCCAGCCTGGGGCTCAGTGATACCCAGTCCCTTTACATCCAGCACCTGTTTGCTCTCCTTTCTGCATGGATGAGGAAACGTTCACACTCACATGGAGCTATGCTGGTGTCTTTAGTGAACAGCAAGTGCCATTCTGCCATCCATAACCTCGGTCCCAGCCCACTCTCTTCCCACCTCCAGGCAGATCTCTCAAGCTATTCATGCAGCTTTCTCCACTGCTGTCCTGTTCTGCCTTCCTCACAGGACCTAGCTACCTGCTCAGAGCAGCATTTCCTTACCTTTCTGGACCGTTGCAATGTGAAGTGTTAAATTTCTTACAACCTCCAGCAATTTTTGTGGTTTTGGTCATTATATTATTGACCAAAACTACTGCAGGGAGGCTGGTATGTTCCAGCTCCACTACTCTTGTGTCAGCACGTGCGTTTCAGACTGGGTGCTCTCAGGGGCTGAGACCTCCTTGGCTGCCTTGTTTGCCCAGTGCTCAGTGCAGAAGTGCTCTGCTCTGTGACTGCAGCTCCTGCATGTTTCGTTAATGTACACAGATTTCTTTTGCAAAAGTGGACTTTTGAGTAGAAGCCACCAAGAATCAGCTAAACAAAAGTCATGTCAAGAAAGAAGGGGAGGGGAAAAACTAGCCTGAGAACTGCAAGCCCGAGTGAAGAGGGTGACCTTGGGCAGATTAGTATGTGCCATTAATAAGAGAATGCTAACATTGAGCTTACTGTTCCTGCTGGCAGCTAGAAATAGGAACAAACAGGCAAGCAAGATGAGTCACTGGTTAAGACATGGAAAAGACGTGATGTCATGAAAAGCCTGTGAAGTTTCAATTGCTGCCAGGAGCAAAATAACACCTGGTTCCTTCAGAGCTCAGCTCTGATTAAAATGGTCCAGTTCAACAGATTGTATTAAGGGTTTTTTCCTCTTTTGTTATTGAGTGCTCCCATTGCCCAAGAGTCACTGGAACCCACTCAGGCACATTTAGGTACCTTGAGAGCCAGTTTCATCAGAGCAGCATTAGCAATATGCAGCAAAACATTTCTTCATTTAAAAGAAAACCCAAACCACAAAACCTCTGCCCTTTTTGATAAAAGGCTCTATCCTTGCAAAGTGTTTTCTAAACTTTTAAGCTATTTAAACATTCCCCCATTTAAACATATGGCTTTCTTCAACTCTTTAGAGGCAGTAAAACCAGAATCCTTGGATAACTTCAATACTGGTTGCAGAAGCTTCCCTTCTCCCATTGTATTTTGCCTACCTATACTGAAGATCCTACCAGCCTGTTTTCTCGAACATTCCTACACTCCCTGCTCCCACCGGGGAGATGGAAGTTTTATGAAAGGAGACTTTTAACACATGCACAACGTACAAGAACTCATCAGCATCTAGTCAGTCAGAGGCCTCAGCCTTTCCAGACACAAGGACACTTTAGAAGCTGTCCCCCATAACTCAATGACTCAGAGTCCCTTTAGGTGAGACATGGCATTTCCTTTTCTTTTTAAAGTACTTTTGTAAACTAAGTTGATGGGCAAGGAAGAAAAGTTAGTGCAGGTTGACCTTACCCACCATTAAAACATTTCTGGGGGTTGGGAAACCCCAGGTCTTTAACTTTGCTCAGCAGTTCCACACTGTAACAGACAAAATTGCTGAAATGCAGTGGGGTGCATTTGCTCAGCAGAATGTTCTTTCCAAACTGGAATCAGGCCAAGGTACTGTGATTAACACACCTACTACTATGACCTACTAAGACATTAAAGAAATGATTTTGGTTTTCCCAGGTGCCTTGAGATTGTAGTGAAGATTAGCAGCAGTTGCTCTTCCTGATCTGTCAAAATGTAAGGAGGACTGAAACAGAGCTACTTGCTTATGAACTTTATCTGCTCTTCTCATCGTTTTATAGGTTTAAATACTCCAACAAAGACAGTGGTTGCAAAAGAGAAATCACATGAAGATGTACACACAAAGATTAAGTTCACCGTGCACATTTCTTAAATCTTATAGAATTGAAAAGTCTTATTTTTCATTATTTAGAGTTACTATGAAGATCAGTCTGATACGTTTTGATTCCTCCTAATCCAGTTACCTTGATAGAAAAATAAAGAAATGGCAGTAATAAAAATATGTAGCATACACACCACCTGCCTATTTCTAACTTCCACTTCTCTAGCTGCAAATAAAGAGCAAAGTTCAAGAGATAGGATGCATTTGAAAGCCCATCCACTGTGGGCAAGTGATAAAAACATCACTGCTATGATAAAATAATATTTAAGAGGCCGAGATCCTAGAATAAGAAACATTTTAGGCACTGAATGCATTGCTAAACAAGAGTGTTTTGCCAGTTTTGCTAGATCTTTTTAATTGTCCCCCATATGTCCTTTAATTCTGTTAATCAACCACTGTAAGAACAGCTGTATAACGCACAGATGTCTGAGCAACATTAGCCACTATAAGGATTATTAATTAGCTAGGGTTGTTGAGAAGTGGATAAATTAATCACAGCCAGAGTACTTCAGAAGCAGCACTGCACTACTGTGACTGAGCAAGTGCAGACATCCAAAGCGGTCCTGGGGATAGACAGTCCAGTCCAGCGCCCACCGTGTGGGTCGTAACCACAGCCTGCTAACCCATGGGGAGGTAAAGCAGAAAGGAAACTCTCAATACATTATGAATTGACTGCCAAAAGAACAAATACAAAATCTGTGAGGAAGAAGTTGAATGATCCGTGGTACAAATCTGTCTAAATTCTGGTTCTCTCATCTGGAAAGGAAGGACAGGTGAAGGGAATTAGCATTATAGTGCTATCGGCCTCCTCCCCCTCAAACACACAAAGCCAAACAGAGCAAATCCCAGCTCCCAGCAGCAGAACAAGACCCAGACTTCCTGGAGCCTATTTCTAGGTGATCAAATGTCATGGTAACCAGCGAGAGAGCCAGGCAGCGAGAGGGGCTGCTCAGGTCTGCGTGGAGCAGGCTCTGTGCAAGGCTGGGCAGCATCTGCACAGCTCTGGTCCCCTGGCAGCATCACGGTGGTACCCAGCCCTGACTACGGCTGCTCGACTCTTGGCAAGACCTTCAGTTAACTCAGTTACAAAGCAAATATTTACATCCAAAGCTCAATGACTTTGTGCCTGGAAGACCTGTTAGTACTCCTAATTGTAAGAAAACTCAGTCCTGTGCTATGAGCATCACTCCTAGAGCTTGTTCTTACCAAGGGAAGATTTCAGTTTATTTAGTAGTGGATTAGGGCTAAATCCGAGCCTCGTACTTCACAAGAACACCACAGAGATGTTATGTCAAGGCACTACTTTTAAGACAAAGTGCTCAGAAATTCTGGGAAGGTGTTTATGGTATTTCTAAGTTTAAAATACCAAATCAAATTACAACCACGAGGCAAGAACACGTGCTTTGAATTGAAGGGCAGCAGCAAGACAAAAAGAAAATAACCAAGCAAAAGTTATATTAAGAACCACACGTCAGTAAAGAAAAAAATTAAAATATTCTTTTAAGGTTTTTAAACCCTAATGTTTCAAGAGTGGATTGAAATTAAGAGTTGATGAGGCAATTTATTATCTCCCAAATTAGGAAAAAATCCCCACTGCTGAATCTAGGTGAGCATTAAACAAAAATATAAAGACATTTACGGTTCAAGATTTCAAGATGGTAGAACGAAAGCTTAAAGACAACAAAACCCAAGAATAATCTGAAGCTCATAAATCAGAAGATAAATAAACAAAAAGGTATGAATCTCACTTCAGTAGAGTTCGAAATACATTTTCCAAATGCTGGAATGAGCAATAACACAGATTCCTCCAGCTCATAACTTTAGATTTGATGGAAATGTTCACATACTTTGAAAAGCAATGCAATAAATATATCTGAGAGAGTTCTTCATTGGTGACATGAAGAGGGTTTTGTTTAAATTCACAAAACTGTAAAAAAAACAATCAAATGGAATTTGAAACTTTCCAAGCAAACCCACTTCTCTGCTGAGAATAGAAAGGAAGACTTTCAGCTAAAGGACAGCTATTTTGGAGTAGTCGTAAGCATCTTAAAATAGAGGCTTAGAATTGAAGTTCTTTGTCAACCGCAACGGTACACGCATGATGATGAACAAGACAAAGAAAATAATCTGCTACCATTTACCATAATATTTTCTACTATAAGCAGGCAGTCCAGATGTTAAACTCAGAATTTCATTGTGCAGCAGCTGCAGATGGCTGTACTGCACTCCTGAGGCAGGACAGGAAGCAGCTGTGAGCTCTCTTTGGGGATGTTATCTGGTGACATTGCCAATGGGTTTCTTGGTGTGTGGTCCTTTAGCACACTGCTTGAAGTTCACCCATCTTTGTGGCGATGCCATCTCCTCCTTTCCAATTTGGAAAGAGGGTCATGAGCAAATACTTCTCAACATACATGTCAGATGTTTCACTGTTTGGTATTTCTGCTGTGTACTAATCACTGCACCATCACATCTCCTCCCTGATCTGTCCAGGTCATTTATACTGCTTCTGAGCCTTTGGCCAGCCGACAAAATAGCTGCTCAAATCTTACTGATGAAAAGCACACTGTCATATTTACCTTTTCAGAACAATTTCCCAGCTGTTAAAAGTGTTGTTGGCATCATACAAAAGGAAGGACAGATAACTAATTTATCTGACAGTCAAACTTTTAACACAGTTCAAATCCTCTCCCAGCCAGTCCCTACCTGTCAAGAACTGCTCCTCAGTGAACAGAGGGAAGGAAGCCCTATCTAAAGGGGAAAAAAGTTTCTTTGAAGACCAGGTCATTGAAAGAGGCCCCAAGCAGCCAGAATTCATTTCAAACAGATTTAGCAAGCAGACTACAGCTTGGTCAATCACAGCACATTCTGCAGCAGATCCACAACTCTGATGCTAATGAGAATATCATGTCAGCACATCAGATGATTGGGATTTCAGTGAGAAATCCTGGCCCAAATTGAGGTTGGACAGATGCTGCTGGGCTCACCTTACAGTGTCTCTGAGTATAATCAGCTGGAAAATGAGCATTAATGGATGTTCCCACTAGTGTGAATCTCAAACAGTTGAAGCCGATCAATATAAAGGATGAATATTGACAACATACATACTGGTGGTGAACTCTACCATGTTTCTAGTGATTTATCAAGCAATATGAGGCATAAATGCAATAGAATATTAGAAACCCAACTTGCTGCCAGGCTATGTGCACAGGTACCCAAGTGGTAAGGCTCAAATAATTACCATTCTAGCAGGAAACACAGCTATGAAGGAGGTTTGCTACATGGCTTACACTTTTTACAAGATTTGAGCAAGCTTCTACCGAAGGCAACAGAATTACTTTCATGGGGGCAGATCTATGGTGCTGTGAAGACTGTGCTACAGGGACTGCTGGTGTCCCACATGGTGTGTTTACCTGCTCTTCTGATGGAGAGCAGCTATGTTGCTGCATGCCTCCATGTTCATCTGTCCCCAGCCATTCACACCAGTGGGACGTTGGTCAGGGTCTCAAGCACACTTATCAGGACCATGCAGTTTTGCTCAGATTTGGGGGAGATGCCATTTGGCAACTGAACTTTGATATAAAATAAGCCCTGATGAATTGTAAATTCCTGCCTACATCTGATGGCCTCGGTGAAGAATCCTGCAGACACAGAGATGCAGAAACTTAAGTTTCTAGGTAGGAGGAAAAGAAGGTACAGCATTCTGTGTGATCTGTTTCTCAACACACATAGCAGACCTCAAACCAGGGAAAGAAGGCTGTAAAAAGAGCTGTTGATGACAGCTCCAGACCATATTATTTAAAGTGAATGAAAATCCTGTGTGCAACAGGGACAGCATGATATCATATTTGTACCAAACACTAAACACATGTGATATTTTACTGATGGAAAAAAATATGGGGGACATCATTCCTCATTATATTCTATCAATTTTACATTAATATAGCTTCATAAAATAGGGAAACTGCACCACACCACCCCGAGCAAGGACAGGTCTATCAACAAGTCCATAATTGAAGCTATCATAGTGTCAGGCACAATACAAGCACAAGTTGTTCATGCAGAAGCATTATGCTGCTTCCTAAATCACCCATCACCCAGACTGTCTGCAAGCAGAGAATTGACATCAGACTCTCTGGACCATTGGCTCAGTTCAGCAAAGGGCAATTCCATACTCTGTTACCATCACACTCTTAGAAACACTTCCCAGCTAGGGAATGGATTTGTACTGTTATATTGCAGTATGTGTTTTCACCAATATGTATCAAATTAAACCAGCTTCCTGAACCTCTGGGCAGATTGAGCTCCTATACTTTCATGTGTAGCTATGAGATTTGTTTGGAGAAGGTACAACAAGTTGCTGTTTTGAGGAATGAAAGTTGTTTTCTATGACAGAGACAGAAGGCTCTCAGGGCTCATTCTTGATCCCACTCCAGTCAAAAATGACTCCTCTTGACTGAAAGGGTACAAAAGCAAACTTTGGAGCAAAGCATAAGACATAAGTGAGCAGAATTAGACTTGCCAATGAGCTAAAGACCTTTTAACACTAAGGGTGCATGACTTCAGCAACAAAATAACTGATTCAAAACATTATGAAGCCACGTTTAGATAACTGCACTTTCTGCCTGCCTCTGCTTCTGCTGGTGGTTTGTCATGGGGTTTTTTTAGTTGCTGGGTTCTTTTGTTTCCTTGTTTGGTTTTTTTTAAAATCTTTGTGTAGAATTTCTTCTGTGGAAGCCCAGGAGTTTGGCCAGCTTAGCACCCTCAGTGTTGGGAAAAAATCTGGTAAAGCTTAAGACATTCAAAAGTTGAAGATTAATTTTGTTTGTGCTCTGTTTGCACCAGGAAGACTCAGGTCAGGATTTTATGCCTTGAGATATACACTTGTGGAATGTGCAGCACCCTCCTGGAGCTTTTCCATTCTGGCAACTTGTGACAGTCTGAATGTTGAACAATTTCATAGCATGGTAATGCAGATCAGTGCACAGACTGCTCTAAGAATTATAACCACACTCTGGAGAAGCAGAGTTGTCACCACCTCTACATCCATGTGGTTACTGAAAAGCTGTTTCTCAGACATCACTCATATTTCAGGAACAAATGATGGAAATACAATTAATGAAATTATCTAATGAAAACAGAAACTCAATTACAGGCTTCACATCATGTCTCAATTAGACTGTGCTTAGGTCAGAATTCTCAGGTGTTAATAGGATTGTTAAAACAAAGAAAATGAACAAGTGAAGGAAAAAAATCAATTAGGCATGTAGTAAAAATGCTCATAATTAGCATCTTTGTTTTACTGACGGCATTGCAAAGCTTCAATAGCAGCATATAGCATCAGAGAGTTTTCAAACACACCATTATAATAGAAGGAAAAACAAGAAATTCAGAAAGAATGTGCTATATTAACTTGATATTGCCATGGTAAACAGTTTTACAATCTTGTAAGAAAGACTAAAAAGATGACAAGTTACCATAGTACCATTGTTCCTTCCAGCTTCATGTTTTCAACACAAAACTGAATACTTTAAAGACAACACTGAGCTGTACTTTCTCCACTGTAAACTCATTCGTCCTTTTCTGTGGGAAGCTGCAATAACCAGCACAGGATTTTTTTCATAATTTCTTTGTTCAAAGGAGTCACCAGGTTGCTATTCATAATTCATTATTGTTTCCACAATTTGAAAATGAAATAATTTCTGGATGCAGTTTTCCAAGGTAACTTCAGACAAAGCATCTAAATCAGATTTTGCTCTTGGGTATGCTGCTGTGGAAGCTGGAGTTTTCTGGGTTTGTCTGATCTCAGCAGAGATTAGCAGTTGATCTACTGTTTATTCACTTGCTCAAAACTGACAAAAACCTGCCAATTACAAAGCTGTTCCTGTCACTCCAGACGGACAGCACTAGAGGGGCAGCTTGGGAAATGAGAAAGCAAGCATGTCATACAGTATCAAAGCAAGGGAGACAAGGGCACATTGCCAGGACCTTTCAGGACTCCTGATATGTCTTCTCTCATCTTCTCTCCATCAAGAACCCTTCTCTCTCTACAAAGCTTTTACCATAGCAAATGTTTGAAAGCTATACAGTTGCTTTCTTGCCTCCATCAATGACTTCTGGCCACTTCTAGTTCCCTAGACCTACTTGTACCCCAAACTGTCCTTGCAGAGAAGACCAAAGTTTGGGGTGTGAGACAGACAGACATCTATGGACACACACATGACAGAGTCCAGGACAACTTTATGTACTTCCTAAAGTAAAACAGGAATTCAGTTTCAAGGAATGAAGAGTTGATGCGCAAGAAAAAAAGAAAAACACCAGCCTGGAGGTAACTATTCATTTGTATTGAAATACAGATTGTTTTGGCCACCAAGAAACAGCAGGTTTCACAGGTTCATGTTAAGAGAATAATTAATTAGCCATCACTGCCTGTCTCCTTACCCACCTGAATAAACACAGGTATTAACTGACAAGCTACACTTTCCAAATATCACATACAAACTGCCTCATGGGCATATCAAGGCTATGATCTGCTACATCCACGAGGAAACACCACCCTGCTGCTTGACAGGAACAGATTAAATATCAGCAAACCTCTTCCTGATCTTAGCAACCATGCTCACGTCACATGAGCAAAACACACAGGGAAAGCACAAGAGTCAGGTGGCATTGTTCTGTACCCAAGGAGAACACCACGCTTAGCTACAGAGCAGCCCTTCCTACGTCAGCGGGGCTGACTCCTTTAAAGGAGTGCCAACACACCACATTGTCTAAAGGTAAGAGAACTCCATTTTTGTTTCATCTCGAGTCCCCAGAGCACCCTCACTCTGGCACTACTGCTGACTGTGCTGTCATCAGCACAAGAAGCACCATGTTCACATTGGAGCTGCCCTGGGCATAAGCAATTGCAGCTCTGCCATCTGTGGGCATTCACCAACATGCCTTACCTCCAAGTTTCTTCTCCACAGGGGATAGTTTCCTGCCCAAGTACAAAGACTGACCCCACTGAGTGATCTGGGGGCAGGGAACAGAGCTCCCTTCCTCCTGCCCATGCTCAATAGAGGAGTCTCATGTCTATTTATATGTTATTTGTATGGCTCACCTTGGCACAGGCAGTGTGAATATTCAAGTGCTTTATCAAAGATATTGCGCATAGATAGCTGTAAAACATCCCACTCTTTCTGCTCCTCCTGCAGCACCTGTGTCTATAGTGATTATTTGCATAAGTCACTCAGATCAGTTGCTGTCAATGACTATATGGTAGATTATCACTTAATGTTCTTATATAAATAAGGGTTTTACCTCCTTGATGAAGTCGGTATTCTTGGCTAGGTGGAAAACACTGTAGTGCCTAGACATCAGCAAAGTACCCCATAAGGAGAGCAGCTGTCTTGCTATGCCAATTTACTGTCCATTTGGGAAGATTTTTATTTCAATTCATATGGTTAAGAACAGCGAAGCTGGTTGTTCTGACTTGTATATTTAGAGTGGAGCATGTTTATTCAGCATTTGTGGGATCACAGCCTAGATAAGTTGATGCGATTTTCTGGGAGCACAGAAGGAAGAGCTCCATCAAGGAAGGAGTTATCGCTTTCAGTTACGTTAGGAAGAACAGCACTTCAAATCTTTGCTGATTTATACCCACACAACACAGCTGGAAGCTTTCTACCTACAACTGAACGCTCACACAAAAAAGTGTTTAGCCCCAGGTTTGAGATGTTGCATCCAACAATCTGCTTTCTCTTTAAAGTCTCCACTGTGATATTACACTTTTTCTCCCTAAGCAACATGTACACAAACATCTAAAATGAACAGACTCTGGTAAATTAAAAACTAAAGGACCAATTTCAAAGACCTTGGTTTGAGCTGGGTGCCGAGACCTCATACACTGTTAGTGTGAGTTTGGTCCTGCACTTGAACCACCTCTTTCTGAAACTTTTTAGATACAAGAGATTATTTTGGCACTTCGCCTTTGCAATGCCACCTCCTGACCCACAGGCAGAAGTTTTGCTGAAAAATGATACTGGGTTACCCTCTTCCTCCACCATAAGGCACGGCAGCTGAAGGCTGCTACTCTCTAGCAACTGGAGGTTTGCACACACCTCACGGCCCCCCCAAACTCCATATTGATGCCAGGTTAGCAGGTTTTGTTTGTTTGTTATGCTTCTTTGCAGCTACTGCTATTACCAATTCGGAGGCAAAGAAATATATCTATCCTAGCTAGACATATTCAATGTCTTAATTTGTACTGACAGAAGAACGTGCTGTCAAGCTGCAATCAGAATAGTGCATCTCCTCCTGTTCCTCAAGGAGTAACCACTGAGGAAAAAAAAAAATCAAAATAGTCCAACACATCTTTTTCCTGTACGTTTCATGCATGTCATACAAACCTTATGTATCAGCTGTGCTAGAAATTGAAACAGTCTTTTAGACATGCTGGATTGTTTCTCATTACCATATCCTCATGTCAGTTATCAAAATCAATCAACTTAAATCACATTAATTCTCCGTGTGTTCAGTTAAAACGTGTACCATATGCTGGCTGAAATGTATACCAAAGCAAGACTGCAACTGCTGTAGAAAGCTTCTTTCCACAGCTACATCTAAGAGCAACACTGGGTCAGTTTCCATTAAGATACTAAGAAAATATTTGTGTAACTATTTTCAACCAGCCTTGTGTAGCTCCAGAGGATCAATTAACTGACTTCCTGAAATTGGTCATTAGTGATGCATCACAACATGTGCTGTCTCTGTTGGGTCCAATGAAGGGTTAAAGACAGGAGTTTACACTGATCAAAGAGGACCTCTGAGAAATCACAATTCACAAGGCATATCTGGAGTGTCAGCACCAGCAGCATTTGCAAGATTTATATGATGGTATTTAGAGTCATCACTCTACCTAGTTAAACATCTGGCTGCTGTCAGGTTTTCAACGTGTGCCTGTCCCTGCTTATAATACCAACTACTTCTTAACACCATGTGTATTACAAGAATGCTTAGGGCCTTCATCGTGAAGCCACTGTGAACAGGTAACAGCCTGAGCAGAGCCTCCTCCACCAGCTGCTGCTGGAGGTGGGTCTGGCCAGGAGGAGGGTCTGGCCAGGAGGACCAGCCCTGAGCACTCACAGCCACGGGGCTGCAGGAACTGCCTCCCTAATCAGCACTATACTTGCCTCCATCCTACTAAATCATCTACCTTGCACTTGCAGAAGACACAGGGCAGACAGCTGTTTGCAGATCTGTGTGTGGTTTTTATCCCACAGTGTAGCTGCAGAATCATTATCAAGTGTAAGATACACACTACCAGTGTAACCAGGTGAGAACCAAGCGCCCTGTAGTTCACATCACCCTCAGCCTCTCTGCCACAATTGCTAACAAAACCCGCTGCAGAGAACTCTCTGAAGTTGGCTGGGAAGTGGACATATAGCCTGTTTTTATATTAAATCCACCTCAGTTATTTTAACAGCCCTGTCCTAACTTGATTTCAAACAGCAGGAAGCCTTTGCTTGCCTCTCCACTCTCCTTACAAGAAGCCTTAATTTGGACTCGATGAGACGACTTGTTTTTCTCTCAACCAATCACTGTCATATGCCTAACTAAATGTGTCAAGCAAACAGTATTATAAGAGATTCATAAATGCTAAACCTCTAAGAGGCTTAGGAATGAGACACATAATCGAGTGTCACTGCCAGAGGCAGAAGAGTTGTTTAGGAATTCTGATAAGCACCAATTCAGCAGATACTCATTTTTATGCTATCTGTCCAGCAACAGGCAGCTTCAGGAAACGGAAATGCTTTTCTGCCTCTGTGCTCATTCACCAGGGGGTAGAGAAATCACTGTTCCACCAGATCAGCAGTTCCTCAGTTCAGCAGTTGAAGTGTTTCAGCAACCTGGTCCTGAACAGAACAAGCTTCTGATCCAAACTGCGATCAGAAATGGATGTTTCTGGAAAAGATGCAAAATTGCAGTGAAGTGCAATTCTGTAAGACTTTACCAACAGGGGAAGCATCTTCCTAACTCAGAAGCCAGTTACCCATAAATCAATTTGTGGTAGACTTCCTTTTCAAAGCTGTTTCATGTACAACAAACACTGAAACCTCTACTCCTCCTCTCTTGCCAAACATATAGAAACAGACAAATTCCACGATCTTTTTTTATGACATGCTACTCTCAATTTAAAATTCCTTCTTAACCTTATGAGCGTAACATAAAAGACTTCACCCCTCACAGGTCCTTTCCTCACTGGTAGAAGCGTATACTGTGACAAAAAGATGCTCTCTGATCATTCCTGGTCAGAAAACTTAGACATTCACCATTATCACATACATCAGGCAAGTTATCTCATACCCCACCGGCCGATAAATTATCTACCATCACTACCTGCATCTCCCTTTCAACGGTAACCAAGGAACTGTGGCAGAAGGACGACTATAAATTGATGGGATTTGCTCCCCCTTGCAGAAGGAGCCTGTGAGCCCCTGAGCCAGGCTTGCTCTGGTGTCCCTCACACCCAACAGCTGCACCAGCTCCTGGGACTGCTGCTCTTTGGCATTTCTATTCACAGAACAGCACACAAAGGCTTCAAGAGCCAGCACCTCCAGCACCTCTTCCCTTGCACTCTTCTCAGCTTCAAAGCAAAAGTTCATTTTGCACCGAGCAGCCAGCTAGACAGGCCCTCCTCATTACTTAACTAGTGAGTTCCTACCTGCAGGTAAATCCAGCCTGTATTTAATCTCTAAATTTTAAGCAATGTTTCTTGTTTATTTTCATATTGGCCTTGACTGCAGTATTTCATGCACAGGTACATGCTATGCCACCAATCTGTTAACGGACTTCCCACTGAAACCTGTTGAAAGGTCTTCCTCACAGCATGGGAGAGGCACCTGAGCACAACACTACAGATAACCCAACACCTGAGGCATTCACTTTGCTGTCCTGGTCTAGTTAACCAGCAATCACATTACCTTGCTCCTTCAATACCTCTGGGCTCACTTCATTTTGGTCTCTCTAAAGGTGACACTATTGTATCTGGTGCTGTAAAATGCTCTACAAAATTGTAGATTGATTTTTACAAAGGGCTGAACATCTTCAATTCCTGTTTCACCAGTGGAAACATACCTTCAGTCAAAACACATCTAGACTCAGTGATCACTGGAGATTACTTAATTAGATGCAGGCTTCCCTGACTGTCTGAAAGGAGGTAGGATAAAGTAGTCAACACGCATAGCAATTATCTGTCATCTTTGAACTGCCCTATTTGTTAGGGCCAAAACATGCATGCACATAAAAGAATTCTGCACTGATAAGCAAATGACTTCCTTGTGGTTTCCAGGAGGAAAACATCCCTTTCCTTTAGTCACTTTCTGCACTCTTATAGGAAACTTCAACAGCACCATCAAATCAATACAGATATGCCAACTGCATGCATTTAACTTGAAAATCAGTATTACTAGCTGTTTTCTGAAAGGTAAATGTTTGACCTTATCACAATAATTCTTCAGACCTATTGACTTTTTTGACTTCTTGCTACTCTGAATATTTAGTTTTCTCCCATAGAAAAATCAAGAAATCTCTCTACATGGGTTCATAATCTTCTGTTCATTAAAAATCAAACAACAGCATGCTTTGCAACGCTACTTCAAAGGAGGAATTCTGCAACAGCAGGGCTGGAAAGCAGAATCATATTACAAGTTGAAAAAGCAGAACGCATGCTGCCATTTATTTTAGTCACTCCCAAGCAATTTCATTTGAATCTGCTGAAGGCAAATTTCAGTGTAAAGTATGAAAGCTCAAGATCATCTAGTTACTAAGATGAATGTCTGTTAAATCTTCAGTTGGGACTACTGCCTTCATTTATAAAAACACAATTTCTGCTCCAACAACAGAATTAGCATAAGTGCCCTTACAGTCTTGCTCACAGGATCTGCCAGCTATATCTTCTTTCTTATTTCAATCTCAGATTGACGTCAGCAGCATTCACAGCCTTTTGAGAACTCATTCTCCATTTTCTACTTAATTTGATGTCTTAGAACATTTATGACGACTCACAAAACTTGGTGTTTGAAGCTTCAGGACACAAAGATGGAAAGAAACCCAAAGGGGAAAAAAAGATTGCATTTAATATAGTAAAATAATAGTAAAGAAAAAGAACAAGAGAAAATATAGTCAAGTGCTATTTTTGGCAAGGATTATACAGTAAAGGAAGCACAATTTTCTCTTTCATTACTCAGTAAAACAAAGAAATACAATTTTCTGTTCCATTCATTACTCAGTGAATGAAGAGGTCAGTCATAACAGCAGTGTTGAAGGCACAGTATTTTGCAAGAGTTGAGCAATACTCTGGGACCGCCAAAGCAAAGAACTGAAGTGTCAAGCCTCTGAACAGAGAACACTTCTTTATACAGAACCCAGGTATCTGACCTGGGGAGAAAACCCCTCTGGAGTCAGAAATCCCTGCTGGAAACAGGTTCAAATTGTAAGCCTGAATTCAAATTGCAATCTGTGCTGTACAGAAGTGCAAAACTCAAAAGCATTCATTTCTGAGGAGTAGGAAGTAGGATGCAATCACTGATGCCAATACAGATTTCATTCCTGCAAATCCACGTCCCTCCCACTGCAGCAAAACAGGTGCTGGATGAAGGGAAGACCATGCAGATGGGGAGATACACTCCTAATTGCACCTCACGTGGAGACAATCTATTGCAACGCATCCACTTTCTCAGATGATTGTTTTAGTTCCAAATCTGGGTCTGTGCAATTCTAGTAAAAACAACAACTATCCCTCCTTTTCTGAAAAAAGACACCAGATATGTGAACCCCTCAAAGCCTCGACACACTGTCAAACTAACACTCTTATTGTTATTAATCAAGAGCTTAACAGAGATTTAAAATTAAAGTGTCTTGGGAATCTCTTCATTTAAAAAAATGGAGATCCAGTGAGTCAGGACTGAAAAAGTCACTCAGCAACTCCCTTTGAGAGACTATTATTTTGAACAAATATTTGATTGAGCAGATTTGCAGAACCCCCGTGACTCACCTGTGGCATGTGGGCAATTAAACCTTTACCTTTTTTTTTTTTTTAAATATCTGTAAGTAGAAAAAATAGAAGTGAAAAATCTCTTGCTTCTCATATTTCCTAGTAACAGTCCCAGAGTAGTTACCAAATGATACCCTAGGTTTATTTTCACCTTCCTTCACAAAAAATGTATTAAAAATAAATCCATGCTGCAACACTTCTTGGACATGCAGGCTATAGTTTAAGAAAAAAAAGGAGGGCCACACTGCATAGATTTTGCCATTATAACCAACAAAACAAATACCACCTCTTCTCTGCCTTTCTGTTAGCTGATTTTAAAGTGGTTTGGGGATTTTTTTCTTTAAAAGTTCAAGGTTTTGTAATCAATCCAACTGCACTGACTCTCTCACAGTTGTAGGGTAATATAATATTATACATTTGGAGAGCATGTTCTCAGGCAGGATACACAGCTGCCACTCCAGGAACTTTAAAACCCTGAAGATCCCAGCAGGAATAAAAGGGATGCACAGGTTTGATACTGTCAGTACCAGAGTGAATAAACACCTTGTACGCAGTTAGTGGAAAATAAAGCTATTAATTTCCTTCTGTTTAAGCACTTGGATTTTGTAAACACTATGGCAGGTGCCTACCTTGCCATCACTTAGCAACATCAGCTGACATGCAACCAGAGCTACTGCGCTCCCCAGTAACCCAGCCCTGGGGAGACAATTTCCACAGCCCGTGCTGCAGATGGGAGAGGTGCCACGTGACTTCGAGCCAACAGCGCTGGGATGCAGAGATGCTGTTGTGTCTGAGTTACAGCCTGATTCTGGAAGTACCCCTAATTTGGGTGAAATTTCCTGTTAAAACAATAAATATCTGGGAGACCAGGACCATTTCCAGATTTAAGTGAAAGATTATTCACAGTTTTTGCCATGACAATGGTGTGAGTGGGTTTTCCTGAATTTGCTTCCTTCAAATTTCATACA
This sequence comes from Gallinula chloropus, assembly GCF_964237585.1. NCBI lineage: Eukaryota > Metazoa > Chordata > Aves > Gruiformes > Rallidae > Gallinula > Gallinula chloropus. Next base: position 6,782,661 of record NC_140091.1, on the reverse strand, counting down.
GTCTCCGTATAGAACATAAGGAGCTCCTATGCATACTTCCAAACAGGAAATCTGAAATCATTTCAAACATGTATGTCCAAGACTTCAGAACAATAGTCACAACTTTGGACATGTTACTGTGGAGCAGAGTATAGGCAACTCAGATCAGTAGCAGGCATCACAGGGGCAGAACTTTATGTGGATTCTTCCCTTTGAAGTGTTCAATTTTCCCTAAATAAATTAAGCAGCACATGTGAAACAACATTATTAATTTTTACACTTCCAAACCCAAAGACTCAGGGGGAGTAGTGACTATTCCTGCATGCTATTTTCAAGATGAAGGGTATTCTTATAGAAGATGAAATCCATTTTAGCTAGGATAAGGAGCCTTAACCAGGTATGGATTTTCAGCTGTTGCATAATTATAGTGCAACTGTTGGAATGAGCATCAGTACAGAAATACTGTTCTTCTGGAGCACCAAGTTCCTGTAATCAGCCAACTCATTCGAGTCCCTTCTGTGCTTTATACCATGTCTCACACTTAGGAAAACAAGCTAGGAAGGGGGTTTGGTGAGGAAGGGTGTATAAAAACAGTCTGAAGAGCTTTGCCAAATGCATACCTCCATCTCAGGAAGCGCTAAGCCCAGACACCAGCCACCTCGCAGGAAGGCCGGAATCCACGTGATGTTCATGCAGACAGACACTTCTGCAACAGCAGTTCCCTCCCTGCAGAACCCAGCCCTCCTGGGCTTGTTGCTCAGTGCCACTCATTGCTTCTTGCAAGCCAGAGTTCATGAGCACTGCTTCTTTGGTGTGGCTTTCCACTATAATGAACCTAATCGTTAAAGGCACTGGTTTTGTTTTCTCAGTTTTCCATATCACAGTCCTACTTTGGTTCTACTCTAGTTTTGTAAGAGTTTTCAGTCCACTCACTAGCTTAGAGCATGTCAGCACTGTGCAGTGGAGTTGTCTACATAGGCCCTCCCTTACTAGCGACAGAGCAAGGTCCAGAAGCAGAGATGACACTGCTGTGTCATCACATTCTGTGATCACGAAGCTGTGCTTAAGCTAAATCAGGCTCGCCACCAGCCCCCTGCCATGCTGCACTAAGCACACCCTTCTTGCTTTCAGACAAGCAGTTCCCCTCAGTGCTTTACTATACTACTGAGCAGTTGGGATGCACTGGACCAGGTTACCACAGCATTAAACCCTACATGTGATCTGAGTCTGTCCTGCAGATCCTCCAAGTCTACACCAACATAAAAGAGATTAGAATCATATCTTAAACACCTTCCTTGTTTTTCTGGTAACTGTTAGCACTGGGATTTTTAAGGGGTTTGGAGATGGGAGAACTAACACTGCAAATCCAAATGGTCAACAGCATTTCATCTTCTATACCTTAAATCATCACTTAAGTGTGTCTCTCTAATGGCTGCACACAGCTAGAACTTGCTCTTCAGCAATCATAAACAACTTTCAGCAGTCCTTCAAACAGCTATTTCTGAAACAGCACAACATTCTCAACCAAGTGTGACATGAGCTTTCACTCTTGGGCATCTTCAAGATTACAGAGGAATAAACCAGAGAGAAGCCAGGACTAAAGCTAGCACTTTGTGTTGGTCCCACTTAAGAACTAGAACAAACCTTGCCATGCTGCATTGCACCGGTGAGACAGTTTGCAGTAGAGTAAGAGAAAGGAAGCTTATTCATCCCTTCCAACCCCCAACTAGCTCTTTTCTTGTTTCCCAATCCTCTGTTGCCTTTCATTTGGTCAGCAACCTTTACAAAGGGAGTAAAGAGCAATTTTAAAAGATTTCCAGCTGAAGAAGTTTGTATTTTACAGAAACATTGAACAAGCAGACGTGTTCACACCTGATGGCAGTGGACACAACTCCAGAGAGGATTGGCTCTGCCCACCTCTACTGTGCACCAAGTTGTCATGACGTTACACAACTACACATTCCAAACCTCAGTGAACCTCTGCAGGGCTCTCACCATTATCATAGCTAAAGTTTGCTAGGAGTAAGTTAGAATGTCTCTTTAGAAACCGCACACAAGCATCAACATGGTGAGGTCTGGCTTTCTTCACAGTTTTGGTTGTTCTACAAGCCAGCAAGGGCCAAGAGAAGGTAAGTGAAGCATAAAGGTTAAGGTTCATCATTCCACTCTAATGCAAGAGAGATTTTGAAAATGTACTCCTTAATTAGCCTTGCTTGGCTGTAAATTTCCAGTGTTGCTATCCCATGCAATTAATTGATGCACCAGCGTGCTATATTACAATCAGAATATTTCTTTTCTAAAAAAAGAAACAAGTGAATTAATTGACTTCCTCTTTTCCCCAGCTCTTCTAGTTCACTCTTACATACAATTACATTATTCCAAATTCTGCTGCAACAGTAGCCTGTGAGAATTATCCTTAAAGTTAATGCAACAGTGTTTACAAAGGTGCTATCTGATTTTTCCCAGAGCAAGCCAGGGTGCATAACACAGAGCCAAGAGAAATTATTGGAAAAGTCATATAGCCTTACAGAAACATGTACAGCATGAGGCTAAAATGCACAGCAAGGAAACAGTTTAGCACCTGATGGTAATTCCAACAGGAATGCATTTTTTAGCCTTTCAATAACGTAGGACAGTTTTAGAATTTAAAAAAAAAATAAACTAATTCCAAAACATATTTGATGGGAGTCATTTCTCTTTCTTCCCTCAAAAAAAAGAGACCTGCAGCCCTTGGTAAAAGACTTTCTATGGACTTATCAAAGCTGACTCACACCAGTCTACCACAATTTGGCAGTCGGAGCGCTTGCTTCCTTTCAGAGCCGGGAAGGGCTCAGCGCCCGCTGGCAGTCTGCCGAGCGGGATGCAGTTACCATGGCACTTGAATACTCGGTAACTTCAGAGCTGCCACAGCGTTATCACTGATGTAAGGACCAAAGGAGAGGAAGCAGCAGGTAGATCTTTGAATAAGCACATGCAAAAGCAAAAACAGCATTAGGGTGAATATGCTGCCTAGTAAACATCCTCTGCACAGATCCCTGGTATGTTCTGGTTTATTGCTCTGTCTGAAAGGAAAGCAGAGACAGTAACACCTGATAGACATCAGTAGCTTGCATGCACACATTTATCTGCACACACCATGCTCTATGATTTTACCCTCTAGCACTGGTACAGATGTCTGATCAGTTTGTCTGAGTGACTGGACAGTCAGTCTGTCTGAGAAAGTACTATCATTGAACCTTCTTTAAGTTTAATCACTTGAGTCTTACACCATGTTAAGTTATTTCCCTTAATAAAGCACAGCAGCTCATAACACAGTACATTTATCTGCTGCGCTTACACCTGCTCCTCCCAAGTTTCAGACACCCTTGCCACTTCCCATTTCAGTTTCTAACACTAACCAGCAGCAAAGCAATGAGTACCTGATACACAATTAGAAAAGAAATGGATGTGAAACAGAATTAGCAAAACTAGTAGACTTTTTCAAACAGGATGAAAGTGCATTACAGAAGCACAGGATGCCATGTGTGAGCCAGGTAAAACATTTAGGACTGGCTGCTCCATTTGGAAGGAGGAACACCTTAGCAACACAGCAAAGCCTGGACTGTGGCAGAAGCAGAGAAGGATATGCTAGGATGCCTAGGATAAAGTCAGGGGCGACTGCAACCCAAGACTGTAAAATGCAAGGTACTACACTGCTACTGAAAGATATATCTAATCCCAAACAGGATTTATATGCTTCCCACTTGGCCAGTCATTAATATTTGCTGGGCAGCCAGAACAGCTCACCAGAAATCTAGGTTGAGATCAGTGCCTCCTGGCAAATGTCAACAGTGTTCTGCAGAAGGGAGAACCTAATGCTGCATTTTTTGTCCAGTTGCTATTGCTTCTCACCAGCGTTTCCTTCTGTCAGCACCATGCACGTCTGCAGAGTCCAACTCTGCTGCCCTCCAACACAACTACACACTGCAGTCACACCAACCTCTGCACACACTGTGGTTACACTGCAGCTTCAGGACAACTTAACCACAACAAGCAGCAAAGAGATCATTTTGGGGACTTGGTTATTCAAAGAAAAAAAAGAAAGCAAAAACCAAAATCATAGATGATGTTGTTAGTAGGGAATAATGTCACCATTTTCCCCATGCTGAAAAGATCCTCATGCAAATCAAAAAGGGTTTCAGGGATACTCCCATGACCTTCCATCCACATGACTGAAAGTAGCCTTGCCAACAGAAATACAGAAAATCGGTGCTCAACATCTGGGAGCTTAATTCATGCTGTTTAATGATTCAGGATGACGTTAAATAGCTACAAAACAGAAAACAAATTACAAAGTACCCACTGCTAAACTCCTGGGTACTCCAGTTGTGCTACAGGATATAATTTCTCACATCTGAAAATCATTTTTTGTGGTCTCAGGTTCCACTTCTCTCTAAAAGCAGCCATTCAAACAACTCATAAGTGTTGCATAAACATGACACTGCAGTAGATGACACAATGTGTGAAAGTTATGAATGTGAATAAGCTCAACAAAAAATTCTATTTTTTGATTTGACCAAAAACTTACGACACAGTTTAAGTACATGCTCAACAGACAAATACTATGGGAACTCATAAATTCCACCCACTGTATTATCTTGTAACTGATCACAGTGTAACCAAGCATATTTAAATATAGAATATACCTAATTGTTATGCAGAAGATAACATTGTTGAAGAAAATCATAGTAAGGGTGATTCTGATAAGACAACAGGAAAATGCTTTGAGGCACATGAGTCTAAGACCTTACTTCAAATGGTTATGAAGTATCTGTTCTGAATTTCTGCTGTAAAAAGCATTAAATGCAAAATGTCAGGAGGCCAGCAACCTATTTGTCCTTTCAAAGCTTAACTGCCTTAGTACATGAACTGAAGAATTTCCCTTGAAATGTTCCACGTAGAGCTCTTCTTGTACTGGACAGCCAGTTAACACAGGAACATTTTCCCTAGAAAAGGTCCAAACCTTTGAACTATCAGCAGCTCTTCATCAACTAACACACTTAACCCTGCTCCTGGATACAGCCTCGTACCTCTGAAAGTCATTTAAAAAACTTTTTTCACTTTACTGCTCCACATACCTAGGAACTCTGCAAAGATGTAGCACAAAGAGATACCACGCCTTGGAGTGAGACTAAATCCAACACTGTAAAGCAGGAATAACTCCAGCAGTAACAGAGCTTAGACTGAAGTTGAAATTGGCCTTCACTGTAACATAGAGTTATAATGAGATAACAACAGGATTGAGGTGATTAACTATGAACAGAAATAAATCTTCCATGTCACCTGCTTATCTGCAAACACAGGAATGCTCTGTTCAACAAGCTTAGGCTGGTAAATGAATTCAGTAGTGAGTGGGATAAAAAAAAACCCAAACCTGGGTGGTTAAGTTTTTATTTCTCTCTCCTGTAATACACTTTCAACTCTAATCTTAAACACCACTGAGTGGTGTGAGCACCAAGTACTTCCCAAAGCATAAGTATTATTACTTATAACTAAGACCTTGGCATTGAATTACAGACAGTTGATGTATGTCCTCTGGTTAAATATTCCACATTGCGTTTTAACATCAGAAGTAGCACTTTACGTCCACTCACAATATATGATTTTTATTCCTGGGACCCAGTAAGTCCTAAATGCTGCAAAAAAGATGTAATCCTGGTCATCTTCGAGGATCAACCTGTTCTTTTCACTACTGTGACTTTGTCCCTTTTAGTTCTTTGTCTGAACTGCAAATCAGAGGATTTCACAACTGCTGTGAATCCACTGAGTGCAATCAGGCCCATTAGATCTTTAGAGACACCCCATCACTATTGCATCTATACATTAAATTACAGAACTCATCATCTCTTTTTTTAGAAACAAGTTTTATGCAAGCATTCAAGTTTAAAGTCAGTGCTTATAAGGACCTTAGCAAAAACATGATGGGAATGGGATGCCAGGGGAATAGATGATTCTCTCATCTGAAATGCATAATTAGCTTTCGGTTAAGTGTGCAATTAACATTAAAATTTACAATCAAGTATGACAGTGTTCTAATTTTATCTCCATCAAATGAAAAAAATAAATTAACTTAGTTACCAGTGTTACTTCTTTGAATCCCTTCTGTATGAGGTGAGCTGCACAGTAACATCCAGGCGACAACTGACACAAAAAGCTTTTAAAAACACTGTGTACTTGCCTTCTGGACAGCTGCACAGCTTGGGTTTTATTTTGATTTACACTTTTTTTTTTGTTCTGTAATGGTAACTGCCACTCAGCATAAATAGCAGTTTTCATGTTTCTGTTTGTAAAGATCCTTTCCACAAAAACAGAGCAATGCTGCTTTGCACCCTCTTCCCAGCTGTGCCTGAAAGCTGTAACATGTTTCAGACATCCACTACAGCTAATCTCAGACCCCTACAGGTTTCAGCAGTTAAGCCACGGAAACATTTTTGATAATGGGAAAGAAAAAGCTACATTCATCCTAGCAGCTTAAATCTGATAAGCAGCACCTTAAAAGAAAAATCATCCTGCAGTCTAAATATGCTGTCTCCACCTGAACATCACATCCTTTTTGCCTTTTAACCTGAAGTTAAATTTAACTTCTATTTGCCTTTGAAGAAGGGGGTGAAAAGTATTTTCAACTGTAACATCAGCTGCCAAACCCTGTATTTATGTTTATTATTAAGCAGATATATGTTTATGTGTAGTATGTGCAACAAAAATAAGACTCCCTTGTGTAGGGTGCTGTACAAAGGCTTAATGCAATTTCTCACACAAAACATGCACATGACAAGCAGAGTGTTGTGGCCCACAAGTGTTTTGCCAATTATTTTCCATCAGTAAATTTGTGTTACTATCCAAACAGCTAACAGAATTAACCTAGACTGGGCCAGTGTGAAGGACCAGAGCTTGCCCCTCAGCAGTTAGCCTCAATGTTACATTGCTCAGAAGTTCCCCTGTTGTTATTACTTACCACCAACAGACATACAAACACACAGAAAGAGGAGGACAAAAAAAAGGAGAAAAAAAATAAAAAGGGAAGTCTCACATTGCTCTCACCTAAACCAGAGATCACTTGTATTCATTCACCCTGCTTCCATCTGGATCTGGACAAGGTGGCCCTCTCTAGCTGCTAGGCAACCCGAACACTGCATTGAGTATTAACTGTATACATTTGCCAAGAATACAATAATGTTACCCTTAAGACTTATTGATAATAAAAAATACACCTATCTGAAAATATAATAGCTTTCCTTCAGTAATTAGCAACTCTGAATACAAAACTGTTGGTCAAGAAAGAAATAATCCACATGTACACCCCAAATGCAGAGAGATATTACAAATTGGCTCCTTACAAATATATCATAATGGAGATGCTTTATATGAGAGTACTGTCACAGATGGCAGCAGCGTTAAACAAATCCAATCCCAGAATTAAATTTATGTAGACATTAGAATATCCACATAATATGTGAATATATTTACATAAGTAATGTTTTCAATTAGAAATGTCTAAATTAACAAACCTCATCCAACTACAAAATTAACTTTCTCAGTAAAGGTCAATTATTCTACTTACATAAAGCCACCGTTCCTAAACAAGATAAAAAAAGACTTGAAATTAAACCAGTCAACCCAAAACCAACCAAAAAAAAAATCCAGACCAACCCACAAAACATTATTTCACATAACCCCCTCCCTGGACCATTTTACTGTTCTGCTCTCTAGCAGCATTCTAACTTACAACCACCATGAGCATCTTTGCTCCTGCAGAGGAATGATTTCCATTCCTCTCAGGCTCAAGAGGTACACCTTTCAAGTCTTTTCCAAGCAGATGATTTCCCTGACAGTGAGGTCACTAGCACAACTGATTGGCCACTTACTAAAATATCAATTTGGGTGATTGAGGTGTTAATAGCAACAAAGCAAGAGGCCCACTAATGACATGAAAAATTGATCATTACATTTGACAGCTTGTCAAATCCTGATTCACAAAATATGGACTTCCTCAAACTCAGCACAAACACAAAAGCTGGATCTCTAGCTTAAAAGCACTCATCAATTTCTACTGGAGATTGTAACCACAAGGCAGCCCAAAAAGTTACTGATGCAGCCACAGGCTGTTACTCTTTAGGTCTGACTGCTCCGCACTTGAAGCGGTGTGAATTTTTCTTAGCTTTAGGAAAACCCAAGGAGCCCTTTGTAGCTGGAGCCCCACACCCAAGCATTCTGCTCCTCTGTTCAACACAGGCAAAAGTCAACATAGAAAGTTCCACTGATTATGGATCTCTCTGGATGGCAGCACAACAGGAATAACTTCCCCTCCATCTTGAGATATGTAGGACATAAAACAAGGTTATTTGTGCACAGCCCTTGAGTCATTCTAGTCTGACACAGCAACAGGCACTTCAGAGCTCTGCAAGAACCCAGGAACTGAGAGAGACTTGCTTCCGTGGAGCAGAGAACATTAAGAGGTTCCTAGAAGAAATCCTCCCTGAATTTTATAAAGACATCTGAAGCAATTAATTTAAACACTTGTGAAACTAAGTGAAGAAGGACAAAAGTGCATTAAACCAGATTCAGGTAAGACTTGACACCAAACTTAGGGGAGCATAATTTTAAAAAAGTCAATGTAACTGGAAAGTAAAAGCAAAGTGTCCAATTGAGCTGCTGACTTCTACACTTACATAAGCTCATTAGGAGCTGTAAATAATTTTTTTAAGTAGTTGGAAGACAGGTTGGTAAGAAAACTCTTCCTTCTTACACATAGGAACACATAGTTTTGGTATGCTCATGGCCTTCACTACTACTACTACATGTACTCTGAAGAATACACTGAAATTACAAGTTTAGTCTCAGGACAGGCAGGAGATAAACAAGTGCGAACACTGTAGGTTATACAGAGTAAAAATTACACATTTTAATGTTTTTGTTAAGATCTTTAAATCATGACTCACATCAGGGATCCAGGCAAAGAATGAAAAAGAGCACAAGTCACTCTGGAAACTGCCAAACACTTACATGAACCTTTTATTAAAAATACATTTTAAATCAATGGTGCTGTTGGTAACTCCAATATTACAGGTCCTATAGATAGCACCATGAGGAATCCACCTGACACCTCTCTTCATATGAGGTTTAAGGTTATTAAAGTCTTTTTCACCAAAAAAAAAAATCTTCAGATTTAATTAAAATGACTGCTTAATTCATTTTAATACCAGTATCTTTGCAAAAACCCCAAACATTTAATGGTGCTTTCTATCTTGCTTTTACACAACTTATTACTGAATTTCATGGTCCAAGATTAAGATAGACAAACTGGATGGAAATCCTCTATTAATTCTTTACAGGGCCTGAAGACCAAACATACCTAAATCCTAAATTAAATCAGTTTTATGGTAGATTATCTACATTGGTTTCAATGCCAGAGATTTGCAAAGTGAAGAGGATCTTTTACTCAATTATTTGTTGTACTTTGTATACAGCAACACAGAAATAAAATTAATCATACTGTCGCAGAGGAAAAAGAAAAAAAGTTTCTCATTTTAGATTCTTTTTTTGTGAGTACTGAAGATCATTGCAGTAAATAAAAATCCCAAGTGTAATTACTATAATATTACATTTTAATGCAATAATGAAAGATTAACTACAAATCAAGTGTATATAGAGCAATCAGAAGACTATGCTTGTGGTTGAGGCAGGATTTGGATAGAAACACCATACAGTTTCAAGTCATCTTCAAGCCTAAACTTTAAACCTAACTTGTAGGAGAAACCACTAAGTAGGCAGCTACTTCAGGTTAGTGCACTAACACCTTTGAAATTGTTTAAGATAATATTAGCCTCATATATTCTATTTGAGATCTTTTCTTCTTATGCAAAATAGAAGATAATCTTGCAAACTGGAACCCCAGCTGGAGCTCTGTGGTACTTTAAAACACAACAATCTGAGTCTAGGTTTTTTAAACATGCTGAGTAACTCACTGGAACACAGAGGGTTTAAGCTCCATCAGGGTAAATCCTACAGAGTGAATGCAATTTAAGTGATTTTAGTAATTTACCAGTAAGTAGAATAAAAGAAAACGTGGTGCTCAAAGCTCAGGAACCTTTTTTCACCTCAACAGAGCTAGGATGTTGGAATTCGAAGAGGTCCCACAACTGGGTGTTTTATGCTGAGGGAGCTCCAGCTTACCTGCACACGTTCTATTCCTATTTGATTTACCAAGAAGTTGTGTCAGCAGAGATGGTTTGAATCATACCTGTGTCTTTACCCTGGTGAATCCTGGATGGGCGAAGTCAGCTGGCTTGGTGCTGCTGAGCAGGCACATGAGTTGCAGGAAGATACAACTATCTTATTGTAGAATGTATGCCTAGAGTTCACTCATTAAGCCCTCACTGAATTTCTTCACCTACTGGTGCTCATTCAAAAAGCATTACTGAAGGGCTCCAGACTAGCTTCAGGTTTGTTGCTGTTTAGTAGCACACTTACTCCTGAGAACACAGAGCAGCTGCTTAAGACTGTATCAGGAGTCCCACCAGCTAAGACAGCAACACAAAGAGAACTTACTTGGATATATTGCAGGGATACAAATTATACAGTCACACAAAAATTATGACCAATCAAAATCTATATGAATTCCAATCTACTTCTAAACAAGCTAATTTTTACCACCATACCTTTGCTGGGATTAATGTAAAGCATTTTTGGCACTTACCCAAATCTGCAGTTTCACCCGCTTGTCATTCCTGTAAACTGTTTTCACTTTGAAGTCGATTCCTACTGTGCTAACGAAGGCTGGTGTGAAAGTGTCATCGGCGTATCTGAAGAGGAAGGATGTTTTGCCCACGCTGCTGTTGCCAATGATCAGGAGTTTAAACATATAATCAAAATTTTGATCTGAAGTATCCTTCTGCCTGTATCTGGCATCTGTTACTGAAGCCATCTAAGAAAATGACAAACATTGAAAAAGAACAGATTTAAGAGCAGTTCAGCATTTGTTTTCCTTAACCATGTACCATATGTTTAGTTTATCTCCTTTCTAATATCACAACCACTATATATGCTGGATAAAGAGGAACACACTTTGAAATCTTCTTTTAAATCCTGGCTTTAAATTTCTATTATCCACTTGCCCTGATAAGATTTCCAAACCCAAGAAATACACCTGTTGCATTGCTTTACGTTTAAATGAATAACAGATGGCTACTGCAGATTGTTCAAATACTAGTGGGGAAACAGCACTCTTTAATTCTGTGGCAGGGTGCCACTTCCATTGCTCCAATAAACTGGAGTACTGCAACGAAGAACTCAAATCTTTGATGGTGCATTCAACCATGCGATTCATTAAGCAGCCTTCAAGACATGTAAATCTAAATAATTCCTTTATGACTACTAGGAAAAATCTGCATTTCTAGCCCAGGCACCACCACCATTTTATCCTTAGAAAAGTTCTGTCCTTGGCATTTACAGAAGGGGTGGGGGGAAGCCATGGGAGAAGATGAAATACCAGGAATTTCAGCTGAAAACTTTGAATGCATCCATCACCCATCTACTCTCAGCACTGCAGTTAAAATAAACAGCACCTGCATAAAACATGAGGGCTTGTTGGGGCTGCAGGCAGCATTTGGAAAGAATAAATTATCTCTTTTGATTATGGGGAAGGTGAGAGTTGGGGACATTAGTAGGGTGGGGAGGGAGGAAGATGCAGCCTCAGAGATCCCTTTCTCTTGTGATCCTGAACTGAATTCAGCAACTAAAACACAACTGCGGAGCCTGAAAGATCGATGGGTGGGACTGGCTGAGCAGCCCTGGCTGCTTTAATGTATGCAGCTCAGACAGGCTGTGGAGAAGGCAAGCCCCTGCCTTTTCACCTCCAAGCAAAGATGGCTACACAGACCTAATTACTACAGAAAGCAGTAAAAGGGAACTTCACCTTTTAACAGATGTACCACATATTTCATTAGTAATGCTATTTCAAATTCTACCCCAAGGCAAACAAGCAAAAGGTCTTGGCTCCTTATAACCAGTGAGGGGGTCATGCAAACTGGGGCAACAACAGCATGGGTCTGATGACCATGTCCACCACACTAGGACGTGTGCTACTTGTGTGCAGTGTCAGAAAGCACTGAGTGGAGACCAAAGGCTCTTCTTCCCCTGGCATCCTAAGAAGTAAGTTCATTTTCCCCACAAGTCAGATTCATGGCATCTTTGTGAACAAAATTCCCACCACTTACCCAAGTACCCAAATACCTTCCTTCTTAGCAAGTCTCACCTGTACATAGGACTTCACTCACTCACTGAAGAAAACCAAAACAAAACAATTGAGAACTCACCAGAGTTTAACAGCTATAAACCCAAAGGATGCCCAAAGGCAATTCAAATTGGGATGACAACTTAACTTAAATTTGCAACAGAGAAGAAGCAAACCAAAACCAGCCCAGTTTAAACTTCAGTAAAACAGGCATGATTATCTCCAACTAAACACATGCAACTTTCTCACACAGAAAGGGGCTGGTGCAGCAGGCATTTTGCTCACAGACTGCATTAACAAGGACAGTTTCTGAAGAACTTTATCTGTAGCTCAATAGTCAACATCTGCACTGACAGCAGTAAAATCTTCCCACAAATGGTTCTCTGTAAGATACAACACAACTCTGATACACTCTTTTTAACTTGAGACACTATTCAGTAAGAATGTGCTCCTTTGCAAACACTCCAGAAAGCCTAAGTACAAATTTCTTCTGACAAGTGTATCAGGAAAGGGCTCTTCTACCTCTGCCTTATGGGTCTTAACATAAAATGGAGAATTCAACACCCAACTGACTTACACACAGACACACTCAGGCCGATGCACCCACTGCCTCAGTTCAAATGTTGGAAATCTCAGGTGCAAACTATGAAACCAGATGATTAGTTGATTTGTGCCATCACCAAGCTGGAATACAATAAGAAGTTCTCTCTGAGTAATTTATCTTCCTCATATAAAACTTTTACAAATGCCACTGAGAACACAGAAGGACTTGCTAAAGAAGGAAAAAAACCCTTAAAAATCTGTAATTCTCCATTCCACTCAGAGACTTGAAAAAAGTGAGATGCCCTCATCACTTGAAGCCTGGTCATTTAAAGATTCAGAGGCAGACCTTTAACAAAGAAGTATTCCACTAATCATACAGGAATCAATATCTTCTTTCCACCCCTGCCTTCGCAGAATCCATCTGCACACTCCAAGCTGATCTTTTAAATGAAACACTGCTGCTTCTATTAACCCCCTTAGATTGCTATAATCAAAAGTGTACCTGGTCACAAATGTGACTTTCAGATCTCAGTTAAAAAAGCAATTACAGAATGTGGCCAGCTAGAGCAGCTTTGTTAGAAGCACAATGCAGAAAATAAGATCAAACGATACTTGCACAGAACGCGGGGCTGTTGTCATAGAAGCACAACACTCACTGGCCTGCGCGTGCCACTGCGCTGCGCCGGAGATGCTGCAGGTCGCCGCCTTGAATTATGAGAGGTGGCATCAGAGCACAAAAATTTCAAAGAAAATTCCATCCCTCTGCTTAAATTTGACTTTTCCCAAATTTGACTTTTCTCTTTACCCTCCTCTGGTCAATAGAGTGAAACTGAAAGGGCTTTAGCACTAATTACTGATTACTTCACTGATTGCGGATCATTACCGAGATGTACTCCAGCTGTATTTGGGCTGAAAGCATTCACAAGGATCCTACAGAATTTGTGCTTGAATCCTGAAGCCAGGAACCAGCAGACTTTTCCCCCAGTTCTCCTTCCCACCCTTTCTCTTCCCCACTTGCTGTCCCACCCCTGTTCCAAGTGTTCCCTAGTCCTGAGGGCCACACAGAAAACTGGTTCAGAGAACAGAGAGATCCCAGTTAAAAACAAATCCTTCAAGTTCTCCTGTTTTGCAGGGCTGTTTTTAAAGTTGGTTCAGCTCCTGATCCAGCACAGCTGAGGGTGCCAAGAAGAGGGGACCAAGCAGTGGGAAGCAATGGCAGTTGCTATGCTACTGAGAGAAAGGTCCACAAAATCATGTCCTGCAGGCCCTCCACACCTGGTGGAGACTCAGCATCAGAGGGAAAAGATGACGATGCGCTGACATCAGGCAGCTCCCATCCAACTCACCAGAACAGTTGGCACAGCCATTGCTCCCAGAAGATTTTATTCCCTCCTTGGTGAAAGGACATTTGGTTGGCAGCGTAACCCTCTGCTCTCCAGCTACATGGCTATGTATGCTCTCTGCTTAGGATGACTCCAAATACAGCAGCATCTCTGCTGTTTTACAAGCACCTGCAGACTAACCAGGTTTTGTTACAGAAGACCAAGTCAAATAAGACTGACAAGCCGAGTGCAGAAGAGAGGCTTGTGACTGTTTCCATTTTGGCTGCCTTGGAAGGATCTTCAAGAAAATACCTATACAGCAAAAATTTAGCCACATTACAGAAAAGCCATTACACAGGAGAAGAAAAAGCTGCCAGTCAGACTGTCCTTGAGAACACTTCAGAATGAGACCCTGTGTTGTTTAGTTCTTTGCCTGGGTATCCCACTTCTTTTTCTCCATACGCTTTAGCAATGGGAACAAGGTCTCAAACACATCCACTTCCAGCTAGCTTTGTGAGAATAGGCAGTTATGTAGCCATGAGATACCTTATTATTTCCCTATTGAGGAAAAAGCCTGCAGTGCGAGCTCGTCTTTTATTAGACAGAGAAACCACATAGGAGGAGGATGTTACAAATGCTCTAAAGCAATAAAGTCTTAATCAGAGCTTATTAGTCACCACAGAATATGTTCCTCAGTCAAGGTGTCTCTCCTGCCTTTATTTTCTATTTTGGTCTAACAAAGTTTTTAAAAAAATAAGCCTATTGCCACAAGACTCCTCCCTGGGAAGCCAGTCTTCACTGCTTTCAGTACTCACTGAAATGTGGCATATAGATGGTTCCACACATCTGTGCTCTTTAATTTGTGACCAGCATCGCGGTGAAGAATCAAACTGCTTTGTAGTGCAACATGAACTGCTCTTACAAATAACTAAAGCAGTTGCTGCTTCTGCAATATTTACTGCCTCCAGCCAACTTCAGTGAGACACAGTACACAAACTGTTCTCCTGCTTTCGGCTGAGATAGTGTTAATCTCTTTCTAGCAGCTGGTATCGTGCTGTGATTTAGATTTAGTATGAGAATATTGTTGATAACACACTAGTATTTTAGTTGTTGCTAAGCAGTCAAGACCTTTCAGCTTCTTATGGTGCCCTGCCAACGAGGAGGCTGGTGGTGCCCAAGAATCTGGGAAGGGACATGGCCAGGACAGCAGACCCCAACTGACCAAAGGGATATTACATATTGTATGATTCCATGCTCTGTATGTAACTGTGGGTTGGGCCAGGAAGTGGCTCAGCTTGAGAACTAGCTGAGCATCAGCTCTGGGTGGTAAGGAACTGTGCTGCCCATCACTGTTTTGTACATTCATTATTATCATCTGCCTTTTCTGTCCTATTAAATCGTCTTTAAACCACGGGGTTTATCTTTTGGTTTTTTCTTTTCAATTCTCTCTCCCATCCCAATGGCAGAGGGTATGGTGAGTAAACAGCTGTGTGGCTGTTTTAACTGCCTGCCTGATTAAACCACAACTACTGTCTAAAGTGGATGGTGTTGGCTAGAAATCAACTGGTGTATCTCACCATCCATTTATTTCCTTAAAAAACCCCTGAGCCTTATGGTTTTGGCAATAAACTAACAGAGCACTGATCTTCTCTATCAGCTCACAGGCAAGAACAGCTCCAGACAAGATTTCCAGTGCTCAAGATCAGCCATCAGAGAAAAACTGAGAAAGCTGTTTAGGACTATCAGTTTAGAAGGAAGAACTGATAACGGGCAACAAGAGAAGGGGCACAGTCACAAACATAGCTGTACCTGTTAGAGCCCTGGCTATCCATAGGCACTGAAGGAGTGTGGAAGGAAGAAAAGAGATTACTAAATACACTCATCTGATAAAAGCAGAAATAATGAGGCTAGGTCAAGTCAGAAGTAAAAAAGAAACCACAAACCAACACAGAGGTAGCACTAAAGTTAATACATTGTGCTAAAGTCAGATAGATCACACATCTGCCAACGCTCTTCTACAAACAGAAGACAGGAGCTCTGTAGATAGCTCTGAAGAGGCTAAAAGACTGGAAATTACTCAATGTGGTAGGGAAGAAACAAAAAAGTTTGTATACCAAAAGATTCTTTCATCCCAACGTTTACACCTCAGCAATAAGCCATGAGAGACATTACTGACATGCAGCATAAGTTAGTACCTTGTCTGTTTCCCCCCAAAAGTCTTAAGTAGTACATCTACATTAAAAATATTCTAGTTCACAAGCTAGGCATCTACATCAATTCCCTATTATTAAAGCTCACTCCTTTATGTGCTCTGTCATTTTAAAAATATTTTTGTTTTTCAGAAATTAGATTTTTATCAAGTAATGGATTGGTTTTTTTACAGCCAATGTGTGCTGGCCTAAGAATGAAGCTCATAAAGGCAATAAGGCCGCAACCTTAAGGAGTCTGATACAAACGCTAGTACTACAAGAGAGATTTATCAGAACCAGAAAGCATAGCACAAGCAATTATCATAACTGCTAATAAATATTGCAAGCAAGTGATAGTTACCAATTTAGATCTATAATCCATGAGAGAGATGGAGGCTTTGCTGTGAGTATATGAATCAAGAGAGTGGTCACACTGTTGAACCTGTGATGTAGAAGCAAAAGGATTACAATGTTTACGGTAACGATGGGTAATGAGAATATTATGTAAGAGACTAATGAGCAGGCAGGTTAGATGTGAACACACTGCTGTGTAAAGGTCTAAACTTTCTTCACAAAAGGTAAAGGAGAAAGCCCTGTAGCATACAAAGAGACCAGAAACAGCACTTGAGTTAGTGACAGACACTAACATAAGAACAGATATTTGGAGCCATCAGTTTAAAATTTATTGAAGGGACATTATCCAGATTAATCTAAAATAAAAGTTCCAGGTAAATCCTAGAACTGGATGTAAAAACTCAAGACAGGAATAGTTAAGCCTTTGCGGCAGAAAGGCTGCAAAGTAAATGGAACCAAGGAGCAGCTACAATACATCTGTATACATGGTGCTTTGCACAAAACCTGGGTCAAAGTCCACTGCACAGCAAAGGCAAATTACAATAGGACTTGGACATGTCTGCAACCCCCCTTTACAGCACATCTATACAAAAATAACTGCCTTAAAATAATAGCTATTCCAGATTTGGAGCAGAAAACCACACAAAATTTAGTCCTTTTTTCATGGCTAATATAATCTAAAGGCAACTTTGTCTCTGGTGCACTTCCTCTCACGTAAACAAGAGTAAACCAACGTTTGTCACCTTACATTATCCTACCCTGTGGAGACTGCCAAGACACATGGACAAACTCAGACCTTATGTAAATAACAAGCTACAGTCACCTATTTCAGGTCAGAATTTGGAGCAAACACAGACAAATCCTTTCTCACGACCCACACAATTGACAATCACCTCACTTGGCAACAAGACAGCACCATACTCTTGCCCAAAGTAATGCACGTTTTTCACTCCCAGTTGCTTGCACCCCTGCCCTCTGCATCAGTTGCTCTGTGTGGCAGCCTCTGGCTCCCGCTTCAGTACTGCCCAGAACTTGATTTTGAGGAGCCCTCCAAGTAACATGAAAGAACTAGGAGAAAAATAATTCAGTGGATAAACAGAAAATAAAGTCCATGCTTATTACTTTAAAAACATGAGCTCCTTATCTGCACAGGAAAAACTAAAATTTATTTATTAACGAGTCCACAAGTCTTTGCAAGAATATGTTTGTAATAGATTTGGGCCAGACTTCACATGCTACAAATGAGTTCAATATATGCATGACAGCTGAAGGATAAAAAGCTCTAAACAATGTAGGTGGTTATTTATTATTACCCATTCAAATCTGGGAGCACAGGCTTTTAGAAGTCTTCTAAGAATTTTCTGGGCATAGAACAAAAGTCAAGAACCTGCGGCTATCACCCTTTTCCCATCAACTCTCTAACTCCACAACTACGTTTTGTTAGGCAGCAGGCTAGGAACATTAGAAAGAGCCAAATGTCATCACGCCTCTCCCATTTCCTGCATGATGTTCAACATCCTTAAGGTCCATTTTAGAGCCATAATAAAACTCTCAGGAAGGAGAAATTAGTCACTCTTCTTTCTTTACATTTTTTTGCCACTGTAAAATTAAAGTCCTCACATTTTTCTATGGGTGCTTTTTGCTGTGGATCCTTTATCATCACATAGTTCTGTGCCTCTTGACAAACATGCTACTCCAGAAGATACAGAGAAAAATATTTAACATTACAAAGATCTCCCCTTCTAAAGGGGAGCCACTCACTGAGCCCAGCTCAGCTCCCTCCCAAAGTACGCATGGAACAAGAGACTTACATCCTTCTTTATGCCCTAAAGGGCGGATGTGGAGATTTCCGGATTTCCCTGAATATTCCATTGAGTTTGGGAATCCCAGGGGCCAGCAATTTCTGGGCACACAGAACTGCTGAGGCTGACCCTGCATCCAGCCCTGTCTCCAGAGAACAACGGGAGTCTCACCATCATTAAACCCTTGCTTCCTGTTACAAACATCGCAGGGATGGCTGAGATAACAGCTTTCAGTCCTCTTCTCATCAGCTCTCCAGCTGTGTAGTTCTGCCTCAGTTTCTCCAAGAGGAAACTGGCAATAGTGGAACACTTCCAAGTGTCTCACTGCTGACTGTACTGCAGTAGCAGCGACATAAAAGCACTCAGAGCAGCAAACAAGGCAATTCTGTACTAACGCTGCTACAATACATGTGACTGCTGATCCTTCTCTAGCTGGAAGGTAGGGCACAGCTAAGTTCTGCTTTGGGATACAGGCCTCCACGGAAGGAGCCATGACCTCCCACTGTGGTGGAAGATAAGGCAAGTGGTATGATGGTACTTGTACTATCTGCAGCTGGAGTCAGGCCACATGCAGGTTGGGGTAGACACCTCTCCACCAGCATGCAGAAGACAGACTTACAGAGTTTTCTGCATCACTGGGTCCAAACCCTTCCATTTACAGATAAAAGCAAGCTGCTGTCCAGACCAAATCAGGCGTCCAAAGACCAGTATTGTCTTGTAGCAACCACCTGTAAACCAGAACCAGTGGAGACACAGCCAGCTCAGGAGGCCTCTGCAGTGCAGAGGAGGTCTGAATTGCTGCCTTTTGTCCTCCTCTGAGCAGAAAGTCTGTGACGAGCAAGTTATTTTCTTTCCCTGCACTATGACGTTCTCTGTGCTGTGAAGTAAGCCACCTGGTAACTGGGATTAGAACAAGCGCCCTCACAATTCCCATGTTTTAATTAGCTAATACTTCCAAACATAAGTCCTGTTGCTTACGTCAAAGATCGAATTCTGTGCTGCAGCAAGCTAAGCACACGTTTATGAGAACTAAGCACTGCAGAACTTTAAGCACAAGAAACCTTTTTACAGTGTGAAGCATACCTGAAGTGACCAGCACAGAACATTTCTCAACGTTAGCCATTGAGAAAACTGCATCAGAAAAATAAACTAATTCTTCAGGCTGAAGTAGTAACAGAGAAGAGGCATGGATTTACTGGGGAGGGCTAAGTGAACATGACTGCCCTTCCCTGGCACTAGGACCAGCCAGTGTGATGCAAGACCCTGAAACATGATGCTGTGACCTGCCCATTTTAATCTGGGACTGCATCAGATCGTGTGAAAATGAAAGTATGAAAAACCGTCTGAACCACATGCAAGTCAACTAACTTGACAATGACGACTAGCATGGCAATGACTATTACAGATATAGCTGTGCTGCACCTAGATTAATAACAATAGCACAAGCTACTGCTATTAAAACCTAAAGCTAGTAAGTCTTTTCCATTTGTTACCCAAAACATGCATCAGATCTGCAAAGAGAGTGGCACAGTTTTGTCGAAAGTTGAAAGGAAGTTTGATTAAAAGATTGGTTTATTTGCCTCTCTTATGACTTATATTATAAATAGTCCTGATAAAGCCATCCTGAAGGCAGTGATCAAACGAAGATCTCAGTAAATGCATATGCAAGTGCTTGCAGGGTAGCAAGCACAAACAATGGGACCAAAAAAAGAAAGTTTTTTAGTTATATGCTTATATATGGCACCATATGGATTTGATCTTGTACCAACTATAATCCAATATCACTGCTCCCACAATTTGGGGACAGATTCAAACACACAGATCAAGGCTATAGTTCCACTGACATCTTTGCCTTGGGGGAAAAAAAAGAACAACAACAAAACAAAAAAGCCTCAACCAAACAAACAAAAACCTAAACACCCCAAAGAACCCACTTAAAAGAGGAGGTTTATTTGAACCCAGAGCTAATTCGGGATACTATGAAGCCCAACAAACTGTTATTAGCGTAACTGAGTGCAGCTCTGAGTCAGGAAAGGGTGATGAGGAACAAAGCAGGAGAGACTGAAACCTGGTTTGCCTCCAAGGAAGTGCACAGAAACATGAATAGGCTTACATTGCCTTAGGCCAAGGGAAAAGTTAAGGTTAAAATTACCACCAAATCCCCTCCTTTTTTTTTTTGGTCAGGTTAATGTTAATTTAGGTCAGATCAACCCGATACACCGCACGAACATACCACTGCTCCTGCTGTAAGAAGGCAAGGACAGTGTGGAAACAGAACTTTGGGAGGCAAAAAGGTGGAAACGCTTATGCTGGTGTCAGCAATATTGCCTGCGATCCCACAGCACGACGTTACCATGTGCATTGGTCCACACTGCCTTGCTGCTAGCTTGCACAGCAGAAAACATGGAGGGGGGGAGAAAGCAGAGTCTCAGAACACATGGCAAAAAGACGACATGCACTTTGTACAGTGGAAATGGGAAGAATCAGAGAGCTTATACTTTTTACGAGTGAAATCAGAATGACCGATCTGTTTGGCTTTGTGCAGCAGGCTCCCTGCCTGCCGCTGTAGGGCAGCAGGATGCACACACAGCCCGCGCGTCCGTTCCTTCACCTGTTCGGCGAACCAGCAGGTCTGCGGGGGGGGGTGCGGGGGGTGTTCTGCAGCGAGCGCCCAGCGAAGCCGTGCACAGTCCAGCAGCAGCAGCAGGTCTCTCCCCTTCAAAGAGCAGCAACAACAGAAACAAGATCCTGCGTTTCCTAGCAGTTTGTTTTACTGCCCTACAGTTCTTGCTTCTAAGTGATGCAACTCCCCGAGGAGAAAACGACCGCCCAGGGTGACAGGAACTGACACGGGTTACACACCAGCTGGAAAACAGCCGGGAAGGCCCCGGTCTCCAGCCCCCCCACCCCCCCGCTCCGCTCAGGATATTTTAAAGATAAAGCAGTGCTATGTCACCTCTCATTGCTGATAAATATTTGTTTTAAAGAGGTAGCTGCTGGTACCTCCTCCTCCTCCTCCCCGCCGCTCCTGAGGGGAGCTCCCGCCTTTCGCCCCGCGCCCCGAGGGCGCAAAGCGCCATCCCGCCAGCCGGTGCCCGCCAGGCGCCCACCGGCAGCTCAGCCGCCGCCCGCCCCGCGGGGGCTCCTCGGGGCCGCGGCACCTCCCGCCACCCGCCCTGGCCTCCCGCCCTGCCCGCCGCCGTCCCGCAGAGCCCGGGAACAAACCCGACGCTCGGAGCCGAGGAGGACGAGCTGAGTTTTTCGGGGCGCGGCGGGGACGGTGAGGTGAGGCGCGGTTCCCGCTCCGCAGCGGGCGCCTGAGGGGGACGACGCCCTCACCGTTACTTCCGACGGGGACGGCTCAGCCCCGACGGCGCGCGCGCCCCGCCGCGAGAGGAAACCCCCCGCTCCACGGAGCCGCGGCTCTTACCTGAGGCGGAGGAGCGGCAGCGCCAAGACGAGCCGAGCCGAGCCGTGCGGGTCCCGCGGCCGCTGCTCGCGTGGCGGGACCCGCCCCCCCGCCGGCACCTGAGGCGGCCCCGGGGGCGGAGCCGCGGCGCGGCCGGGTTCGGGGGGGGCGGTCTGTGGCCAGGTTGGGACCGGCGGGCTTGGAGCGCGAAGGGGGTGTCTCGGCCGTGCGCGGCGCCGCTCTGTGCGGAATGGGCTGCCTGTGGACGGAAGGACGGATGGACGGACGGACGGAAAGGGCGGCAGGTGGCCCGAGCCCACCGGGGCCCTGTTCAGGTGCACCGCTCCCGGGGCCGTGCTCCCTGAGGCCCGTTCCCGGGGCTGTGCTCCCTGAGGCGCCGGTGGCAGGGAACGCCGCCCCAGGGTCGACCTGAACTTGCCAGTCTTGTTCCGGTCTGGAATTCACGTCAGCGGGACGGTTAACTCTGAAGCCTAATGATGGCGGCTGTGGCATCGGGAGCTACATCGCTACAGGTGAGAAGACAGAACGAGTGAGGCAGTGGCTGCGATCTCCCTAAACTGTTGCCTGAGGGAGGCCTGATGCAGTGGTTGTAGCAGATCCCTCTGTTTTTAAAATCTTACAATGAGACCGTGAGTTCAGAATCAGAGAGCAGCTTGTGGCCTGTCCCTTGCTGGGAAACTGAGGGAGCTTTCAGACGTGATGCCCTAAAGAAAGCAAACAAAATCATGGGCATTTTAAACACGTCTCTGACACAACTAATGAGGTGCTCTGTGGACAGCCAGCAAAGAAGGCAGCACGTTTTCCCACTGCTGGGCTTTAAACGAGTGCCTAAGCACAAAGATGATGTTCTTGATCGGCCCTGGGAGACGGCAGCCCCTTGTGATGGGAAGCTGGAGCTGGAGAGAATCTTCGAGGAACACCTCGCTGCAGACCAGAGATGCCATACAGCTTCTCCATTTTATTCAGGTCAGAGCTATCTCCCAGGTGGCTATTGATCGGGGGACAGTTCTACCCAGGTTCGGAGTGATTTTCTACCCTCTCCTAGTATGACGATGTTTATTGGCCATTGAGACCCCAATTAAAGTTACTGTTATATGAGCCAAGCCCTGATTTAAGCCTTAAGCAAGGTATCAGCTTTGTGTAGGCAAACTGAAATAATTGATACCATAACAAAATCCCAGGCTCATTACAATAGTTATTTCAAAGACAGCCTAACAGGCTTGTTACACCTACAGAAGACACCTACAAAAGTCTTTTTTAGCCCCTTGCAATCCTCTCATTGCACTGGGAAATGTGATTCCTGCCTTTTCCTGACTTCCACTCTACCAACACAGTGTCTCTGGTGATGGTGATAATGTTTTTCCCTCTGCCTGTTGCCTGATGCTCAATCCAGAAAAAGCACTGTGAGCCAACAGCCCTGTAAAGCTCCAACATGGAAAGCGAACAGTCATGGGCAGGCACCTAAACCTTTGATGCAAAGGGCATGTTATAATTTAGACTCAATTGGGCATCTGCTTAGCGATGGCCTGATTTAACACCCCATAACAAGCATGAAGACACTGTTCAGCCTCACTTCCAAAGGCATTTCTAGGTTTCATGCCTCCCCTGAAATGCCAGTGTTTATATCCAGCTGCACTGGAGCATTATAAAAGCCCTTTCCCCGTCAGAGCTGACCTAGAGAAGAAGGCATGCACCCAGGTAATTAGGAGACAGGGGATTTTGTAGTGATTTTTTCTGTCTATCATTTTGTTTAGCCACGTTTCTGTAATTTATGGACTGGGTATTGTTAGCTCTCCTAGTGCACTTTCCTTCCAGGATTTAATGTTGTACAGTCCTGAGTTGCTTACACAACTTCCAGTGAGGGACGTCTCTATTATTTTAGATTTATAGATGTGCCAACAAGGGAATGGAACTCCCAAAAGCCGATGTAGGTGGAAGGGAAGAGCAGATGTTAGGCTTTATCTTCTTTCCAGACATGTGCATCTATCTGACTCTCACAGCAGTTATGTGAGCGTATTTATCAAGCACAGTAAGCATACTCTACTATTCTCCCAATGTTTCTAATTCAAATTACTGCACAGTGCAATTGACCTAAGGAAACAATTTTAATCTTTTCAGTCCCATCTTCTCTAAAAACAGTATTTTTGTTTATTTCTTCACTTATTACTACAGCAAGAGCAGCACCAAAGCACTTAAATCAAGGATGATGATCTGCTATGTGCGATGCTGTAAGTGGTAATAATACTGATGGCCCTGAGAATAAAAGATCCATCATCTAAGCTCATGAAAAGCACTGGTCACACATAGCAAGATAGTATCTTTAAGAAACACAGCTTGCACACAGGGCAGTGGTTTCAGCTCGTTGCCAGCTGTTGCCCAGGGAAGCCAGGTGAAAACATGGCCAATTGCAAGGAAAAACCAAAATCCTACTTATTTGAACAGATAGCGCTCACCCAGGTGCTTCTTCACTTCAATGTGGAATTAACAGCACGTATGCCCCATACTGTGTCCCCAAGACATATGCGAATTTCATTCTCTTTTGACAGGATTAATGCACTAAAATCCTTACCAATTGAGTTTGAAAATGGTTCATAATATTAGAAATAACACAATAAAATGATATTAAAATTTTACTGTGCTGCCAATGTAGCTTCTTTTATGCACAGCATGTTATCTTGTGTCCTGAAGCACGTTCAGAAAGCAGGGAGAACATCTGCAGTTCTTACCCATTAATATTCCTGCAGTTCATCTACCTATGTCATGCTGTGCAAGGGCAAAATGATCCAGAAATGAGTATATATACCAACAAAAGATCTTTAACCAGCAACCAGTTAGCCATGGCCTTAGCCAGATTCAGTCCGGACTGCTGTGGCCCTGCAGCCCGCCCCCAGATCCTGTGGCCCTCACTCCCTCACCCTGGCTTGGAGTGGAAGCAATGGGATTGTGCCCTTTTGAGAAGGGGGAAACTCTAAAATCTTCCCTTCATCCCCCATGTTATGGTGGGGACATGGGAAATGGAGGAGGAGACACCTGTGTTGGTTGGAGGAAAGCAGGGCATGGGACCAGCTCAGAAACGCTCAGTTTTTTCACAGTACCCCCCCCCCCCGCCAGTGATCCCACAGCTGGGATGTACCCTGCCTGCTCCCCACAACTTGCCTGATGGCCCTCTGTGCCCTGACCTGTGACAAGTGCCGTCACAGGGTGCTGTGTAACAGCCTCTCCTGCTGTTCTGCGTCAGAACCTGGAACACTGTAAGCACAGGTCAGCCAGTCCGAGCTTCCAGCACACTTACCAACAGAGAAGTTTGGGGGCTCTTTTTTTTGGTGTCCCTATCTGAAGGAACCTACCGCAGGTTTAGCCATTATGGAATTGTGCCATGACGTCTGTCACAGACTGGAGAGGGTCACACAGATCTTGGACCCTGCCCTCACTGCCTGTGACTGGGCACAGAAACCAGGTGTCTGGAGATTCCTCCTCCTTGGGGCATGCTGACGTGGTGGCACTGGGCTGGCGCAGGGAGAGTGAATCAGCACCTCGCGTAGGGGTGGTGCTCCCTGGACAATGGCAGGCCTGGGAACTGTACCCAGCCACTCCTTATGCTAGGCAAACTTTGAGAGGAAAAGCAAACCAAGTTTATTTGACTAAGTGCTCAGCAAATCAGCATCTGTTTCATGGAGGAAGAAAGGAGAAATGAGTTAATAGGCCAAATAGTTTTGAGACAAAGTGACTTTTACCATTTTGACAGACCTTCAGGATCGTTTCCTGGTTCCTTCCAGGCAGCCAGCTCCCCTGTGCAGTTAGCCCCAAAGACAGCTTACATATCTGTCTGGAAGTGGGATGCAACCTTTCAAATAAACTTCATCCTTTGATTTTGCTTTCTTTGAGATGACCATGTACTTGAAGTGAGGTTCCCTGTTTTATCTCACTCCCTGGGTAGAGTTCTGCTCCATGTAATTCCACAGTTACTGCCTTCTGAATCTCCATCCTCAGATCTCAAGTTTTGATCCATGTATAGCCACCGTTGTTAAGGAATAGCCCCGGAGTGGTTCTCCTGGTTTGCCAAACCCAACCAAGCATAAGACTGGGTCAGCAGCAGATAAATATCACAGCATAATGCAAATGCCTCTACTCTTGCCAAAAGTTAAGAAAAGTTTCATCACCTCCGAGGCTTACGACCTTGCATTCAAATGGATTTAATAGTATCTCACTTCAGAGCTATTCATTACACAAGCTGTCAGTGAGGACAATGAATGAAGCTCATTAGCAGTTTGATACAGGCTAGATATGATGGCAGACAAACAGCCATGGGGACAAAAGTGCAGTACTAAACTCAGCATGCCAGGGTGACAGACAGGACACTCTGGCAGTGCTGGCATTCTTGGTTGTTGCACTTTTGTTCCCTACTGCTAAGCACAGCAAAGGAAAGGTTTCCTGAGGCTGACTCTTCCTTAAAGCCTGTTCAGCCCCAGGTGTACAAAGCAACCTCTGCTCCCCAGCAACCAGATGGCTAGCTGCAATCCAGTCACTCTCTAATTAACTTGAGGTGTTTTTTTTCCTCTGTGGGTTGTTTCTGGAAGAAAGGAAGCTGACAGCATGTTTGTTTATGTGAGATTGATTTGGCCTGGCAGTTCCCTGGGTCTACACTAAGAATTTTGAAGTGTCTTTGGGTTTTGCTGTTACCATAAAAGGAGTAGAAACTGAGAATCCAAGTGGATTTCTGGGATGCATCTAAAGAAGTTATGTAAGTAAGCAGGTTTACTGCAAGTCATATGCAGGTGGGCAGCACGCAAACCAAAACTGATGGGGGCAATCTAACCTGAGGCCTTGGTTACTGCACTTACCGCACTGTTGAGCTGCTGCTGTTTAGAATCCACTTTAAATGCAACTGCAGCAACCACTGACCTGTAAGCAGCTCCTCCAAACCCTGTGGAGTCGCATGCATAATGTTACACAACATACATACAGCAGCTGTTGGCTAGAAGGGTCACGATGTATCCCTCTGCAAAAAGACAATGCCAACCAGCAGTATTGCCTGATTAAACAGCAGAGGGGTACAAAGAATCTGCGTTAGGAGTTTGCAACTAAAATGTGTAGGTATAAAACTAACAGATACATAAATATGTAAATATCAGATCGAAAGTAAATCCACCCTGTAATCCAGAGGTAGGGAACAGCTTTTACACTGGTTAACTAGCTGCCCCTAGCAGTCAAGCTGTGGCAGCATCTATGTCATATTCTCCAGAACCCCAGCTAATCGCCAAGGAGGCCAGCAAGTGCCTAGCTGCATCGTGCTGCAGGGGAAAAAAGCATCTAGAAAAGAGCAAGTAGATGGGAGGGTGCAGAAGCCGTACCAGCTCACCATGTCTGAACACACAGAGGGTAGGAAGGATTAGAGGGAAAGGAAGCAGCCAAATAACAAAGGGAAAAAAGATTATGCAAATCTTTTATTTTTCTTCAGAAGTAGCAAGGCATGAAGTGCTGAAGGAGACACATGAGAGAAGAGGTGAAGGAGAATCATTTGCAATCAGGATGGTCTCAAATGTAAAGGATGGAGCGGATCTGCCACTGAAGGGAGATCTCTCCTGATGAAGAGCTTCTTAAAAATTACTTTGAGGCTGTGTTGTTCATCGGGGAATTTTGCAAAGAAAGGGACAAATGACATACCCCTCACAGGCTATAATTTCACTGCAGAGGTAAGATAAGGGCAGAACTGCTGCAAAAGCGTGCCTGGAAAATCGCAGAGGTGCACTCTGCTATTTTACAACAGATACTGCTTTTTTAAAAATTATTATTTGTTGAATCATATCCCAGATGAACAAGCAGAGTCCGAGTCCTCCCCCTGGTGGCAGGTAAAGAAAGATGTAGCAGTGATTTTTTACCGTCATGTCAATCTGAGGCTATAAATTAAACAATGACCATCAGACAGGACCTATTTTTTATTAGGTCAACTGATACAGTGGGGAAACATACAAACAAACAAAAAAAGAGGCAATTCTGCAAAAGAAATTCTTTTTCAGGGCTTACATAGAATTATTTACTTGAAGGCTGATACAACTTGAGAATAGCTGCCGAGTTCAATTTCATGGTTAATAGATTAAACAATCTGCAAGAGAAGCAGAGGATAAAACCTGTAGAATAACTTCTAGTAGCTGAGCAGGATAATTGTAATGTGCAATAATCCTATTATTTCCACTGAGTCCTTGTATTTTAGAGCCAAATTGAGTTTTGGTGTCTAAAATCCCTTAAAGGCAGACTGGTCTGGAAAGTAAAATTCGTAACACTACTGAGTTATAACTTGTCTACTGAGTCCAGTATAAATGGACTCAGTAGACAAGTTGGGTTTATTGCATCCAACCATTTTCCCCAACTAATGTCCTCAGATGGCTCTTAGAAAATTATCTGTAGAAAATTACCTGTGTTAGTTATGGGAAGTTGGGGTAAATGCCTTTTGGATAGATATTTTTTCTTTAGATGGCTAGTCTGGTGGATGAGGGGGGAGCAGTAGGTGGTAGTTATTTTGGCTTTACTAAGGCTTTTGACCCTGTCTCCCATAGCATCCTCATGGACAAACTGATGAAACACAACCTAAATAAATAGGCAGGTCCTCACAGGTGGATGGAAAACTGGCAGAACCGCTGGGCTGACTGGGGATTTTCACTAGTGGTGTACCCCTGGGGTGGTTAATTTAACACCTTCATTAACAAAATTCCCCTCTCCGCAAACTGGCAGATGCTACAAAACTGGGGAAGAGTAGTTGGTAACCAGATGGCTGTACTGCCATTCAGAAGGACCTCAACAGGCTGGAGAAATGGGAAGAAAGTTCAAGAAAGGGCAATACAAAAGCCCTTCACCTGGGGAGGAATAACCTGTGCACCAGTACAGGCTGGGGCTGACAGTCTGGAAAGCAGCTTTGCAGAGGAGGACATGGGAGTCCAGGTGAATGGACGGACCATGAGCCAGCAATGCGCTCTTGTGGCAAAGGCAGCCAACAGCACCATGGCTGCACTAGGAAAACTTACCAGCTAGTCAAGAAAAGGTGATTTCCACCCCCTCCTTTTTCTTTTAATTTCTAGTAGAGGAACAATAGGTATTATCCTGCCCTCAACAGTGTAGGTAGTAAAAGAATGGCCGAACTGTAAGTGCACAGAAAAACAACTGTTGTATTTTAGCTTTAAAAAGGAGAAACCTTCAGCTATGACATTCAACAGTAATAACCACTGCTTCATAAACAAAAGTATATTCCCCCATCCTTAAGACCAGAAAGCTATGCCCTTTACCAGAAAACACTGTCTGCATGCTTACGTTTAAAAAGGTTTAATTTTTCACCCTGGTACAAAAATACAGTACAATGTGATGGCAAGGCATCCGCCAAAAAACATTCCAAGAATAAAAGGGGAAACCCCATAAAGCTTCAACATAACCCACCCTCACTTCATAAAACAATCAAAAGGTGAGTGCACAATAAAGAAGTAAAATTGCTGCCCAAAGGCAAACACAGATGAATCACACACAGTTTTACACAGAAATCTGTTTGCAGAGCTAATAATTTCACATGCTACTTGGACATTCATGAAATTTATTCTACGTGGCTTAGTGGCAGAATTTATGGTTTGGGATGTCTAAAAAACACCTGACCCAGGAACACACCCCATTCATAGGAGTCCCCAGTAAAAACAATGGGATCACATAATACCAGTGAGAAATGAGGGATCCAACCCTGATTGAATGTCAAAATGTTGGTTACTTCTCATTTTTCCAGTCACATCATTCGTCTTCAGATGTTTTGCCCTACACCCTTCCCTTTTAACACCAAATATTAGTGTGTTTGCCCATTACCTAGTTGCAAATAACCATTACAGTACAAAGTGCCAGGCAGAGGAGAGAGAACGCTGTAACTGATGCATGTGTGTGAACTCCAAACAGGGTTTTAACCTAACATTGTTGACAGGAGAATGATGTCCCTCCAGTGCATCTACATTCTTGGTCTGTTTCATCGTTTCCTTTTTGACTTTCGAAGTGATGGAAAAGCATCATTCAGTGTATTCATCATTATAGTTCATCTCCCAGGTGTTTTTGTTTGTAAGCATCACCTGTTAGCTTCTCTTGAGCCTCCTTCATCCCATGGACAACTAAAAGATTAGATAGAGACAAACCAACTATTAAACTCAAGATGAAAACATCAAGGTGGACTGGTAAAGAAAGGATTTTAAAACAACAGAGTTACAGAATGTATATCTACAGATTAATCTGTGGGGGAAAGAAAAAAAGCCAGTTCTGTGCCCTTTTCCCAACTATCTGTAGCTGGATCTTGTGAATTGCAGGATTTTCCATGCCACAGCTGGAGACCAAGTTTAGGTCCTACAGACATTAGGGAGCTATTAAGGTGACTCATGATGCTAAATATGGTTCCTCAGAGCACAAGAGAACCACTCACTCACACCGTATCTCACAGCTCCCAGCTACGCTGTAAGGTATCATAATTTTCTCCACTCAAAAGTGAAGTGAGCCCCTTGCTCAGGACACACACAGAGCTTCACCTCACTAAAAATGCACTTCAGGCTCCTTTACACATACCTTGATCAGCATTGGTGTAGAAATACTTGTAGCTGGGGTTTCCTTTCCCATTTATGATTTCTGGGTGGACTTTTCCAGTGGGGTCTGTGAAACAAGAAACCAAACCAGGAAATTTAGGTGGTAACAGTAAGAACAGAAGCCTGGGAGTAGATAGGACAGGTCTGGATGTCTTACCCATGAAAAGGATTCTGGGAATATAGCCTCCATCAGGACTAAAGGCTTCATCCTTTGGCTCTTCATCATCCTACCAAAGCAAGACAGAAGAAAGGGAACATATTAGCAAGATATCTAACAAAACACAGCACTCATTTTAAAAGAAACAAGCTATTTCCTTCAGATTCCATTTACTCTGAGCAATTTACATCTTGAACAGCCACTAGGTAACTGCAGCATCTTCCACTGTCGAAGAAAAGAAAGTTATTTTTACCTAAACAAGCATAATTTGTGAAAATAATCGCACTGTTTTTCTGCTCTGTCAATTTGCATTAAATGCTCCACTTTGGTGTAGGAATGTTTGATGTTTCATGGGAGAATGAATATAAATTACTGTGGCAATGGAATGGCACGAGGTGCAGATTGTTAAAGAGACAGTGGCACAGAGCCACGTTTATAAACACAATATAAATAACCACAATGAAGAAAATTCTTTTTAAAACAATCAGCTGTATCAATCAATCCCAAATAGCTATTCAGGAGTGCAGGATTTAGGAGGCACACAAACAGGATGCAACCAACTAAGTAGGATTCCTAATGCTTAATTTCTAGGCAGTAACATGGATACAAATCAGAGAGCAGCCTACCTCAAGGTTGACCATAACAAAATTATGGGCAAGTTCAGAGATCTCCTTGGATTCAGCAAACTTTGGCTTTAAAGCTAATTAAAGGGGGGAAAAAAGAGAGGTGTGTAAAGGCAGCGGAAAAGATTTCAGGTTTTCAGGTCAGCATCAAAATCTCAACTTCATTCTTCCCTCTGGAGAGCTGGTACTTTTCAAAAAGCTGTGAGTAACTGCACTCTGTGTGTCAGACCACTCACACCAGCCTCAGAACAGTAGGTAACTGAAGCAGTCTTTGCTGGGCAGCCATGTGATGAAGCCTGGCCAACAGACATACGCAGTCATAGTTGAACCAAAGGGATAGAAGCAAAAAGCTAGCTTGCTGCAGCCCACTATTCTCACTCAACTAGCCCATCCTCTGAGTTTAGCCATTATGCCCAGCTTGTTCGTTTGCAATACTGAAAGAGACAAAGAACCACCAGCTGAAAGTAAGGGAATTTACACTGAACTCATAAAGATCACTCACTCTGTTCCAATTCTTATAGCCAACTGCAGAAGAAATTGCAGGCACTACAGAAATGCTACAGAAAAGCTACTATAAATAGCTACACTGCTAATGCAAAGTTCATGTTTCTCATGGTTACATGATCTGTATACAAAAGTTTGTTTCAGCAAGTTCTGGTATTAAATACACTTACCTTTGCATGCTCCACACCAAGACTTGTGAATGATAACCATAAGAGGCAAACCACTAAAAAAAAAAAAGGAAAACTGTCAAAAAAAAGCTTAAGAGTTCAGCCTCCAAACTGACCTCTATTACATATACATGTTAACAGTCAAGACTTTTACAAAAGCTAAATGTAAGAGAGAACTAAGAGAGATGTAAAGAGAGTCTGTTGTATGCTAAGGTTATCTCACAAAAAGTTTCCCCTATCATAAAACATATATAATAATAATTTATGATAACTGCCAGACTGTAACTGCTCATGTAGAAGAGGGGACTTTCCCTTAGGAAGATTTGCTCTCACTAGTTTATATTTATCATGTCATTTCCTTACTGGAAATGGTTAGTGACACCAGCTGTTTGGAAGATCTCAGGATGGATGTGGCCACTTAAGACAATCCAGTGGATGACAGGCACACATCCACCCTTCTCCCCACTATGGTGCATGTTTCCCTCACCTCCTGTGACTAAGACCCTCCACTGAACAATGATCACACACAAGCAGCCAGCAAACCCTCCGGCAGCCAGGCTAGTTTCCTACCTGTTGGTATGCTGAAACAAATCTGTGACAAGTGCCAGGACCGAGAAAGACCAGGGGCCTGTGTGGAACTGTGGTCTCCATAAAGTGCAATGCAAAAGGACCAGTTATTCTTCACAGAATCACAGAATTTTTGGGGTTGGAAGGGACCTCCAGAGATCGAGTCCAACCCCCCTGCCACAGCAGGTTCCCTAGAACAGGTTGCACAGGTCAGTGTCCAGACAGGTCTTGAATATCTCCAGAGGAGACTCCACACCCCCCTGGGCAGCCTGTCCCAGGGCTCTGTCACCCTCACTGTGAAAAAGTTCTGCATATTGGTTATTCTGTCTCTTCCCAAATAATTCACATGACCTTTACTACCTATCTTACCCAGAGGTTAAGTTTCCATTGCTCTGAGATACATTTCACTTCACCTTGTTCTTTAAAAAGCCCTTCAGTGTTTCACCTTCTGACAAAGTCTAGCTTACCAAGCCCAACTTCACTAAGCTCCTTTATAACATATTCAGGCTGCATTATGTGATTAGACAAAGAGGCCTTAAGAACATTACACATTCCACGTATTTCCTGTTGTTAGTGCTGGTGATCCAATTAGTCTACCACTTCACTGCTCCTGACTATTTAGCATTAATTTTACCTTTCTAACAAGAAAAGTGATACAACTACCGTTTTGTAGCTGTTGAGCACATCCAGGTAGTACAACACTTACTGCCACACTCTGGAATGTGGAATTCCTTACCAACACTTCCATTGTTTCTATCATCCAACAGCTGAAAGCTGACTAGGGCAATAGAAAAGACTAAGAACACAACATTGTGAATCTCATCCCTTTTTTCTTACCAATAAACCCATTAAGATATGGAATAATACCCAAGGGAAGCTGGTAATAGTGACATAGCTTCCAAAAGAGTAAGAACAGCCTAAAACTAGGTTAAAGAAAGGAAGGAATATACAGCAAAACTACTATATAGATACATCTTTCAGGATATGCCAAGCAAAGCAAACTGCAAGCTTTCTGCTACTGTGAACTCCTGTCACCACATTAGGGGTTAAAAATAAAATTTTCACACAGAAACTACAAACACCTAATTGCAGCAACTGTATTAATTACTAGCTGAACTGATATATGAGTTTTTCTGTAGCTGTAGATAGATACTAAAGGAAATCTCTACTTAGCAGAATCCAGCTAAGGCCTTCAGAACCAGGGAAGGGTGGAGAGGAAGCTGTTAACATTTAGAGTAGTTCAAACAGCGCTCTGCTGTTTACAGCTAACTGGTCTTATTATCTTTACATAGGACTCTGTTTGCATTAACGAGCAAGAATACACAGTTCCCTAGTAAAGTTTGTATTGCATCAGCACCCTGATGATAAAACCCCCACTTTTTTCCCCATTGCTTTTCCATACAGTACATGATTTTGCCTCTTTCTTGAGGAGAGGCTGACTTAAGTCTGGAAATACTGTTCTTATCACCAAGGATCTGTGCTTTATGTTGGAAGATTTCAATCATCTGGTAATCAGTACAGTAACACACTTTTTTAATGTTAAAGAGAAAATTTCAAAGCAAATTTTAAATGGAAGCGAACAGTTGTGAAATACCAACTTTTAGTGAGAACTCACAGAAGTTTTCAGATACTGAATGTGTTCTTTTAGCTTTATTCTCTTCACTTGGTCTGATAAAATAAACTTAATTGCATCAAAACATTTTTGTAGTAATTTCTCAGTTCTGCAATGCATAAATCCACCTAGCAGCCAGTACGTCTGATAAACAGCCACTGTAACTGAAGTGCCCCTTCCTGCCCTACTTCACCATTTCCTCCCAAGTAGTGCTACACATACAATTAAAAAAAGCCCCACAATTTAATAAAATGAGGGATGACACATCCAACAGAAAGCAAAAAGTTTATATAAGAAAAAAATGAAATTATTTGAAACCAAGTGCAAAACTAAGTTACCCATCGCAGCTGGTACAGACTTAGGGGAGAGTTTCACCCAGACTGACACTGTCATTTTAGCTCATTTTTTCCTATGAGAGCACTCATTCTTAAACTATTAGTGTTTTTGAAGACTTTTAATGATGACCTTGCAGAGAAAAGTCTCAGTGAGCTATTTCAATAAAACAGTTCTGCAGATAAATTAAGACTTCACTCCACTGAAGGCACACATTTTATTGTTAAACCTGAAACAGAGAGGTTTGAGTTTGCTAAGCCACCACCCTTCTGTAGTGCAGAGTTTGCAATCCATCTCTTGGGTTCAGTAGGTTTTTTTCAAACAGTCATATCCTAGAGATATAGCCTGTTCCAGTTCTGGACCTGAAGTCTTTTCTGCAAATTGACATTATCTGGAGACAGCATTGGAAAAGCAATTATCTTATTCAAGATATATATATATGCCAATGCAGAGGAGACAAGTTTTCCCTATTTTTGGGGCTTTCATGTTCAGATAATATTTGATAACAGGGGTTTATGTCTCCATAGGAGACTTTGCTTGCTTGGAGATGCAACAGTAGCCCTCCTTTTCAGAGGATG
This sequence comes from Gallinula chloropus, assembly GCF_964237585.1. Classification (NCBI taxonomy): domain Eukaryota; kingdom Metazoa; phylum Chordata; class Aves; order Gruiformes; family Rallidae; genus Gallinula; species Gallinula chloropus. Next base: position 6,747,639 of record NC_140091.1, on the reverse strand, counting down.
CAAGTGGGTAGAATGCGGGGGTGACGGAACAGTATCCCTACAGATCCTCTGAGCAATAGAGCTTGCTCAGCTGCTGCAGTGACATGGCATCCATCTTCCCAGGGTTGCTGTTGCCCCATGATTTATTCAGCAATAGGTGGGACCCAAGCTCCATGGGGTCTGTGGCTGGAAGGCATGTTCAGACTGTCACGAGTACTTCAGGACCGGACCACGTCCACTGCTGCGCGTGGCACAGGTGGCGGGGCTCACTGGATGCTGCGGCTCAGGTACTGCAGGAACATGCTGGCCAGCTGGGGCAAGTTTTCATCACTGGGCTGCATCTTGGTGTAGCTGATAAACTGCCTCCGCAGACGGCTCAGCTCGGCCATGCTCACGGGCCGGTTCAGCACCAGCCCTTCAGCGACGCCGGGGACCCGGACCACCTCCCCGGGCTGCGCCCCGCTCCTCTGGGCGGCCATGACAGCAGCCAGCACCTCCTGGGTGACGCGGTCGAGGTGGTGGAGGAAGCTGGTGGACTGCAGGGGCTGGGTGCGGGTGGCGCGGTGCGGCGGCGGCGGGGCGCTCTCGAAGAGGGCGGCGCGGATGTCGTCCAGCGGCAGCGGCTCCTCCCCGTGCACCGTGAAGAGCGGCCGGTCCCAGCGATTACACGGGTCGGGGGCCTCGAAGGGCGGCTCGTCGGGGCGGCCCGGGCCGCCCGCGCAGTGCAGGAGGCAGCGCGCCGTGCCCGCCTGCCGCGCTGTGCAGTACAGCTCGTAGCGGATGCTCCGCACCTCGTTGCCCGCGTCCACGATCACCACGTCCCGCCGGCTCAGCAGCCGCTCCACCTCGGCCCGCAGCGCCGACCGCCCGCCCTCCGCCTCGGCCACGACGTGCACCTGCCGCTCCGGCCCGCCCAGCGCCGCCCGCAGCTCCGCGGCCCGCCGGCTCTTGCCGCTGCCCGGCCGCCCGCACAGCACTACCAGCGGCATCCTACCGTCGCGCCCACCTCACCGTCGCCCTGACCCGGACGGCGATAGCGACTGCTTCCGCTCGGGTCACCCACCCGCCCCCGTCGCCCGGGCAACCCCGGTTCTGCGCCGGATCCGCCCTGGCGTGAGGCTCCCGCCGTGCCGCCGGCAGCCGCGGATATCCACCCTCTCCCGGAGCGCCTCGCAGCCCCCGCTCCTTCCCGGGCTCGGGGCAGTGCCTGAGGCGGCTCAGGGGCGGCGGGGGAATCGCCTGTCTCCCGGACACGTCCGGCACTGGGTCGCTGTCCCGTTTAAAGGCGCGATCGGACTACGGTTGTTGCCAAAAGGCAGCCAGTGGCCGCATGAACACTGGATCCCCACCCTCACCGACAAGGAACTCAAAAGCACGATGCCTCCAGCATCTCAGACACATCCAGATTGTACTATTTATATTTACAGTCTAATTTAACGCCTTGAAAGTCCCTAGCCCACTTGCTCTGATGCATCTCACTTGCTGCACAACGGACAACTCTGTATAACTTAATGTCCTGACTTCAGGCCAGGCTTGGAACAAAAATCTGCTTTTTGGGTTTTCTTACCTTCTTTTTGGTTGTCTTTTGGTTTTATTTTTGCCACACCTGCAGTTGGCTAACACTCAGCTGCTGCTGAACTCAAATCAATAGGTCAGCATTTTGCTCCAGCAAGGAAAGGAGAGATGCACTATGCCCATCCCTTGCTCCGGGGCTGCTGCTGAGCAGAAAAGCTCATCCTGCCTAAACCTCATGGTAAAGTTCATTTAATTAGACTGATGTGATTAAACCTGGGTGGTGCCTCAGCAAAGTTAACTCTCCAAACAACTACAGGGATCTGAAGTCTCCTAAACCACTTTCTTGTTTGTTAATAATTTTTATGTAGTTAAATTAGGGATTTATACAGAATCTTTGTGAATGCTTTTAAAGACACTTGTCGGTCTTAAAGCTAGGTAACATACCTGGCTGCTGCCTCTTTCTTCCCATCTTCTAGTGTTCTCCAATGAATGTGATCTCCAAAACCTGCCAGAGAGAAGGGTTTATAAATGCTGCATAATTTAACATGTCAAATAACAGATGAAAATTGCCCAACTCTTAAGAATATTTTCAACTCATCTTACATATTTTTAAAGCAAGCTCTAATCCCCCAGTCCTTGAAAGACTTCTGCAAATATTCACAACCTACATAATCTTATGAGGAATCCCACTGAAATTAATGAATAAAAACATATCGTGTTAATTAATACTTTTATATATATGAAAATGGCACCAATATCCCCTAAACAGAGATTACAAATGATTACAATTACTTCTGATTATTCACTGTTCTTCTTCAATCTGTGATCATCTATTAACTGATTGGTGACAAACATGCCAGCTTTTGGGTTCCTAAATGCTAAAGTGAAATTTAAAAATTCATAGGCCAACATATGATCACTAAAACTATTATGCTACGTATTACTGCTGATGCTAATATCATCAAAGTGTGAGAAAGAATGCCATCACACACATTTCTGAATGTTACAGTGACTGAATGATGCAGGATACATTTTTATCCCTTACCCAGACAGCAAGTCTTGTTACGTCAGTTGAGGAATGAGTGAGCAAGCATACGTTTAAAAACTGCAAGGCAGGGATTGCCAGGTTTTTTGACCCTGTAGCCAACACAGCACTAATTCACATGGCCAAAAGCCACATGGAAAGCCCAGATGAAGGAGATCCAGGAACTGTTCATAAGGGAACTCCCCTGCAAGACCTCCTCAGAGATGCTGTGGTGTCAGTAACACTGGGCTGTGCTGGATGACCAAGCATCAGCCTCAGCTTGCCCCTTTCCAATGCTGAGGGTTTGGAGTGCCCAGAGTGCTGCAAGGGCAGATTTCAGGAGCTACACAGGGGTCAGGAGCCACAGGCTGTCCAGTGCTGACACAGGGGAAAGGGGACAATGTCTCCAGTACACAACTATGGCAAACAAGTTGGAGAAAGCCAAGACCAGTGTCAGCATAACCTCATGACAGGGGAGGCGGGAGAAGCGCCTCAGGCCCAGCATCCGGGAAGTTTGAGCTGTTGGCACAGTACTTTTATTACCTTATCTTCTCTCCTGATATGAACAACTGTGAACATATATGATGCAACACATCAAATATTTGATTGTGCTAGCAGTAAGGTGGGGATGCCTTGTCCACGTCCAACCACACACACACACATCAGCTACGGACAGACACAAGGCTACGTCTGCACCCAGCCAAACGCAGCAGAGCAAAAAACAGTTGGGTTAGCACATGCCACGTTTACTCAGAACATTGAGACGTCAACCATTTCATTCTAAGGCCAACATGTTAAAACAGGGAAAACCGCCTGTTGTCCTACCTAGGAAATGCTTTTTGAAAGCTTTTTCCTTTTTTTGTAACTAAAACCCACTTCGTGGTGAGCTTCCATATTTCAGAAGCATCGCACAACGCATGACAGTGTGTTTCTTTTCAATGAAAGTCATCTGATGCATTAGCTATAGAACAAAAGGGGAAGGTCTGGGATCCACACCGCAAAGCTTCGCTGTCATTGATCAAACCGCGTTACTCCCAGCCTTGAAATGGAGATCTGTCGCTAAAGCAGGCTGAAGCCAGGGGCTACCCAGGGGGAAGCTCGGGGCCCGGGCACACCCTGACCAAGCCAGGCATTAGACATGGCAATTACACACGGAGGCCTCGGCGGAGCCGAGGAGGTGAGGAGCGGCCAGGAAGGGAAAGGGAACCCGAGGGCGGGAGGGAAGAGCCATTCATCGCTTGCCAGGAGCCAGCGGAAGATGCCGGCAGAGACTGGGCAGGGCTCCCGGGGCACCTCAGCACCAGGCGGGACACTTGAGGGGCAGCGCCCACTCCCCTCCGGCCTCCGTCACGTCAAAGAGGGGCTTCTCGAAAGGGAAACCCGGTTGGGTTTAGCCGGAAAAGAACCACAGCGGCAAAGACCGCTCAAACACAAAGCTTTTAAGTCTAAAGACACCGCTCTCCCCACAAGCCCCGGCGAAGTGCGGCAGCAGCGCCGGGCCGGCCCGGCCTCCCCGCGCCCCTCTCCCCACCGCCCGGAGCCCTCCACCTCCGCGGCCCAGCCCCGGCACACCCATTCACAGCAATGACAAAAAGTTGAAAGCCCGAAGAAAACGTTTGCCTGACCCCTTCCGAGCCCTTCCGCGGCGGAGGCTGCGGCGGCCGCCAGCACCAGGCACAGGCAGATGGAGGCTGCCGCGGGCTGAGCCTTCATGGCGTCGGCGCGGGCAGCAGCGGCACCCCGAGTGCAGCCCCTAAACCTCCGAGACGGGACCGGGACGGGACCAGTTTAGGTGATTTTTTTTTCCCTCTCTCTTTTTTTTGTCTCCCTCCCCCCTTTTTTTTTTTTAAAGCCCAGGAAGTGATGCGAGGCGGATGTGGGCGGTGCGCCGCCCGTACCTCTAGTCTCGGAGGTGCCGGGGGAGGGTGGAAGGGACGAGGCTGCTGGGGGGATAGCTGTCCTCGGCCCTCTGACAGGGCGTTCAGCTGTTTTCCCCTCGATCAGACCAAGCAGGTAGCCGTAGGCCTCTGGGGCAGGAGCGCCTCAGTCACAGCGGGGCTCCAAAACGCAGAACAAAATGACGGGTTACACCGGCGGGAGCGGCCCCGCGGGGTGGGTGGGCTCCGGATTTCTTTTCTCCTCCCAAATAAACGCCGCTCTCAAGCGTCTCCCAGATGGTTGGAAAGATAAAACCGAGGGGAAGCACGCGTGTATGAAGCAGGGCTCGCCAAGGGGTCTGGCGCGCTAACTAGAGCTTGGTGACACGTTGGGATGCGACGCGTACGGTGCTGGAGGTACCCGGCACCGGAGACTACGACTCCCAGGAGGCACTGCGCGCAGCGCGCACGCTTCCCACGCCCCGCCTCTGCTGCTATGCAAATGCCACTCCGCGGCGCCACCAATCCGCGGGCGGGTTGGTGCCGTCACGTGGCGCGAAGCTTCCTTTCTCTGTGCGCCTCTCTTTCCTTCCTTGGCCGCCATCTTGTTATCACCGCGTGTTGGGCTGCGGAGGACCCGCTGCACTCAGGTGAGACCCTTCCCGTGGTCGCCGGCACGGCTCCGCCCGCGAGGTTTCCCCGTTACCCTGATGCCTCCCGGCGCGGAGCGGGCGGCGTGCGCGGTCGCTCTGCGCCGTTTTGCCGCCTTTCGCCGCGTTGGGCCGCGCCGGGGTCGCGGGCGCTGACCGTTCCTCACGGAGAGGGCCGGGGTGCGAGGCCGTGCGCCGGGGCGCGGTGTGGGTGGGGTCCGCGCCGGCTCGCAGTGGCCGGCTGGCTCCCCTCTGGGGCCGCGGTGCCCCGTCCGGGCGGGGTTGCCTTAGTTCCCAAGGGATGAGGCCTTGATTCCTTCCCGCTCCCCGTGCCTTGGGGGCGGCCGGCGAACCAGCCCTGCGGGCCTGAGGCGCTTTTCCCGCCTCCCCGGCGCAGCCCCTGTCCGTGGGGTGACCCTCCTGACGCTGCTGGGGCCTCGCCGGGTCCCTGCTCGCCCGCGGGAGGCCCGTCTCCCTCTCCGCATAGCTTCCCTGGCACGATGCAAGTGCAGAGGGGGTTTTCCCTCCATTCAGAGGATCGCTGCTTTCTTTTTGGGCGGAGCAGTGAAGTGCCTTCCCTGTGTTGGAAGGGTCGAGGTGATTTTCTATCCATTATAGATTTTACAGACTTTCCAGGCTTTAAAGGACCCACCTGACCAGTTGGAGAAGCTACTTGACTGACTTCCAGTCATTGAATTGAATGAATAGCTGCCAGAGGCTCGTATAGGAGATTTGTCAAGACATGAGGCTCCTTAGGTTTGGAGTTGGCTTATTAGTGAAAAGTATCAGATTTATTATTTGGAGTGATGTGATCAGTCTCTCCCTGGACTCTGTTAAAGGTGTTTTCCTAGAAGCACTTATGCTGTATGTGCTCATTTGGGTCAGTTCTGAGTCAGTACTTTAGTCAAATGGTTCCAGTGGTAAAGTAGCATACTTGAGAATTTACTTAGGGCCTCAGACTGATATAGAATCAAATGTCCTGTTGAATTGCTTCATGGTACAGACACTTCAGCTAAACAAGACTGCTGCTGGACCAATTTGTATTATTTAGATTGTATGACTTTGAAGTTTTTTATGTATGTTTGTTTGATGCTCTGATTTGGGAAACTTTCTGAGAGTTTAAAAATCCACTGCATTTTTAAGAGCGCTTTTTAAAGTGGAAGTCTTTTTAGTGATATTTTGATAGTTAAATAGTATTTGTATTTCATTCTTTAGACACAGCACTATGAACCAAGAAAAACTGGCCAAGCTTCAGGCACAGGTCCGAATAGGAGGAAAGGTAAGAAAACCACCAGAGATGCACCTTTCCTGTAATTTACAGTCTGAAGGAGAAACCTCTCTAACATTTGTTTTTCAAAACATAGGCTTTAGCTGATAGGTGGGAGGAAAAAACTCCACATGTTTGAGGCCTGAAAAATACAGGGGCTTGTGTGATCTGGAGTGCTACTTGAAATGCAGTTTCCTGCCAGTGCATGCTGCTGGATGAGTAGCTTCCAGTGTGCAAGCTTTCTTTTTAATTTGGTGACTCTTTGTGACCTCTGAAAGCTGAAGCTAGGCTTACCTGTTGGTTGTTCCAGTTCTGCCTTTCTGTTCTTCCCTGTTTGGGAGTTCCTCCTTTTGTGCCTGCTCCAGGGCTTACCTGACTCTTCACTGAGCTGTTCCTTTTTCTCTGAGCCAGCAGGTAGCTAAGATGCCAAAACAAAAAAGCATATAGTTTGTTCAGTGTGGGTGTTGATCTCATAACCATGGGCGGGGCTGTACAGAAGTTTGCAGAGCAGGAATTCCAAAATTGCTGTCTGTGGACCTGTGGTAGTTTAGCCCTGGCTGGAGGCCAAACGCCCACCAAAGTCAGTCTATTACTCCCCATCTTAGTTGGACAGGGGAGAAAACATATATTAAAAGGCTCAGGAGTCAAACTAAGGACAGGGAGAGATCACTCGATCATCAACAACGTGGGCAAAACAGACTCAACAAAGAGCGAAGAGGAGAGAAACTACCTAATTTATTATACTACACTACAAAGAACAATAAAATCGGAGTCAGGAGCATCTTAAAACACTTTCCCCCCACCACTCCTTTCTTAGCAGACTTTAGTCAGAATGCTGCTCCCTTCTTTCCTGCACCACCACCCCCTCCCCAGCCCCCGTTTGCAGCATGGGGGGAGGGCGGGGGGGGACAGGGACTGGGGAAAATGGGGTTCTCAGTAGCACCTTCACCCCCCCTCTCCATTCTAAGCAGACGTCCCTTTAGCCATGATCTTGCTCCCTTCTTCCCCCTGCTTGCAGTACAGGGGGGCAGGGACTGAGAAAAAATGGGGTTCTCGGTTACTTCTTCATGAGCTGTTTTCCTTTCCAGATCTTAAAACACCTCTAAGCTCCCTGCCCGCTCCCTTCTTAGCAGACTTCACTCTAGTCATGATTTCACTCCCTTCTTTCCCCTGTTCACAGCACGGGGGGGACAGGGACTGGGAGATGGGGGCTTCAGTCAGTCCCTTGCAAGTTGGTTTCCTTCTTGGCTGGTGGGGGCAGGGGAAGGGCATTCATTCCACACCCTCCCCCTGCTGCACTGTGGGGTCTCACCCACAGGAGACAGTCCTTCAGGAACTTATCCAGCGTGAGTCCTTTCCCACAGGGCTTTATCTCTTTATCACAATGTCTCATCAGTCCCAGTCCTCCACGGCTTGTAAGCCTCCCCCCAGCAAACCTGTCCTGACGCAAAACTCTCGCTCATCTCTGTCTTTGATTCACCTCATGGCTGCAAGTGCTGGCAGGGGCTTGTTCCAACGTAGGGTCACAGCATCTCCTCTATGTCTCCACCTGCTCCATCCAGCGTGGAGCTCCTCCACGGGCTGCAGGTGGGGTCTTGGCCTTTTCCATGGGTTTCTCCACGGGCTGAAGGGGCATCTTTGTCTCTGGCACCTGGGCTGCCTCCTCCCCACTCTGTTCCAGCCTTGGTGTCTGCACAGCTTGGTACATCTTTTAGCTCCCTTCTCCGGTGGCAAAATGCAGCTGCTTCCGGGTAGTTTTCTCCTATGTGTGATTCTCAGAGGCACTCGACTGTCTCATTGTTTATAGTTTAGGCTGGCAGAAAACTCTTAAGTGCTGCTTAAAGAAACCATCTCAGCAGCACAGCCTCACAAACTTCCAACAGGACCAGTTTAAAAATGCTGATTACTTGATTACAAAAGTGTGACTTTTTAAAATCGCCGTGCTTCATCTTGGAAAAAATAAAAGTTGTTGGGGAAAGTGTAGATAGTTTTAGTAGTGAATAACATTTTTATAGCCTAGCTTGTGGGAAGGGAAATACTGATGCAGTTTGGTGTCTTTTTGGTCTTTTACACTTAAGAAAGAGAAACTTGAGATTGAAACTAGCATTTAAGGCTACAGGTGCAGAGAAGTGAGTTGAAAAATACTTTTGACTGCAGAGTGCTCTGATAGCTTATAGAGTGCTTAGAGTGCAATATGACTGTAAACCCAAGTATTCTGAGATGTTGAGAGTAGCTGACTCTTGTGGCTTGGTTCTTTTCCAGGGAACAGCTCGCAGAAAGAAGAAGGTGGTGCACAGAACGGCTACAGCTGATGACAAAAAACTTCAGAGTTCCCTCAAAAAACTGGCAGTAAATAATATTGCTGGCATTGAAGAGGTATGGTGATAAGTCCTGTTTGAAATTAAATTCACTGTGGTGTTTTGGTGGTGGTTGGATTTTTTTAAAACAAATTTTCCCCTCAAAAGCATATAGGTCTAGTTTACTGATAGTTATTGTTGTCGTCTTTACATTAAAACATACCTACCTAGAGAAAGAAGGGAGCAAGTTCTGCTGGCCAAACACTGCTTATGGAAGCTAGTAAGCTGTTAGTAATGTGAGTCTTGCGTTCATTGCAAACAAAAACATCTCTTGATTCTTGCACTTGACTTTGCAAACTTGATTAACTAGTTTTAAAGAGAAGAGTAGCAAATGCACGCGTGTTGTGCAGGCACATCTGAAGCAAGGGTTGTGTGGTGCAGAATATAAAGAAAACCATGAAAATACCTGTAGGAAGAACTTAAAAATCAGAATTAGGTGCTTTTACTGTATGGAAATTACCAGAATTGTTTGTAGTAGTCACAGGAGATAACACCTTACAACGTGGTAAAGACTGCAGAAGCAGCTTCTGTGAGAGTGTCAGAAGGAGTATGAAGAGTTCAGATATCTCTTGAATGTGTCTGTTTTACAGGTAGAATGTATGAAGTGAAACATTGATGTTTTCCATAACATTGTAGAGAGCGATGCTCATACGTGGGAGGAGGAGGAGGTCATGTTCCTTCATCATGAACTCAATATTTATGTAGTACTTTGCTAAAGAAGCATAATATTTAAGCTATGATTAATTAATTTAAGCAGGATTGCAAGGTGCCTCCAGAGGTCACTTAGTGCATATCTCTCTTCCAAAGGCAAGTACAGATTCAGTGTAGAAGCCTGGTTTGCCTTAAGTTTTCATCTTTCTGCTGCATTTCAAAATCAGTTTGTCTACTTAAGTTTGATATGTATATTCTGAGCTACGCGAACCCCAAAAAAGACACAGTTCTTGGGGGGTTGTTTGTTGGTTTGGTTAGTTAGGTTAGGTGTTTTTTTTCACCTACAGAGCACAAGATCTTTATTCAGATATAGTTAATAAGATTTTACATGTCTTGATGAGAAGGAAGATAATGCAGTGTGCTTCTATCTAGATAGCAAGGTGTATAATTACAGGGTGAACTTTGTGTAGATAGGATTTGGTGAGATTAGTAATATTGAATGAAATGTTCATGAGTCTTGGGGTGACTGTGCTTGAAACCTTTACCACTTTCCCATGTGCAAAGGACAGCACAAACTTAAGTTTTGCAGGAAAGCCACACACCTGATTTTCATGTTCAGAACATTTTGAACTGTGCTGTTGTCTGAAGACTGATACTATATCTCTTTAGTTCCCCAAATGTCTGTTTCCTCATTGCAACTTCTACTAAAAACAATACTTAGGATTTTTGGTTGGTTGGATGGGTAGGACACATTTCCCTTTTTCCAGGCAAAATTATTTTCCGTAAAAGCAAAGCTTTTAGCCATGCCCAGAACACAAACCTTTTTAACTTTCCATTCTGTCTCCCTTTAAGTTAAACATAAAATGAACCCCATAAAAATATGCCAGTATAAACTTTGTCAGTGGGAGCAAAGCAGGCTGCTCTACTGGCTGTAAAACCTAGTTCTTAGTGACCAGGGAAGGGGAAGAGAGCAGGATCACTGTATGATGTCTTTAGTTGTAAAAGAGTCACCATGGAATTGCTGCATTGGGAAGGCGCAGAAGCCTGTTCCAGTGCAGTTGGTACGTACACCTCCAGTTCACTGTGTATGTGCAGGAAGCATCCTTGCTTGTGCAGCTTCAGCAAGTAGGCCAGATTGTGAGGCTTGTGCCTTTGCCAACTCTGCTGCAGAAACAATAGCGTTTTCCTGACAGGTGACAGATAGCTGTGAACAGTGAGGCCTTAAACTCATGTGGAAAGGCTTTTCGTTTAGGGGTTTTTGTCTAAAGAGCTACCACAGAACTGAAAGGTTTGGGTTTTTCTACCCTAGACTGTCCTGATATTAACTCGTGTATGCCTTACATGAAGTTTAATAACTTGTCTATGTCTTTTGCCGTTGTTAAAAATGTTACCATACAGTCCATGTATAATCCTTGCATATTTATTACTTAGAATTTAGATAAATGTATTTTATGAAGAAGTCATAGCTCTTAAATTCTACCTTATCATATAGTATGTATGAATCCACACTTTACCATTAATTTGTACTTTACCTCCAATTTAGGTGACGCTCCAAGTGCTTTTGTCACAGTTATACTATTGTCTAGGAAAAGTACTAGTTAATTTTATTTATATTATTATTTATATTATTTTTTAAGTCTAGATTTGAATTTATCATGCATGTCCAACAAGATGCTACAATGTTTTGTAAATATTATTGATATTTTTAAACAGGTGAACATGATAAAAGATGATGGAACAGTTATTCACTTCAACAACCCCAAGGTGCAAGCTTCCCTCTCTGCTAACACTTTTGCAATTACTGGTCATGCAGAGGCTAAACCGATCACAGAAATGCTTCCAGGCATCTTAAGCCAGCTTGGTGCTGACAGCTTAACAAGTCTCAGAAAGTTAGCTGAACAATTCCCAAGACAAGGTAGGTCTTTCTGGAACCTTTTATTGCTGATTTAAACGCATAAAGTAGTATAAGTTTTAACTGTGACTTAAAAAATGCTCAAAAGCCATGTGCGTTTGTGGAAATATATAGGGGTGGGAGAACAACCTTTTTTCCTTGGTTCAGTATCCTATATAGACAGGCCTTTGTTTAAAAACAAATCTGGTAAGTCAAACATGATGTGATTCCATGTGTACAACTGTGTATGACAAAATACTGAAGAAAAGAAGTTTCTATTAGGGAAAACCAAAAAGAACCTCTTGAGTATGAGAATCGGTTCTGTTCATACTAAACATAATTCTGCTGTGGATATCTTTTACTCTGTAATTCCTTTTGGAACTAAGGCTTTTAAAAATGAATTAAAAGATCTGAATAATTGAAAAAGGTTTTAATTTTATTATTTTAAAACCATGGGAGCATGTTACGTGTCTATATGTGGTATAACTATTACTGTAATTCTATGGTTAAGAAATGGAATCTGGAGAGAATCTCTTTTAGGATACCCTCTGAAGGGCAGCACTGTAGCATGTTTTGTAGAGGTCTCAACTCTTATCCCTAAGCAAGTTCGTAATTTAAGAGTAGATGGAAATTTATTCTTATGATAGTTTGTCATAAAACTAGAACATAAGACTACTTTAAACCATGCAAGTAATCAGCCTCATAGGAGTTTGTAAAAGCTTTCTTAGACTGCAGAAGTAGTAAACTTTTTACAAGTTGGATATTGGATATATCTTGTTGGATATTGCCAAAAACTAATTCTTAATATCAAGCCCAGGTGAAGTTATAGGTGAGAGAATTTTTCATTTGTATACTGTTTGTACTCTTACAGCCATAAAAAAAGCTGTAATTGGACATGTTGCAGTTGTAATATATTTTTCATCTCCAAATACAGACCTGTTGTAGTATTTTCAAGAAATAATTATTCGATTTTAATTTCTGCTGTTTCCTGGTCAGAGTTTAATTGTGAGGAAAGGATTTTTTTTCCTCCTTTACTAATACTTATATGTAAAGTAGATCTTAAAATGCAGGAAATGGATCATCATAAGCGTATTTATTTGATACAATTTCAGTACTAACTGTGCTTTATTTAGATAGCACAGGAAGACCAATGAGAGGAAGTACTTTCTTTTTTTCTTAAGTTCTTGCATTTCTCTAGATCACCTGTAGTATGTGCCAACTTCATGGCTTGCAGAATCCCAGGTCTGATGCAGGACCCTTGTTAAGGAATTATTTTCCTACACTTGTGGCCTCTTGGTAATTGAATTATATGTTGGTCCCTGATTCATACTATGTTATGGTTGCATTGAAACGTGTGCCTGCAGTTACAGGACTTTGGGTTATTTCTATATGTTGCAGTTTTGTGAGGCTGTGCTGCTATTACTTGGTCTTTTGCTAGCTCTGCCTTACAACCCCATGGTATTTGAAAATGGCTGTGCTAATACTTTGATATAACAATGTTTGCAAGTAGACCTTTTGGTCATGCTGGTTGCTCTTGATACCCAGTCATTTGTGTGCTGGTCATTACTTGGGTTGGGGAAAATGCTTCCTTTTTTCACCTGTATGTTACAGGGCTTATTTTGTTGTGTGGCTGCCCTGATTCCGTATAATGAGAACTCAGCACCAATTTCTTTTTACAGTGTTGGATAGCAAAGCGCCAAAATCTGAAGATATTGATGAAGAAGATGACGATGTCCCAGGTAGGCACATACACCCATACATATATAAGTATTTCAGTTCATGCATTTGAACATCTAACACTTCATGTGGCTGTTCTTCCCATTTGTTAAGGGAGGCTTCAGACACTGGGCAGCATTAAAACATGGATGACTTTGGATTCTGGCTTTTAGGGAAAAAAGTTTCCCTTGGGCAAATTGATTAATTCTGAAGTGAAAACAGATTTAAATACTGTTTTTAAAAGTTGAACAGGTGATATAAATGTCCACATAGGGTTTTAGGGCTGCAAAATGACATGATTGATACAGTCATCAGGTTGCCTTTAAATTAAGAGTCTAGGGTTGGGATTTTTATTTCTGTAGCAGAAGAGTTTCCTGGTGTACAAGGGTTAAAGGGTGCCTAACTTCAGGCATTCTTTCAAGAACACTGATGGCTCATAGCTCCACTGCAGCTAGTAGAGTACCTCTGAAAATCAGCTCTTAGTCACTTCATGTTTAAACTTTCAGTCATCTTAGTGTTCCTGCAGTTCTAGTTCTTCATGTATGTTCAAACAAATGCTTATTTTCTAAAGCCCTTTGAAATCTGCCCATAATAAATGGTATACATGAGTCTAGTTAAGAACTACTTAACCTTTCCTGTAATACATGCATTTGCATTAAACTTATGAAGATAATGGTACTTGCCATGACTGTACTAAATATCTTCATCTCTTTCAGATCTCGTAGAAAACTTTGATGAAGCATCAAAGAATGAAGCTAACTAAATCATTAATAGTTCTGGAAGCTGGCATGGACTAGATTTAAGAAATCAGCTATGTGGTTCCAAAGTTTTAAAGAAACAGAGAACATCATCTGTTACTAGTTCAGTAATATAAATATTTTGTATTTTTATGATGCTGTTTGTTCAGCATTTTCTGTCAGTTGATTTTGCATTTTGCACTTACTCCCAGGATCTACTCTTTTGGTCAAAAAGAAACGTCAGTGCAGTTTGAGGGGTGTGTGCATGTGCGTGTGTGTATGTGTGTGGGTGTACATATAGTGGAGAACAAATTGGAGAACACTTATTTAACCTTTTCCCCTTTTCCTTTGGAAGTAGAAATAAAATGAATCTTCATCATTGTTACTTTTTGATTATCACCAAATAGTGCACAGAAGGTAGTTAAGATTGAAATTTTGTCCACATTTGTGACCTGCAGGCATTACACCATTAAAAACTTGGGTTTAATGTGCTGTTAACTATTGTACTCGCAGATGTGTTTCGCATCCCCATTGAAACATACACATGATTATTTTCATCAATCTTATGCTGATCCCAGATGATGCTGAAGGCAAGCTGTTTTACCAGTTTGTTTGGTACCATAACCTTTCTAAAAAGAAAACTTGGTCTTAGAAAAGTGTGCTTGATTATTTTTTTTTTTAAACCTTTCTGAAATTTTTGTGTCTCTAACTTTTTTGAGACCAGCTGATGTTTGACTCCTTCCGTGTAGGTTTAGCAGTGTGTTCTCCTGTTGATTACGTAGAATATTTCCCATGTCAAAAAGAACACAAACACCTTGGTTCTCTACCATCAGGTCACTTCCTAAATTAGGACATCTAGTTGGTAACAGTCCAGTGCACCAATTTTGCACAGTAACAGAGTTTTGCTTGAAAAACTTCAAGCTGTTCTCTTGGCATGACTGCATTTACTAGCAGCTGGTGATCCACTGTCATTCTTATGGCACTAGAAATGAAACACACCGTGTGAGCAGCGTCTAAGGTGGGAGGAAAGAGTTGTTGACATTTTGCCTCGCTTCCTGCTGGGCAGTTTGTGCAATGACTGTCTCTAATGGGGTTATTTTACTTTATTTTTTTGCCTGTAACTTACCTTTGCCTATAACCTACCTCTAGGTTTGGTGTCATCTATGTAGTAGCTTCTTTAAAAACATGAAAACAAATGCTCCTCAGGCATAAGGAGGACATTGGGAGGTACTGTTGGTACAGTGCAGTATTTATGACCTTTCTTTGAAATGCTTAATGTGAACTCATTTTCTCAGAGGCTCTTTCAAGGTTCTTGATGTGATGTGCATTATGGTATAGTTAGACATCATTGTAACCTGCGTCAAGGGCAGCTGCGGCTTAAGAAAGCCGCTTTTGTTTTCCTTCTCCATCTGTCACTTAACTATGGCTTGAGTGGAACATATCAGCTTTTCACATAGGTTCATACGCTAGAGAACTGTAAGAGTACAAGGTAAGCAGTACCTGAGTTCTGGTGACATCATCATAGAGCCACGAAAGCAGAGCTGTAGTGGTTCGTCATCTGAACTCTTCAGTTTATTTTATAGGCTTTGTTCAGTTTTTCCTGTTATATTTTATATACTACATGGAACTTACAACAAAATAAAATAACAGTACAAAAGAGGAAATGCTCCCTCTGGTGTGTTGTCTCCTCCTCCCACCAGTGCTGGCTGAGGAAGAACAGGTGGATGCAGGAGCTGTCTCGGGCAGCGCTACATCCTTGCTGACAGTGACTGAGGAAGATGCAGGACTAGGGAGGATTCTGTTAGAGCTTTAGGATTTCACCCTCGTGTACACTCCTATTTTCCCTGTGGTGTTGAATGAAATTTGGGATTGTTGTGTGGTTAATCTTGAGTCAGCTGCGGTTGCGTTTGTTGCATCTTCATTAACAGTGTGCACAGGCACACTGAATTGCTGTTCTGCAAGCCCCAGACAGCAAATGAAGGGTACTAGGAAACAGGTATTTGCAGTGTTCTTCCATTTGCTGAAGGGGCATGAGTGAAGAGCGCTTCAAAGGAGCAACTGTACTGAGTTTATGTATGGAACACCCCCTCCCCAGAATACTAATCAGATACTGGAAGTTCGTGCTCATTGGTTGCTGATGAAGGAAGCATGTCAAAAGTAATTTTGTGAGAGATTAAGAGCATCAGAAATGATACTGCAAGTTTATATAGTTGAACTTTTGATTCCTACAAGTTACTCATCTTTGCTCTTGGTCATGACAATTCAGATGTTAAACCCTCACATTTTCCTCTGTTTGACAACCCGTAAACTAACTAAATATGCTAGCTTATGTAGTTATATTATCTTCAGTTTTTTCACTGTATCTGAAAACAGTCAACCACTTATGATTTGCTGCTGGAAATACTAGAGCTTATCAATCATTAAACTGATTTTAATTAAAAGTAACCCATCAAGGCTGTTGTGGGAAAAACTATTTTTCTTCTTACTTGAGTTACACCATGAATAATGTACATGCTTATGGAAATGCTAAGTTACTAAGCAGTTATGGGGAGTGTTGGTGTGATAAGCACTCACCACATGGAAGGTGAACGTTAAAATGTTCTTTGATTGTCTTGAAGCATGATAACCACTGTACTTGTGAAGCATTTGAGTTTACTTGCTCACTGCTTTAATGCTGTTGGCATACTCAAGATGCTAGTAATGGTATTGATGTATTAAAGATCTTGGCAGTGATTTGAAAAAAATAGGTGGAACAGAACGTATGTTGAAATATCTCTTGGATTCTATGTGAGAGAATCAAAACTGAATCTGTGAAAACAAAGAATTGAGAACTTGGCAGATGTGTAAGACATTGAACACTAGGCTTCCTGGTCTGACTGCTAGTAGATCTGTGTAGTTACCTAGTCTGCAGGTGAGAAGCCTGGGACTGGCTGGCAGGAGAGCAAGTCTAATAAACCTGTGGTCCTGGTGTATTTGCTCTGGAAGACAAAAGAACCCTGTCTTGTGTCTTGTGGATGGCAGTGATTACAATGCAGTCAGGGATGCTGGAGACTTGGTATTGAGTGCAGCAAAGGGATTTCTTAAGGATTTGCAGCTGAGTGTTGGTAGGGTGGAAGGAGTTGATGTAAAAATAATATTTAATATACAATACAGACCTTAGCGGGGGGGGAAAGGTTTGGGTAAGATTTTTCTTTTTATTTAGGAATACTTAAATAGTTCACAAGAGTGATAAGGATGGATTTATAACTGCTACTGAAGTTCTGCTGAAATATGTTGATAATTCATTAGTATTTGTCCACCTTCCATGGGAACTAAGAGTTGCTGTGAACTGTCTTCTGCCAGGATCTTGAAAAACAGGACTTCAGATTTGGTGTGTACAAAATGGAGCGCTGCAGGTCTTACAGATGATCCAGTTACTGAGCAGTTTATTGATTCACCAGTGTATTGCCATTTACTGGAAGGAACTGGAGAAGTTAAGACTGAGCAGTAAGTAAGTCTGTGCTGTGTGTAAGAGATGAGCTCTTGCCTCTACAGAGGAATGTCCCAGGGAGGATTCTCCAAAGCTTCCCTAGAATCGGACCGCACTGCTCAAGTCAGTAGGGATGTGTAGAGGCTGAGCAAACTGACTTGTAGGTGAAGGATTTCTTCCTCCAACCCTCCAAGTTAGTTTCCTTGTACTATCTGAAGATGATTCTGGCTTGTTCAACAAAGTGAACAGATGGATTGTTCTGGAGATCAGATTACACTAATCAAATGATCCATCTTCTGCACCTGGGCAAATGAAGTCATGCAGGACAGAACACCAACACACTAGTTAGAGCAAGTTCATGGAAATGACCACAGAAGTACAGGGAATGGTTAGTCACATTTAACTCTTTGCTTTTCTGTCAAGTAATGTTTTTTTATTTCCACCCCCTTTTAAAGACCAGTTTGCAGACACTGAAGAACTGAACGGATTTATTCAGAAATGTGGAGGCTACAGTGCCAGTCAAGGATTTGGGTAGCCAAGCAGATCAAGTGAAGAATCTCAATTCTGAAATGGGTCTTGCTGGTATGTTTGGTTACAAGCCTGGGTTTATGCCTACAGCAGGATTATTAGGAACTTAGCTTTTAATTCAGACTCTGGCACTGTGTAACTGGCAAGAAAACACAAACTCGTGCACCTTCCAGTGCCTTGGTTAGCCTTTACTTCAGGAGTAGTGCTCTACCTCCTTTAAGGATGTGGCATGTAAATTAATGAACACAAAGCCTGGATACTTCTTGAGAGAAAACACCTACGTCTTGCAAACAGTATAAAAAGCTAGTTAACTTGCACATGAGGAACATGTACAGTTTGGTGGGCTGTCAGTACTGTTAAACACCCCCTCACTAAACAACAGACCCACAGCTTGATCAGATGCCATTTTTCTTGGCAACCTGCTATCTGTCAGAGTCTCAAATATTAGGCAGCATTTGCTTGAACTTTGCCTTGCAGATGGATTTCATAACTGGTAAATTAGTTGTCTCCTGAAGAATAGATTATCTGCTCCTTTTGAGTTCTTGAAATTGTTTTTGAATAAAGTATCTATGGGAAGGTAGTAAATATTGAAACAAAAAAAATTATATTCTGAGGCTGTCTGACCTTTCAATGCACCTATCCCTGCTGAATAAAAGGAGCTATTGACCTCTTGCCCTTTTCTTGCAACATCTTTGCAGCAGCTATAGTAACTGCTTATGTCAAAAAGTAATACTAGGAAGTATTTTTAGTTTCTGTCTAATGCAACTTAGCTGACAAGAAGAGCCAGTGCTGTGTGACCAGTTTTCAACAGACATTGGGAAATATGGCACAAACTGTATTTTGAGAATATCAGATGTCATTTTCAGGCCATGTGTGAAGCTGGAAATTTCCAAGCGATGCAAATTATTGCCAGACATAGGTAAGTGAAGACTTAAAAACTCAACAGGTTGTCAGCGGGATACCAGACCTTTGCACACCAAGTATATGTGTCCTCCTTGGAAGACCCTCACTAGTCTCAGGCTTCCCTGCCACCAAGGGAGAGCCTTCCCTTAGTGTTCCCAGGCACCTCCAGTAGCTGCTGTATAAGGTAACCTGGAGCAGTTTGCTCCTCTGGCTGTAAATGACTTTTTGTAGAGCTAGTTTTTGGATGGGTTCCTTGCTCAGGCTGACCATGCAGTTGTATGTACTAGTGCTGGTGCATGCAGAAAGCGTGACTGCATCCCCTCCTACAGCTTGCTTCAGCTGGCTTAGCCAGCTTGTGAAACTGCATCCTGAGCTGTGCTGGCAGCGTGTGAGCCCGCAGGTCCCACAGTTTGTTTTGCAGAGGAAGCTGTAGCCTTTTTTGGGCAGGCCTGATAGACACGATCATCTTGTAAACCTGCCTTGCAGACTGAACAGGCCTTGTAATGCTGCTGCTGCTTGCGCTGCTTCTGCTTGCTCTGCTGCTGGGGCTTGGTTGGCATGACAGTGTGGGGGATCTTGTGCTGCTGCTGTCAGGGTCATACTGAGTTTGGGAAGAAGGGAAGGGGTTGGCATATTGATCCCTTGGGCAACTGATTGGTCAGATACTGTGACTTGTAGCTTGGGTTAAAACTTCTTAATTGTGAATTAGGGGTTCAGTACAGTTCACTGTGCCTTGTGAGGCACAGGCATTGCCTGCACTGTGGGCTGGCAAGCACACTGGTGTGTGGTTCCCACAGCCACTGTCTGAGCCAGCCATCCCACTGCTCTGCAGCTGCATGGCCCCCAAACAGCCTCCCCCTGAAAGCCCCTTTTGCGTATCTCTTCAGATGAACAGTGGGGTTTTTTTATTGATTTTTTTTTACCAAGCTCCTGAATTTTTAATTCACGCTGGTTTCTTGCTCGCTGAAAATCTCAGTAAGTAACTTAGAAAGTAAACTTGAACAAGGACTTTTCTGTGACAAGTCCTTGTTTCAGCTGGTTTCTGACACACAGTGTTTAACTGAAAATAGCTGTAGCTTGCTTACAGCATTTTTACAGTCTCCAGGGAGTAATGATGCAACCAGAGTTTCTTTTCTGTTCGTTTTGAAACATTTGCTCTATTGCTGAAGACTTTGATCTTCTCTGTTTGACTGGCAGTTGTAATTAGCGATGGCTTGAATTTTTGCATGTTTCTGGAAAAAAGCAAATAAGGCCTCAAATAATTTTTACTGAAAACAAGGATTTCTTCCCCTGTTCTAAGCTTTCCACAGCCTGCTTCCTCAGCTTGACTGAAAGACATCAGGTTTTCTCATAACCTGCTACTGGATATTTGAGTATTTTGCTGAGACTTCTGTTTTGACATGAAAGTGATGTGATTTTTCTGAAAATGAGGGAATGTGTTACGTTTTCTAGTCTTTATTACTTTTCTCAGCCACCTGATTTCTCACTTAATGTAAATTATTAACTTTTGAACACCAGGGATGTTATCTATATCTTTTCTCCTGCCCTTTGAGTTGCAGAGTTGGTTTCATTTGTGGTGTGCACGAAGAAATCACGTTGGCCACTTCCAGCCCAGAAATCGTAATAGTTTATCCCATTACGTGGTGATTTTCCACCTCAGTTTTCCGAAGAACCTTGAAATGGGTTTTCTGTAGAAATATTCCATCCACTCGTTTTCTCTTAAAGGCTTACAGTCAAATTGGAAGGGCTAATCTAGCTATTTTTTCTAGTGGTATGTGTGTTCTATCCTAAGCGTTAGAGGATTTTTGTAGTGCAGTCTGGGTCACCAAGAACTTGATGACTTTGAACGGGATCCCTTGTTCTTTGGGACCAAGCAGAGATACTTCACTAGCATCTTAACTGACAGAAACTCTTCTATGAGGATTTAAATCTGCACAAGCACTCCATGAGTTTGCAGTCAGCGGCGATAGATTTAGATGTCTTTATTACCCACACTTCCTCAATGGCTCACAGTCCCATCATGAGGAATGTATACCAAGTGCATCTTCCTTTGTGATGGCTGGCTTTGCCATCTTCCTTTCTCTATAGCTGTTGTAAGAAAGAGAGCTTTTGAATTTGGGCTGCCTAACATCACAGTATACTAATACATCTAAACATCTTGGGCCAAAGGCCCAAGTTGGTTTGGGACAGCCAGAATTTGTCAGGAAGGAACTAATGAACTTGTAGCTACGTTACTAAAGTCTGCAAGTGAACAAGACTTCACTTCATTGAATAAATATGACAACAAATTATTGTTACGTTTCTCTGCTGAGATGTTAATGTGTCAAAATTTGTATGAGATGTTCTTCAGTTCAATTTTTGCCCTTCTATGTTAATTCTTAGATAAGCCAAGATGAGAGAGGTGATTACATACTTGTTCTTAATTAGTCTTACCCTTGTAAGCAGTGCCATAATAAAATTGCTGTGGGAGGTCTTACATGCGTTGCCTACTTACAGAATAAAACCAAGCGGTATCAATTATTAGTACCATAGTTAAGTAATCCTTTTAAAGCAAAAATTTTGTTCAGGTTTTGTATTTTGAAGATTTGTTAAAAGCAAGATAAAGGACAGATGTCTAAGATGCCTACCAATTTCTTTCTCTCCACCTCAAGAAAGCAGTTCCCTACTGCATGTACTATTATTTACTGTGGCCTGTTGGCTAATATGTGCTTAATCCTGTATCCTAGTCCAAGTTGTTTTGCAAGGGTTCTGGCAGTTTGAAATGGAGTACCAACCTTTTTTAGCACACTCAAAACATTCAGCTGACTCACTTCTGAGTGATAAACCTGAACAACTTGCAGAAATCTCCCTGAGTTGTTGAGGAAATAGCTGGTCAGGGCTCTCCAAGTGCTCTGACTCACAGCGCTCCGCAAAATCTCAATCATGTGATTTAGCAAGGCATTAATAAGCCTTTTTGCTTTGTGGTTTGTTGTTTTAATTTTTTTTATATAGACTTAATTACATGCAGTGAAGCAATGTCCTTTTGCTTGAGCAGGGAGTTGCCCCGCTACTGTGAAGTCAAAACATTGCTAGGAGAGCAGGAGTGTTCAAGCAGAGCCATGGAGTTCGTGGGACGAGCGGAATGTGTACTCGTGACCCTCCTCTCTGCACAAGTAGACTTCCTGGGATAGTGGTGGGGTGTGTCTGTGACGGTAAGACTATTGATTCCCTGTTTGCAATCACTGATGATTTAATAAATTACATGATCAAGATCAGTGTCTGGCCCTTTTCTCTTTGCCTTTTCCCCCTCATATGTACTAGAGAAAAAGAAACGAACTAATGGGAAAGAGGGTACAACCTGCTTGAAATAATGATCTGTATTCAGCAAGGAGATTTTTTTACATAACACCAATGGCATTATTGCTTCTTTTACTCATTTTTTTTTTTCTGTGATCTAGTGTCTGTCAATGCCTGTGGGATTCCAAACTCATCCAGTCCATGTTCAACACCACGCTGAGCAAATGGGAATTGTACGTATGTTTTCATGAATAAGGAGACTAGGACAGGCTGATACCTGAAGCATTTCCTGGGCTGGTGCAGCTGTCACTGATGGGATGTTTCCCATCATCATTGGAAATGGGTGTAGCCTGCTGCTTGGGCCTCAAGGATTGTCTGTTGAATGCTGAAGGTAGCGCTCGGGAGAAGAGAACACAGTGTGCAATTAATGTTGCATCATATTCTTGTGCAATGACCCTTGCTTGATACTAACTCCTTTTCCTATACTGTTTTCTCTAAAAACAGAGTATAAAAGTGGCTCCTTTCTCTCTGCAGCTTATCATTTTAAGATACAGTCAAATTAATGGCAAGTGTTTTTCAGTAACTGTCAACGGCAGTAAAGTCCATTTACAAGGTTCAGGGCTTCTTCCTGACAGAAACAGCACTATCCTCTCATGCTAGTGCACTTCTGCTAACAGGATCCATCCAGCACATGCTCCCTTTGAAACAGACATAAAATTTTTGAACAATTGCTACTTTGTGAAAATTGCTTTGAGATATTTCTCACCCTGGCAAAGAACCATTCTTGTTTACCAGTCAGCTTTCATTTTTCACAGCCTTTTATAATAAACAGCATTTTTACTAAGATAAAATATTTTCTTGATCAAAATCTTTAGTAATAAAGAGCACTTTGGACTCGGCTTAAAAAGCTCATCTGTTTTAGGATTTGAAGTCCTTTGCCTATTGCATAAGTTACAGGTCTACAAACTGCCCTTAGTTCCACACCTAAACTGTCTTGAAACTCAAGTCTCTTACCTTCTTTGCCAGCCCCTAATTTGTTCATCACCTGGACACTGCTGCAGTCATGAACCTGTGAGCCTCGCACAATTCTGTTGAATTCTTATGTTGCTTTTTATGTTGCCTTATCCCCCTCCCCCCCCTTTTTTTTTTTTAATTATTATGATTCAAGTACTCTCCCTGTGGTATCTGTTTCCCTGTTGCCATACCACAAAAAGTTTTGGTTCCCTTATTCAGTCAAGAGACAGGATTTTCATTATTAAGGTGCTCAACTTGTTGCAAACTACAGGGGGAGTTCTTTGCTCATTTTAAAAATGTTTTATTTTCTCTCCTTCAGTGTTAAGTACTAATTTTCCTCAGGGGAAAAAAACCAACCCCAAAACAACAAACTTTCTTTCTGGCTGTCCAGCAAAAGGACCACTTCCTTACCAAGGAATAAGGAGGAGGCACTGCCCTGCTTTCATTTTGGTTTCAAGATGCTTGACTTAATTCTGTTTGGGCACTGAAGGTTGGTTCAGGCATGAGTTTTCTATCCTGTTTTCCACTGTATTCTTTTGCTTTGCTATAATTTATATTAAAACATTACCTCCCATAATACCAAAAATATATTTTAAAAGACTGTCCTGCAAAGTGAATAAGGATGTACTGCGAAATTTTTCAAGTTTGCTGAAATACTGTTCCCTCTGTAGAGTTTTTTCTAGTGTCATATATTACTTGAAGATCAGTGAAGGTGACTTGTTTCTGAAGGAAAAATAAGCAGCTCTCTAAGGCTTTTCCTGCTTTTCATTTGCCTGTATTGTAGCAGCCTGGAGGGAAGGTGCCAGTGCCAGAGCCAGGCCATGTGGCTGCACAGACTGCAGTCACTTAAGGTTCCTTTTTTTTTTTTATATGACTCTCAAAATTGTATCAATTTCAGAAAAATAGTTATGCACAGCCAAAAAAATTATTGTCATGTGAATATGATCTTCAGAGAGCAAATTAAATGGGCTATAACTGTCTTCCCTAGTGAATTGATGGTGAAGGGAATTTCATGTCAGTTCAGCTGACTGCCTCATTTTTCCAAGCATTTCACTATGGGTTTTATATTTTCAGTTAAGCTGTTGCTATTTAAAAAGATGACTTCGATGTCATTTGCAAAGCATGTAGAAGCTGGAGGCAATTCAGCATTTTGACACTCTTAATTAACTGATAGCCTGTCATGAAAGTAGGTTGTAATTAAATGATAGGATAATTTTGGCCATGCTGCTTTTCAAAGTATTTTTATACCCCCGCATAATAATGCAAGTGGTGACATCATGTTGGTGTATGTGCTTCCTCAATGCCTGCTAAAGAATTGTTACCTGTGGTTAAAGATAGCTTTAAGAAAACATTCCAGCCAGTTCTTGGTGAAAGAGGAAATAGAAATTTAAACTATTTCCTGCCACTGACTGTGGCTTGTCGTTCTGATGGGGGTCTGTGAAGATGATGTGTAACATGCGGCAACCTACACCTCCTGTAAGAGACATACGTGTGTGCCAAGGTCTGTGGGGTTTCTAGGGCAATTCAGTTGAGTTTGTGAAAAATGAGTGGGGAAAACAAAGATAATTTTGGTGGCTACAGAGCCTGTGGTATGTTTGTTCTGGGATATTGCTAATAATTTGAGTAAGACTCTATTTGGATTTGGCCCAAAATATTTTTGATTAATGAGGATTATGCTGTCTTCAGCTGGAGGGGTGGGTGTTGAAATGGGAGTGCTTTGACTGGATAAACAAATAAAGGTTTACAGTGGTATTCCAGGATGGACATGTCCCTAACATAGCCTGACAGTGTTACTATTCAGAAGTGAGTGGGATTTGCCAGAAGCTAGTAATACCTACTGCATTTTGAGCCAGGTTCTTTTGATGTCCAGTTTCTGATGTGCTGCCCTGGGGAAATCTGCCATCTATTCATCTCTTCAATCCTTTAATAACATCCCTTGTGCCAGGATCATCATAATGCTGAGTGCCATTACTGAGATGTTACTATGAATATGCTGAAGATCCTTGCTTGGTGTGATTGAAACGGTCTTTGGGGAATAAGTGAAACAAAGGCACATGTAGGATATCCTTTAATTCAATGAAGAATGTGGGTGGAGAAGCAATTGAAATGAACAAGATGCTTGGGATTTTCATTAATGCCTTTAATACTTTAGGATGTACTTAAACAATCTTTGTGTGTGTGAACATTTTCCCTGCTCAAAGAACTAAGGAAAGCAGGAGGACATCCTGTTTTTTAACCACCTCCTCTACCTGCCCTCCTTCACACCTTTCTCCTGAGGTCTGGGCACCAATTCCCTGTGGCAGTTCTGATATGGCAGAAATACTATACAAAGGATTTTAGACCTATGTGTGGCTGACTGACAAGTCACCTGCTGCTAAAAGTTATTACAGTGACTGCCTTGCCCTCTGCTGTGTCCTCAGAAGTGGCATTCATTTGTGACTTTGTCCTAAAGCAGTCACCAGTTGCCTCTTGGAAGGGTGACTGAACTTGAGTAACATATTCCTGAATTGTTTAAGTGGAAAGGAAGATGTATCTGTACCTACAGCACAGGTGTGTGAATCTTTCCTCTTTAAAAGACTAAGCTTAAAAAATAGTCCACACAGAAGCTGGTGATTTTTGATGCTCACCACAGCCACTGTCATTAAGGAGAAATAGGGTGTAAAAGATCAGCATGCCAACAGCATATAACCCAAGTCAGTGTTGCAAAAGTTGTACCTGTTGCATTCTTTCCAGAACAAAATCCCTTTTGTTGGAATTTGACTCTATCACACATTAAATGACTTAATGACAAAAAAAACAATCCTGAACCAGAGCTTGAGAGTCATGTGTCCGTGCACAGCAACTATTCATTCATCTCCAGGACAACAAAGAAGGGAAGTGCTTAAGAAAATGAGCTATCTACATCCACCACTTCCTTTCTAAAGAAAATGCAGCTCTTCCTTTGAATCTGTAAAGGCCCAAGGGATAAATTCACATATACATGTCAGATCAAGCCCTTCACATAAGCATTAAAAGAAAACTAGATAGTCTAGATTAAGGTTTATACTTAGGGGTTTTTTACATCCTTGAAAACAAACAATAAAAAACCGTCCTCAAATAACAAAATCACCCATACTGAAATATGTAACTACATGTTCAGAGGCATTTTGAGAACTCTACACTTGGACCGAAGACTTTTTCTGAAATGTATTTCCTACCTCAAGGAGAATGTATGAGCTCCGTGCAAGATGTGTGCCTTCACTGCTCCCACTGTTCCTCATCCTCTGCCTCCCTGTTCCACAGCACTCACTGGCCTCCTTCCATCCCAGCCCTGGCAGCTTTCTCTCTCCTTCCTCAGGTTCGCAGAGCTGCAGATCTAGGGAACTGGTGATGAAGGAAGGTTTTGGGATGAAAAAAAAATTGTATTGTAGCACTACTTGTCAGGTCCCCAGTGCTCCACACTAATCACCATTTGGTGCTGCTCTTGCATTATGTGCTATACAAGAAGTCAGAAGTAGTTTCTGACCTTAATCTGTGTTTCTTGCCTGTGCTCCCACCTTGGTCTTTTTATATATATAAATATATATATTTAAAAATGTAAAGTCTGCCTGTATATATATAAATATATTTACAAATCTTTCTGATTTATATTAAGGTCCCTTTCACATAATGACAGAATGGTTGAGGTGGGAAGGGATCTCTTGAGGTTTCTAAGCCTCTGCTCAAGCAGGGTCAGCTGGAACAGGCTGCCCAGGACCATGTCACAGCGCTTGGCCACTCTCAGAGTAGAGATTTTTTTTTCTTATGTTTAAGGTGAATTTCCAGAATGATAAATATTTTTGACAGCAGCTGTCTGCAGCTATTCCAGAAGGATGTGTTAACTTTTAGGTTTGACCATCCAAGAAGAAACACTGAATTTTCTGCTGGTCTAGTATACGTGTGGACAGCTCTGTTTGTTGTTGTATGACTTATTCCCCCCCAAAAAGAGAGCAGAAACACCAAGGCTATGACTGTGCTTCTCTAACAGTCTTCTCTGTTCTGGCCATAGCTCTCCGCCTGTCAATAAGGAGATAACAAAGGATCTAAAAGCTGAAAATGACACCAAATAAAAATGGAGAGAGATTTGTCATTTAAAGAGAAATTTAAAATGCTGTATTTTTTGCAGAACAAAGATGAACCAGAAGGAAAATATCAAAAATAAACAGAATAGAGAATTACCTAGAGAAAATAAAATTGATTGTTCCTACATGAGATAAAAAGGATATTAAATTGTGCAGTAGAGCATTTACAGTCAATGAAAGAAAATACTTCTGAAGTACCACAATTAAGGTGTTGAGCTCACTGTTACAAGATATCACAGATTAGAACAGAAATTTAATAGGATTAGAATATTTTTTAAATAAAATGAATGCCCCATTTTTATTAGATAAGTACCGAATATAGATATATTTATTAGATAAGTATACCAAATCTGTAAAAAATTCTGACAGCTTTTTTGGTCATAGAATATAGTTATGTTGGAAAAAACAAAAAACTCTCACATCAGTACATATCACTTCAACATTCTTAATAATGGGTTATTTAATAATACCTTTACTGAAATGGTTTTCAGTTTCAAATAGTTTTATTTTGTATTATATATAATGAAAATTGAGATGTTTGAATTGTAGTGCTTTGATTTCTGTAAAATTGTTTTCTCTTAGAATTTTCCTTGCATCTGAAGCCTTGACATTTGAGGGAGTGGGTTTCTGTTCACAAAAACAGTAATGCAAAAATCCCCCCCAAAACATCCTCTCTGGCACTGTGTGCTGGTGAAATTCCTTTCTGAAGTGTCTGATGAGGTTTGCTTTCAGGCAGCATATTGAATAAGTCTTGCCTCTATGAGTGAATTCATCAAGCACGGAGCACGTTCACTGAAGCCCACAAAAATGCCTGAGACTCTTATTCACCTACTTTACGAGCTTGAAAGGCCTCTTGTAGGTCCATATCTGGTCTAGTTTTGGAGAATCTCTGTTTAAAAATCATCTGTTCTTTACCATTGTGCTTCCTGTTGGCAACAAAGTGTACATATGTTTATGGCATGTATGGAAAGGTGTCTGTGGCTTTTCACTATCAACAGCTCAGATGCCTTTTTCTAGAAACCCTGAGATATGCTGGTCCCTCCTTCCTCATCAATATATCATTGCTAAGGCAGATTTTTTAAACCAAACTGGCATGAATTACAACATTTATCTAAACAGTGAGAATCTCAGTTGTTCTACCTTCCACCATCCTCTGGCACAGCTCCAACATTATTCCTGGGGTATCAGCGTCTTTGAAAGATGGAAGGTTTGAAGAAGATTGAGGAAATTAATATCACAACCAAGTGATATCCTAATATACACGTGATAGGATGTAAAATCAGTTCTACAATTCTAATCCAAACTCTTCAATGCATTTTTTGAGCATCATGGAGCTTAATCCTCACAAGGGGACCACTGGGTTTCAAGTATTTGTAAAGGGGTCTCAGATCTTTGAATGGAAAATGTATATTCTCAGTATTTTAGGAAGATGAAGTTCTCTAGATGGAGCTAATCTTTCAAACTCCTATTCATTTTTGAATCTCAAAGGTCTTTTGTTTCAGTGAACCAGAAAGCACATATTTAGGTGATGATTTCAAAACTTCCAAACGATAGTTTTTCATGTAATCCTCATAACAACACCTTTCATAGGAGACTCTCAAAGTGGTTTCACAGAACTCCATACGGTCTCATGCAATACTTACTCATGCTGTGAATATAACTACTTGTACTGCACACACAAGGAGAGAGGATCAGACACGGTAAACGTCGCTCAGCAGAGTTCAACAAGAACCTGTTTCTCTTGATTTCAAATCCTTGCAGGTTTTTTATTACTGAGCACAGACATGTTCATCTGGAACGCCCTCCCAAATACTCGCACCCTATGGGTATTTATTAAAGGCATTTCCAGCTTCTGGCCAGACCAGGAATGTAATCAAAAAGGTACTTAAGCAGTTCCAGGGCTTCCAAGTACAGATGAATAGCAAAATAAACAATAAGAATGAAATGATCCAGATGTTTATTGTTAACAGGGACTAGTAAATCCTGTAATTTGGCTTCTTGGTTAGGACAGACTTTCAAATTACTTAAGTATCGTATCTAAGTCTCAAATACAGAGTCCAGATAACAACCCTTGAAATGTTGTCCTGTGTGTATTGAAAAAATAGCCTTTGTTTGCACATGGATTTGTGTATTCACCCTCTGATCTTGTCCTTGCAATAACCCTAGCCCTGCCATGTCCATGATGATCCTCCTAACACAATGGCATCACCTTCCTCCACATTCCCTGTAATAATCCTAGGCCAAACCAGCATGTGCTGTGTGTGCTGCTGCCACACTGAGTACGTATCAACTGAGTTTGACTTGCCTTGAGTTGTCCCCTCTGTGTCTGGCCATGGATTGCCACTAAACTTGTAAGAACCTAATTTCCTTTGAGACTCCCCACTTTTTCAGCTGTGGCAAGAATTGGCCAAGAGATCCTAAAGATATGGGAAGGAGGGAGGGGGATAGAAAGACAATTTAATTGAATAGGTGTTGTTTCCTTATGAAGCTTGGGCAAATAAGCTAAAATGGGTGCCAGAGGGAGATAAAAATTGAAAATCAAGATGTAATTAAAGCTGAAAGCCCCTGCTCAAGCTCACACAGAAGGTTAGCACAGATACAGACACAGATCTTTTAGAGCCCCTTAGGCCAGCGTCTGGAATAGAGAGAGAAAAGTGATGGCTGTTTGAAGATGTATCCAGCAAAGCCAGTACAGAAGTTACGCCCCTTTTAAATGCATAACCTATGTGAGTTTACCACTGGAAAGGATTAAAATGCCTTTTTGGTTCTTTTTACTCCTAAAAATACATGGCATGTTTAAAATTTAAACTGGACAAAATAAGTATTCATCATGGAATGACTCTAAATTGACCCATGCTACGACATGGTGATGTAGCAGGTCTTTTTTTCTTCTAGAGATTAAGTCATATCTGGTAGAAAATGCATCATATGTTAATTAAGTGCTCACATATGAGTGGTTTTATTGTATGACTCACTAAAGACTGAGTTAACCTTAATGGAGGATTCTGAGGATGTTTAGCCAAGCATTTTTATTGATGCAGATTGTTCTGGTGCAGGTAGTACTTGAGTATAATGGATAAAGCCTGCAAAAAATTTACAAAAATCAAAGATTTGAGGCTGATGAGGTAATAGAGGTGTATTAAGAGAGACGCTGCAGGAGCTGGAATAGTCACGTAGCCACTAGAGGGCAAACCCATGACATTGTAATCTGCATAACAAGTCTTCAGGTGTCTCTGGAAGGGTGTAATCAGTTTGTTTTTTACAGCCGGTTAAAGGATCACCAGGCACTCTATTAGTAGTGGTGGTAATAAAGTATATTTAGAGTATGGTTTCTGTCAGAGTGTGGTATGCAAGTAGTTACTAGCTACTGTATGGAAAAAAGCATTTCATTACATGGAACTGTGAATAAATCACACTCAGGTTCACAGCACAAGCCTTTCCTACTAGAGACCTTGCATATCAGTAGAAGACTGAATATTTGTATCAGGAACTATGCTGGGAAAGTAATGAATATTCTGCTGTGAAATTTCCTGATTGCTCCATGATATCAGGTCAGACCAGGAAACTCCTGAATTTTTCAATCACTGCCAGATTCTGCAGAGGTCCAGAGCTTCATGTGCCATCCCTCACCCAAGATTGTCTTTGACCTTCTAATATTACCTCTTCCTGTTCTTCTCTCCCCTGGTTCTTGTCCTCACTTGCACCTATGCCTATTTATTATCAAGCATCTATCCTCTGCTCCCACTAAAGCTCCCACTCCACTGTATCAGGCGTGGGTCAGCTTTGCTGTGGACCTGAAAGATTGCTTGGCATGAGAAAGATCAGCATCCTGCCTGTGTCAGTGGCTAGAAGCAGATGCCAGAAGAAGAATTTAGTAGCAGGATAATCATATAGTCACACTTGTCAGGAGTAAAGTCCCAGCTTCCAGCAACGTATGGCTCAGACTTCTTGAGTGTGAAATGTTATCTTTGTATGCAATATGCTTCAAAGGATTTGCCTTCTGTGAACAAGTCCACCCATCCCTTCAGCCCCTGTAAACATTACCATCCACACGGCTGCTCCCATCATGTGCTTATGAACACATGATCTGTGTCAGATGATGTTGAAAGGGATGACAGGTTGTTACTTCATAGTGCCCAAGGAAATTGACTTCTGCATAAACTAGTAACCAGAATCCACAGCTGTGATCACATGGCTGTATCTCATGGGTAACACTTACAGGACTGAACTCCTGCATGTGTTAAAATATAGGTTTTTAAAGCACCTGATTTTGATTTTGGCATTCTAGTACTGGGAAATCTAACTTGTTTCTCCCTAAAGCATCTCAGGGATTAATCACCTTCACTGATATAAGACCTCACTGGGAAGCTGAATACATCTGTCTTTAGCATACAGTCACTGCACTTTGGAAGTACTTAAAACCTGTGATTGAGTCACCCCTTCACCCCTTAGTGACACTGAAACAGATTGAACATTTTCACTTTTGGTCAAAATCATTCTTATTGGTCTTCCCTGAGCCACCTCTTTTTTCAGCTCTGTTAAGGAATTGGGATATCAGACTTCAGGAGCTGTTGGACTAATATCAGATAAAAATAAAGACATTTTTCTATATTCTCCTGTTTATAAAAGTGTGGATTGCAATATCCTGTCGGCCACAACTCTGCTGTACCTGCTCATTTTCTTCTGCTATGTGATGACTCTGGAAATTTTGAAGCACTAACTTGTTAGAGCACAAATTCTTTCATCCTATAATCATGGTCTCTATTTCTTTGGTGCATGTTTTTACATTGGGCTGTACAGGAATGTGTATTACTTGATATCAAGCTCTCTCAAGATACTTTATGTCATGACTTGTTCTTCATCACTCCCTGTTGCTTACAGCACTTGCAAACCATGATGATTTTATGCTTTTGTTAGGGCTATTAATATACAATATAGCATAGAACTAATTGCTATAGGACCCAGAAACACATTCTTTGATGGTCTTTTCTTATTTCCCCAATTTGTAACTGTCAGTTAGCCAGTTTGAACAATTTAATGTGTGCTGTGATGAGTCCGTATCATTCTAGCTTCTTAATTAAAATGCTGCAAGTTACCAAAACAAATGCTTTGCAGACCTACTTACCGTGATCAACCAAAATTGTAATGCCATTAAAAAATCAAATTATTTTGGCAAGATTTAATTTCACATTAATTTGCATTTATTTTGTTTCTATCCTTTAATTATTTTTTAATCAAGTAATGTAGATAATGTCCCATCATATTACCCAGAATTCTTGTCAGACTGGCAGGTCATAATTACCCCAGTCACCTTGTTTACCCTTATAAAATATTGGTACAATATTTCATCCAGTCCCATGGAACTTTAGCAGTGTTCCAAGATTTATTGAAAATCAGCATTAATGGTCTAAGGATACTCTGTGCCAGTCCTTTTAAAACTTTTGGATGCAAGTTATCTAGACCTGCTGATGCCCAATCTTATTAGCTTCTGTTTAACATCCTCCTCAGTGCCTATTGTAATGGAATGTATTTCATCATCATCACCACATGATATTTGTATATCATCTGGCCCTTCCCCAAATACAGACCAGAAATAGTTATTGAGCTCTACTGCCCTTCCTACATTCACACAACCATTCTATTATTCCCATCTAGTAACAGACCAAAGTCTTTACTAAGCATCCTTTCCCCCCAAGTTTCTGAAAGTTTCACTAAGCAGTTAAAACATCTTCCCATTTGTCCTTAAGTCTTTTGCTTATATATTACTCTTGCATCATTTGAATCCTTTATCAATCACCCATAACTCCTAGCTCCTGGGATACATATACAGCTACACATATTTTTTATTGACCCTGTAACTCTCCACTGCCCACTTCATCTAGGGTATCTCATAGCTTCCCCTCACCTTTCTATCTGTGGCCTTCTCATCCATTTTCCAGTTCCCTGCCTTTTGCAAATTGGAGTTTTGTCTTCCATATGTCTCTTCCTCGGTACCTTCTCATAAAGGACTGGGCAAAGATGGTAAAAAACTTGGACTAAATGTCCATGAGGTGCACTCTTAGGAGTGATTCCTCATCATGATGCAATGGAGGCTCACTGGTGTGAGGCTGATATACATGAAAGAGCCTCTTGGAGAATTTGTAACTCTGACAGTTGCCGATGCTTGAACTGAATATGTGAAGTAGAAGGTCATGGTCCAGGTCTCATTGCCTTGTTGGGACTTGTGATCAAAATTATTGATTTGACTTGGATATAGTGTTTCTCACCATCCATATCCAATTGTTTCTTGTTTGGACACTAGCAGACTGAGAACACAGAACACAGGCAATCTCCCTGCTTTAAACTCAGATGTACAGCACCACAACTGCCTGGAGGAGCAACCCAAGTTTTGCTGAGTTCCCGCTCCTCTAGGAATGTCTTTGCTGGGAACAAGTGATACATACAGATACTGAGCACCAGACTGTGTCCCATCATCTCAACTCACAGAGGTATTTCCCATTGGTCCTTTTTTTAATTTTTTTTTTTTTTGCATGCTTTCATGAGATGACCTTCTTGCAAAACAGCCAATTATGACACCCTTCGGGTAAAAGCTCTCAGTGTTTGGTGAGAAAACATTCCAATGAATGGCTGTATGCAGAGGGATTAAAGTAGAAGAAAATTATGGTAGTGATAGGCCTCTGTGAGCCACTTAGATGGCAAACCCATGCATTTGCATTTAGCCAGAGGGTATAAGGTGTTACATTGCTCACTCTTTAATTTATTTCCTTTCTGTTTGTCAGGCATATTGTGTGTTTAGCAGTCTGAGGTGTTTCATGAGAATTGTTTTGAGGATAGTAATTGTGTATGGGACTGATCTGAACTCCTCATCTGTGCTTTACAAGCATGACACCACTAATTGCTAGAGATAGCAAGTTGGGGTTAACCAGGAATACTTTATGGGAGAAAATAAATTCCATCTCCATTAACATGCTACCACCAACTGTGACTGATTAGCATTTTTTGTCTCCTCAGCTCTTTGCCCATGGATTGATGATTCAGTTGATTGGGAGTATCTTGTATTTTCTGCTTGAAAAGCACATAGTTCTACCAGAATCAATGAATAAACATTAAGTGCTTCCTTTTCATTCCAAGTGGGATGGGCTAATGCTCTTGGAGCAAGAAGGCCCAGATTTTATCACCAGGGCTCATCACACTGTATTCGCTTCCACATGTAGGCAGTGAGTGGAGGAACCCAACCTGCTAGAAAGTGAAGACCTGGGAAGCAGCAATGGCGGTGCAACCACATCAGCAGCCACCACCTTCACCAGTCTCTCCCTTCTAGGGGTGACATGGCGCTCCGCTACAGCCGGGAGGAGGTCAGAGGGCCGCCCGAAGGTGAGGGGACGGCAGCTCTTTCCCCTTCCCCGTTCCTGAGTGGGAGCCGAGGCCAGGGACTCCCGACCCGGCGGGCGTTTGCGCGGGAAGGCGGAGGCCACAGGCGTTAGAGGGGCGCGAGGCGACGGCGAGGGGCGCTGCCCTCCGCCCAGAAGGGGGCGGCTGTGCGCGCTGTTGCCGGCAGCTGCGGCCCCGGGGTCGGCCGCCCCTCCCGCCGCCGGGCCCGCAGTGCCACCGCCGAGTCACACGCGGGAACGGGACGTTTCCTCGGGTTCCCGAAGCCACGCGGGGAACGGTGTCCCGCTGCCGGCATGGGCGCCGCCGCGGCCGCCTCCTCTTAGAGAATAGGTGAGGCTCCAGGCGCACCGAAATGGTTTCTCATAACCTGTCAGTTTGCCATCGCGCTTCCGAGGCTGGTTCTGTCAGGAACGAGCGTGGGGTTTTCTCCTTTTTTCCCGGATTCCTGCTTTGCGTCTCCGAGCGGATGGCGCCGTGCCTGCGCACCCCTCAGGGTGGCGGCGGGGGCGTGCCCGGGCGGCTGCGGGTGTCCCACAGGATGGGGTGTCCCTCTCTGACTGGGAAGGTATTCAACACGAAATGGCGAAATAAAACACGAATGGCTCCCAGCCGCGCATCCTGCTGCCTACGGTGTGTAGGCGCAGTTGCAGCCGGCTGCGGGATACGTCTCTCGGCCGGGGGCAGACCAGCGTGCCGCGCAGTGTCCGGGTAGCGGCGGGTGCCTCCCCGCGGCGTGGGCAGCGGCGCGGCTGCGCGCCTCACGCAGCCCCTCTGCGGGCTGCCTGCCGTTGGTCTCCGGCTGAGCCCCGGTGCCGCCCTCCGCCTGTGTGCGAGTGTGTGTGGGCGGGAGGCCCTGGTTGCGGGGCCGCGCGGGACCGGTTGTGGCCCGCAGGCTTGGCGGGAGCTCATCAGGCGTGAGCGAGAAGGCGGGCTCCCTCCCTGGCGCGGCGGTGCGTCCCCCAGCGCCGGGTGACTCCTCCCGCTCTTCGCCTGTGACGCCCGGCGGTAGGCGGCCCGGCCGGAGGTGTCGGCGCGGCCTGTCCGGCCCCCCGCGCCGCGGGGCGGAGGTGCGGCAGGCTCCGCACTGCCTCCCCGGCGGTGCCGCATTGCCGTGCGCTGCCTCTGGGGCCGGCCAGGGGGCGCTGGCTGCCGGTAGCTGCGGCGGCCTTGGCCGCGGAGCCAGCGAGCGAGCCCGGCTGGCAGGCGGTGAGGGCGGCCGCCGGCCTCTCCAGCGCTCGCGGGGTCCGCGGGGCCCGCCCGGGAGCGAGCGGCGGCGGAGCGCGGCCCCGGGGGATCCCCCTCGCCATGCAGACCCGGCGGTGCCTGCTGCCTCCCGAGGTGAGTGAGCGGCGCCCAGCCCTCCGCCCCCAGGCCCGGGAGGCCGGGGTATCCCGCTCCCCAGGCCCCTGACGCCCGGAGCGAGGCCCCGCGGGCGGGCGGGGAGGGCTTCGACGCCTCAGCGGAGCCGCCGTATCGCCGACACCGCCCCGGCCCAGGGCCTGGGGTCTCCGGGTGCCCCATCTCCCCGCCGCCCTTGTCGCCCGCACGCCGCCAAGGGGAGAGGCGCCCCGCTGCCCGGGGGAAAAGCAGTGATCGCCCCTCAGCCGTTACTGGCGGCGACGCTGGTTTTCCGAGCCCCCCGCCCCGCCATTGCCCTCCGTCCCTGGGTGCCTGGATTGGGTGATCCCCGCGGCTGGGGCACTTTTCTCCCTGCGCCGGCAATTCTGCAGAAGGCTTTTGCCTTCCTCCATCGGGCTTCCCTTCCCCCCTCGGCCCCCTTCACCCCCGTGTGCCGCCGGTGCCGGCGTGGGGCAAGGCGAGGCTGTTAGCCGGCGCCCCCGGGCCGCGCCGTACGCTTGGGAGCCAGCGGGCAGCCTGGGCTCCCGGCCCGGAGAGGGGAGGATCCCTGTTTGCATCTCGTGCCCTTTTTATGGCCTGATCTCCGTTCTCTCCCCGGGCAGGGAATGTTACTTGCTCATCGCAATGTGTAACAAGTCACTCCTGCAATGGTGGTAGTGGTGGAGGGGGATGGGGCGGGCGGGATGCGTTTTATAACATCTCTAATTACGTGAAACTGTGGTCATGTCTCACTCTAAGAATAACTGGCACTCTTGGCATGTCAGACTTTTTGCAGAGGTGGGTTAGTTACTGGCTCATAAATGTTACGGTTAAAAAGGTGCATATGATTGAGGGTGGCTAAGGACTGGTTTTTTATTTTGTTAACCAGACTGAGAAGCAAGTAGCAGATGGGAATTGATAGACTTTATGCTTTTGTGTTAACTATCTTGTTTATTTATAGACTATTTTGTGACAGAGGTTTTTCGAAGGCTTAATTTTTACACATATTTTCATTCAGTTAAAATATTGTAAGTTGACTGAATATGGTCTCTCAAATTCTGGCTACCTTTTTATTAAATTAGATTAGATTAGAATTTCAGAATAACACTACCCTGGATGTTTCAGTCCAGGTGGAATCCAAAACTGCCTATTTTCTTTAGGCAGCATTTTACTGACTAGGCAGTCTTTTAAAACACTGTAATTAACTTTTATTAGCAAATCACTTTTGATTGCGTAGAATGAATCCAGATTTTCGATATACCTTCAGTGGTTGAAACATCAAAATCCTTTGTTACTGCCTGAACCCAGTAGTGCGCTTCTTTTTATAAAGTTATGGCATGTGATACAAAATGAGAACAACAGTCTCCTTGACCCACGAGAGACAAAATTAAAAATCTCATGAGAGGTTTGGGGAGCCTGAAATGGAAGCTGAATAAGGCCTAAAATCTCAAACGAGCTTCCCTCTAATTCAAACCCTGATCTGCACCTAACAAGTTACCATGTTCTGACACAGTGTGATTGATGATTATTGCTTTATGGTGCCTTATTTAGTGTGTGAAAAAGGAAGAAAAGCACCCTGAAACTGCACTGCTGAGTCTTGATATTGGGTGTTATTTTTGTATGTTAGCTTTGAGTTAGTTATTAGGCTGAGGATTAAATACTTTCAAATGCACATTTCAGGATCTGAGGCCTGGGGCTAAGACTGAGATGAAATACAGTTGGGTGGGTTTTTTTTTGCAGTTTAGCATCTGTGATTGTCTCAGGGAACAAAGGTAGAGACTGAGCAAAGATGCAGTACCAAAACTTGTGGCCAAAGAATGATAAGCTTTTAATGTCTGTTGTTGCCTGTCCACTAGCTGTGCGAACTTCAGCAGAAAAGAGCTTCCTAGTTTTCAGGCTTATTGGCTGTCTATAAAGGTTTACCTGGAAGTGATTTTCACAAATATTAGAGTGGAGTTTTGCTTTTGAATAAAAGTTGGCCAATAGAAGTAGATTTTGGGAAGAAGTTGTGTATTTGCGTTTTGGTGATCAGAAAGATCGCTAAGCTGAGAATCTTCCAAATAAAGACAGCAAATCTGATGAGGGGTAATAGTTTCAGTATACAGTTAGTCTGCGTGCTGATGTATTGGTGATCTTTTCCAGAACATTGTTGGAAGACACTAGTATGTTCATAGACTACTACGAAAGTTTTATATAAAAGCTACAGTTTATTTTTTTTTAATGTGATTGAGATGAAAATCTCTGAAGAAATTGAATGGTAGCCTGTTATAGAGCTCTATTTGTGATTCTTTATGAGACTTGAACTTTGAAATGAAATGTGAACTAAAATGCTGTTTTCCCTCCTGTTGTTTTCCTGTTGTGAAGCATTGAGAAATGTGACTATACAGTGATACCAAAAGTTTACAAAGCTTTTTGTATTGATAGGAAATGCATACATCAAGAATAAATGGCTGAAAGTAAGTTAAAGCATTGAGTTTTAGGTGATAAAAACAGCTTTTACTTCTGTGTTGGCTTTAAGCGTTGGCTGCATCTTACAACACTGGGAAAGTTACATCAGCTGATGTAAATGGGAGGTTTTAAAAGATATATCAAGGATCCTTCAATGACATAGTAGTTCCTACTTAAAATTCAGGATACACATTCATACAGCTTTGAGTAGTGACTAGAACAAAACATGCTGTATAATTATTGAAAGAATAGCACACTGTAAAAAAAGTGTGATACAAGTAAATGACCAATCATAATACATAAAGATGTATTTTTTATAAAAATAATAATTATTTATTTGATATACATATATAGGTCTATTTTTACAGAAAAACACTTTCCTACTTTTCGATTGGTTGGGTTTCACTTAATTGAAACTAAAGTGTAATATGGTTAGGGTTTTTTTAGCTGTTAAGATTCTTTTTAGACACTGAACGCTTGTAGATTTTAAGGTGTCCTGTTAAATCTTAATCAGTGTAGTTCTCTGCTAGTGTTTATGGGAAGGAATGAGTGTGAGTGTCATACCTAGGGTATTAAACTACATCATTCCTTTAAATGTTATTTTCTAGAGAAAATTACATGACACTGCAGATCCTAGGACCTTTTCATTGGGATTAATAGAATGCTGCACTCAGTGCTTTTGTCTCTGACATATATTTGTCTCCTGAATGTGCTTTAAGATGTTTCCTCCCTTTTGCATCATACATGTGGAGTTTGGGATGTTTAGGAATGCTGCTATTCAAACTGCCATGAAAGACAGGTGGAATAGGCAAAAATACTTCTGAGATGAGTTTATATGTATTCTTCCACTGAATCTTTCCAGTATTGTTTATTACTGGAATACTAGAGTGGATGCTTATTTTTTCAGAAACAACAGCCCTCCAACTTGTACATCAGCATCAGTTAGGCTGCAGGTGAATGGCAGAGGAAATCCATAAAGGGTCACTTAAACTATTCTAAAGGTCGTTACTAGAGAAATCTGTAATTTAAAAGCATAGGTTAAAGACCTATGTGTGTGGAGAGGAACTTATGGGTGACCACACTGGGCAGATTGTTC
Source organism: Gallinula chloropus (assembly GCF_964237585.1). Taxonomy (NCBI): domain Eukaryota; kingdom Metazoa; phylum Chordata; class Aves; order Gruiformes; family Rallidae; genus Gallinula; species Gallinula chloropus. The sequence goes on along the minus strand of NC_140091.1, from coordinate 6,708,411 downwards.
TTTCCACGTTATTCCATCTAGATCTGTTCAAGTGGGAGTTGACTTAAATAAGCAAGTCTGGTCAGTTGAATTTTACACAGGCATAGTTCTGTTAGACTAAAAAAAATGGCAAAAAAAAAGAAAAGAAAATTATAAACCATGTGAAAAACAGGTGTAGAGTCACAATCTGTAGATTTGCTAAGTTGCAGGAAGTGTGGAGCTGGAGTGTTCTCTGAATAGCTTCTGTGATGTTTTCAGTCTAAGTATAAACTAAGGCAGTAGTTTTTTTAGTTATGAAGGCTAGTGAGGAGGGAGCTTAAAGAAACTTTAATGTTGTTTTGCCTTCATGTAAAATTGGATAATTTGAAAATGTCAGTATGTGGCAGTCTGATCATATATTATGTTTTTAAGTTTTGGTGCCAGTTTACTAATCTTTTTACATACTGTATCCCCAGTGTGCATGTATGTTGGGCAGATGGAAACAAGGACTTGAGTGCTGTGTTTCCACTTGCATTGTTTTTTCACTTGTCTCTATGATCCTGAGTAGCAATTACTAACCTTCACATTGAGTCATTTGCAGATAATGCTAATGGCTGTACCCTATATATTCTGTCTCTATCCTGTATATAGAATATATAAATATCTCTGTCTTGTTTGCTATATGCTAGCATTTCTTTTATCTCTGATGGCCGCTGAAACTACAGATCTGCCATATGAGTCAGCAGGGTCACCACGGTATCAGTTGTTGAAGGGAATATGCTGAAGGGCCAGAAGAGTTTGGTATGCTCTGTTAGGTTCATCTAGGTTTTTCTATCAAGAATTGTACTAGCCTATCTTTTGTTTCTGTTTTCTGTACTTCACCCGCCTCCTTTTAATTTCAACAGGAACCTTGAGGAATTTTTTTTAAGAGATTGATTGCATAATGAAGTTGAGTGGGAGTTTACAATTGGAAATTGTTTTGCCAGTTAGTAATTTTTCTTAAAATTGTTTTGTCGGGTTTCTCTTATTGATTTGATTCCAACATATTAACAGAAGTAATAAGCTTTCTAGTAGAAACTTGAGACATCACCTGATACTTTAGGTAGTGATGCTGCATATGGCTTTGTATATAAAATAATGTTGTAAGGTGTCTTTGCCAGTGTCTTCCTGGGTTTTTTGGCCTGGCTCAAGCTGAACTGATGTTTGCCACAGTTAGAAAGCAGCACTAAAGCCTAATGTAGACAAGGCTGGAAGTGTTATTTTCTGCTATTATCTATGTATGAAAGTCCTTACATGTTGTAGATTTCAGTTTGGTAACTATTTTAGGTTGTTCCCCAGCTATTCCTTATTAGTGACAGAGGAATTGGGCATGGTCACAGTTACTGGAAATGTTTTGAGCCTTTGCTTGCTTTGGAAAAATCCCTTGTCCAGTTAAGAGTTAGAAAAGACATGCTGTCTACCAGATTATGACTACAGTTACTGGTAACATTTCAGTGTGGATGTTAGTTCTTGTGCTTCAGTTTTGCCAAAGAGCAGTTGTGGGCCTGCATTAAAAAGGCAAGATGTATGGTGTACATGTCTTAAGTGCGGTGCCTGTTTTTTTTGCTAGTGAAGTGGTAGCTGGGAGGAATGTTTCTTCCCTCTTCCTAGTCTCTAATAGAATAATAGAACTTGATCTTTATGCATGTGCTCTAAGAACATATATATTTAAGTTTACAATTTTATTTTGAGAGGTAATATGGCTGAAATACATCAGAAAATTCATAGAAGATTATCAATGGAGGAACATACAGTGGTACATTTTTCTCAAAAGTAGTATGATAAACTTAAAAGGAGTTTGTAATGTTCAGTGTAAGAAGCAGATCAAAGAGCTTTCTAAATCACGTAATAGCTTCTTTATCTGTGAATGACAGTGACTATTAGAGGAGCTTTTCTGTTTCCAGATGCAGTTTTGTAGTGTCAAAACTTTGCTTTGAACTCAGCATACATGTTGACTTACCTGTTTGCACTCCAAGCGTGATCTGGATGAGTGATTTAGGATTACTAAAATAAAGATAGAGCTGTTTGAAACTATGAATGTCTAGTGTCTGTATTTGTTACAAATTCAAGAGGAATTGTTAAATCATGTGAATATATGTAATATTTATTGTTTGGTTGGTTGACCAGTCATACTATTGGAAGTATGGAAGATACTATGTGAAAAAAAAAGTAGGTGTTTTCAGATCTGTGAGGTTTTTTTGTTTCTTTTTACTGTACTTTTAACCCAGACAGCAAAACAGTTCTCTCATCTGTTTCCTTCTTCAACAGCTTTGATTTTTTTCTTTTCCCCCACTCATTTGTTTGAATTGTTGGATTTTAAGAATAAGGTTTAGGAATGGTATCATTAGCAGTTAAATGTGGTGCCCGGTTCCCGGTGCTCTAGATTCCTCTGGTCTGTATTATGCTCAGACCTCATTCTGATCTTGGGCATGCTGCATATCCAGTATCTCTGAGGTAGACTTTGATGAGCCGTGTGTGGGTGACTTAGGTAATCCCTGCCCGAGTCATCTGCTGGCAGAATTAAATTTGTATTCCCTTTTCAAGTTCTGCAGCTCTGAGCTTTGCATATCAATTTAAACAAAATCAAATTAATTTTGTTTCTACACCAGCTTGGGAAGTGCTGTGACTGAAGAGGTAGCACATTTACTTTTTCTGCTTGTATTGTAGAGAAGGAAAGGCAAGTGGGCCTCAGTAATAAGAGGAAGGGTGGATATCTGGTACTCTCTTAAACATGATATGAAAGAGAACCGTATGAGAACCATATATTTTGGGTCTTTATGTGTGTCATTTCCACTAACAGTTGAATAGGGATAATGCTTACCTGTCTTTTTAGGACATAACTGATCCAGGAAGTATGTTGGCTGACATCATGCGAGGCAGAGGACAGAGAACTGGGTTTGATTATGCTGATGCTTACAAGAGCTTAGTCTTTTTGGGTTGAGTAGGTGCAGTGTGCTGGTCCAGTGATAAAGCAGCTCCCATCACTCTAGCTGAGACAGTGGGAATCTAAATCCAGGTTAGTTTCTGATGCCTAGAACTTATCTTCCACCCATAATTCTGTAGAATTTGTGAAGGATTTTGTAAGTAGCAGGGAAATTCCTAAGAGATCTGGAGATAGAACTGTATTTTGTTTTGAATTAAGAGATATGTTGAATGAGTTTTATAGTGTAAATTGGGGTTTTGTACATTTAAATCCTTTTTCTCCTTAGTATCTTTTCCCTTCTTCCCCCCTCTGCAATAAGCCTAGCTTTCTCACATTACACCATAATTCTGTGTTTTTTTCAGAGCTGTGTGGGTATTGATTGCCCAGCAGGTTGCTGCCAAAAATACATATAGCATCTTGCTTTTCCTTTGGAGGACAGTCATTTGGATTAGTTATTACTGTGCAGATATTAATTTTCATGAACTTTTTTTAAATATGAACATAAAAAATAGTAAGCAAACAATATGATCCCATAATCTTAATTTTGTAGGAGATTAAAGATAGAACAATTGAAAAATGTTAGTTGAACACTTACCAGTATGCATATCATCCTCTTAATTGTCTTGCTGGGACTGTGAATATTTGTTGTAGGGTGGAGGAGACACAGAAGTTACGTGGTTCAAAGATACCCAGCAAACCAGTCATGTCAATGTAATGTTTTATTCCCTATGTGCACTGTAATGCAAATATGAACATTTAGTATGAATTGAGGTCATATAAAAGTTCTCTTTGACTATATATTTATTTTTCATTTATCTAGCAGTCTATTTAAAATTGCATGCTCTTCTGCACTGCTGTAGAAATACATGAGATATAGCTTGCTCCTGAGACTAGTATCTGATCTACACTTTTTGGGGTTTATACTTCAGTACATAGCCACTGTTTTCTGTTTGGCCTGTTAGTTTAGCAGAGCATGTTGGTTGTCGTTGTGTTACAAAGTTACAATGTGAATGCTGTGGTGGTTAACTAAAAATTAGTATTTTAGTGATCTGGTATTTGATGAACTTGAAAGTATGTGCAAAGCCCACTTCTTAAGTTATATTATTAACAGATTGCTTTAAATGGTATGTATATTGAAACAGTCTCTTAACTGAAACATCAAATTGCAGTGATTGTAGGGATTTCAAACTGTGTTCTTGTATAAATGATGAAGGCTGAATAAAACCCAGCTATACTTCATGTATTTTACAGTACATTCTTGATTCTTTATAAATGTAACTTTAAAAGGTCATTACTTAACTTTAAGCATCTACCTGCATATTTTTGTGCTTTCAAGTAATTATATGAGTCTACTTGCATAATAGCCTCTCTACTGTGTATTTACTTCAGTTTTAGTTAACAAGTCACCTGTATAATGTATTTTAACCTATTGCTGGAACTTGCACATAGATTTTAGAATTTTTTTTTAATATATACTCCTGTAGAATGAACGTGTGGTTTATGATGATGAGAATTGAAACTGTTTCTTGAGACTCATGGGCAATAGATACCGAGTATATGTAGTGATTTTATTCCCTCATTCTTTTCCTATAATGCCCTTTGTGGTTATATTTTCTCTCTCTCTCTCTTTTTTTTTTTTTTCCCATTAAGCTTCCTTTCTGTACAGATGGCTTGTAGACGTAGTTGAACCTTCTACTTTTAGGATATGTATAAATAGTGGTTCCTATGTAGTTAATAAAACTTGCCTTAACTAGAGGTTTCAAATACATAGATCCTTGAAATTGTATTTTACAGTCTAAAAGACTAAGGGTCTAAAAATCCATGAAAGAGCCATGATGACAATAAATAATGATGAGGGTAGGTAGAAGACAAGTTGACAGTTACAATGATATCTTATGTTTTGACTGTTATTTTGGCCATGTGGATTTTTTTTGTGTTTTTTTTTTTTTTTAATAGTTGTTTTGGCTCAAGACTTCCATTTATGTTTGCAGAGTGGATGCATTGCTGTTGCTATTGGCTTTGTTCCCACCACTCCTAGAAGTGAGAAATAATATGTGTCTAATAAGGTTGTTTACAGCTGCTTTATACAGGTGGCTTTGAACAGTTATGTTGAAACATAAAGGATTTCTCTTTTTTTTTTTTTTTTCCTTTGTCAGAGAAGGAAGGAAGAATGGGTAGGGAGAAAGAAAATGAACACAGGAAGAAGTGAATGAAGGAATGTGTTTGAGAGAGGAAAAAAAGATTAACAGATAAGGAAAATGAAAACAAGAAGAGTATACTACATTATGAAGGAGGGATAAAGAAAAGAGGTCAGGATTAATGGGTGAGCAGAATCAATCACACTATCAGTGGACAAAAGAAGTAGCTGAGGTTTCTCAGTTTTTGACTGAGAAATGCTGCATTTAGGAGCATTTAATGTTCATAGAGCTGCATAAGATTTCTGAAAACTGTATTTTTACTCATTAATAATCAATACTTACATTTTTTGGGGGGGTTATTTGTTACACCTTTGTTTTCTGTGCCTGCCAACAATGATACAGAATTATGGGCCCTTAGTTTTGTAACTACAACTTTCCTGTGTCTTACATAAATTTTAAATAAATGTCCCAGTTGATTTATTATGCAACTGGAGCAATGAAAAAAACCTTTACAGTGAATCTGATTGCAAGCTACTCACTGTTTCTGTTGGTTAGTGCTTAGTCCTTTCAGCACTGTTAAAAGCATGCTAATGGACCTCGGCATAAATGAGAATCATACTCAGAAATCAGTTTCAGGACATGCTGTTGTGGTATTGAGTTGTTGTATGTACTGAGTTGTATTGAGTGGGCTATTAGTTACAGATGACTTTTGAGACATGATGCACTGTGAGCATCAACAGTGTTATTAGATCATGATCACAAATGTGACAGGACCACAGTATTTTGTGTGTTAGTATCATCTGTGTGTTTACGTGTTTAATCCAGGTGTGATATGAATAGAAAGGTCAACAGGATGGGAGAAATAAAGTTGCTAACAGGAATTAGAAGGTACTTCCTTTGAGATAATTTCAGGTTGAGGGAAGCATGAGAGAAAAAATTCATAGGCGTCAATTTATTTTTTAGGGATGCGCAGTAATCCAACCCTGCTTAACACAGGGTTTGAGAAATAGTAACTGCAGTCTATCATTATGATATTTCCTACTAAAAGGGCGTGTGCAAGTGATTTTAGAGCATTGCTATGTTACATATCTATTAAATGAGTAAAAATTATCAGAGCAGCATTGGAAAGATAAAGGTAGCTTTAGTACTGACTGCTTTTCAGTAGATAGTGCCTGTGGACTTTCAGACTTCTCTGTAGAGATTGTCCTTCCTTTAAAGAGCAGCTGAGACCATAAATTGTGTCGCTTCTAGCAGCTTCTCTCCCCAAGTGGGTACAACTCTGCATTGATGGGCTAGTAAATGGTAGCAAAATGGTTTCCCTCTTTGCCCATTGTCCTTTCCATCTGCCCTGTTCTGGTTGCGTGGCAATTCTGGTTTTTATTATCACATACGGAATTTGCTTATGGTATCTACAAGTATCAGCCCCTCCTGGGTTTTATAAAAAGACAGTTCCTTGCCAGTTGTAGGCACTTAATTACAGATTCTAGGGGACCTTGGTCAGATTTTCACCGATTGTCCAGATCTAAGAAACATCTGAAACAGTGGTCAGTATATTTGGGATTCATTCTTGTTTCTACCCTATATTAGAAAGAAGAAAAACTCATGAAACATTAGAATGTGGGATTAATCCACTCTGAGATAAATAGTATGTGACTTTAAATCATTTTATTCTTCAAAGCTGTTAAACATTAACTTCTAATAGTCAAACCCTTGTTTCTCAAATACAGGAACATAACAAGTCATCTCATAAGCTATTTATTGTATACATTTTACTTTGTATGTGAGTGAAGTTAATAACACCTTCAGTTCAGTATGGTAATTGTATTGATTTTTTTTTAAAGCAGATTGTTACATTGATGACATTACCTGTAACCCATGCAGAAATTAAGAAACACGATTAAATTTGTTTACTGCGCTGTGCATTTTGTTTTGTGGTTTGTAGTGTTTTAAACTTGGGAGTTGTCTAAAACAAAGTGTTACAAAACATCAGATACATAAACCACCGCATTTTGAAATGAGCTGTGTGAGCATGTCAGTTCAGCAAAGGATTTTCTCTCTCTCTTTTTTTTTTTTTTAACTGTATTCCTCTGGAAACACTTGCATTGAAGGCAGCACTGCAGTGTAAACCTATCTGTTTGCTCTTCCAAAGAGCTGGGGTTGGATACTTTTCAAGGCAGTCAAAAGTAGTTCTATAAGAAGGACGTGTGGTTCCTGTCTCCAGGTGCCAGCGGCCCTGCCTCTGCAGCCTTTGGGCTTTTTGGCAAGGCTGGCTTTTAATTTCTCCTTGAAATAGCAAAAAGGTAGGAAATGGAATTTATTTTCTACTATCAGCTGTTATAAAACAGGTGTCCTTTTAGGTTGAGCTGCTTTCTCTTATTTACTGGAGGACAAAGGTTGATAACACTGCAATAATTTCTCTTGTCTCCCTGTTGCTTTTGGCTGATACTTTCTATAATGCTTTGAAGTCGCTGCTCTTTTGACTGCCTTACTACTGCTCTGGCATGTGTGAATGTCTCCTTATGGAAACTTGGCTGGAGACAAAAGTGGAAATAATAGCTTTAAAATGGCAGGAGGAAATTCAAGGGAAAAGATGCAAATATTAGTAGAATAATTAGAGAGACCCCATTCTGCTTTAGGCATTGTCCATCTTTCTTTGTGCAGTTGATTGGAAAAAAAGACAGACCAGTGCAACATTGAAATATATCTTCTGTCAGCATTCATGGGTAGTGAGCTGGTACAAAGTGGTGTATTACACAGAAATAGCCTGCCATGCCTCAGTGTACTCTTTCATTAATTTACATTGAGTAAATGAATTGTGAATTATGAGGAATATAACCGAAGGATACTTGGTCGTCTTGAGCTTTTGGTGCAGGAAAGGATTAGCAGTGGCTGTATCCTGTTTACATTTGTTACATTTCACCTCTTGCTGCTGTTTTTAGTATTTCTGATTAAATGGATTTATGGCGGGTTTTAATGGGATTTTCTAATCCCAAATTGTTTCTTAGATAAAGTACTTTAAAAATAATCTGTTGTTATTTTCTGAGTCTCCTTTAATAAATTAGAATCTTAAGAACAATTTTTTTTCCTGGTTGTATTGCATGGCTGAGAGTCACTGCAGTGTTCTGGAGAGGTGACAGCAATGGAGAAGGAAGCTTGTGTTCTTTTGGTTAGTGTGGACATAGAGACTCCAGGTGCTGCTGTGACAGAGTGTCCTGAGGCAGGCCTGGAGGACTGCCTTTGCAGGAAGAGTGTTCCTGCAGAGTATCTAGCCTTTCTACTCACAGAAATTCCTAAAAAAAAATAATGCAAACACATTTTCATGTGAAACTTGACCAAAAGTTGCTGCTTCATTTGAGAGAGGCCAAGACGGAAACACTGTGAAGTGAAAAATCGTTGGGCACGTGATAAATGAGAATTATTCAGGCATTTAATCACTTGAGTAAAGAAATCCCACCTTTTCCACTTGTGAAAATTTAGCTTCCAAATTAACTGATCAGATAAAATAATTCCTACTGTGTAACTCATGTGTCCTGAAACTTGCCACCCAGTTCCCCTCCTGTTTTAAGTATGCAGTTAGCTATTAACATAACCCCCCTGCTGTAGTATTTCTTCTGTGTAGTTTTTATTCTTGTAAAGTTGGGTGGGGCCTGAATACATCCCATGTCTGTAGTCTCACTGAATCTGCTATCTGAGTGTTCCAGAGTGTAGACAAGCTAGGAAGTGAGGATACCAGCATTGAAAGCTGGGTTTGCATTTAAGATAATGCCTAGTTAAACTAATCTAGCAATAATAAAGTGCCTTAAAATGGCTGCATGTGTATTCCTGCCTACTCAAAGATATCTTCTAACTGGTAGCACATTATAGATGATCTGTAGTGTAGTTAAGAGTTGGATCCTTGCCAGTAGGTGGAAGCATTTTTTAGCATCTCTTAATGCTTTAAGCATTTTCCTCTCTTTTTTTTTTAACATAGTGTCAAAATGGCTTGATTTTCAGTCTCTTTCCATTTATTGCAAGCTATTCCAATTTGTGCTAGTTCAGGTTACTTCCAGTTGATTTTTGTAAACATTTTTTACATTTTTTTTTTGTGGAAGTTATTTCTAATTTTACATTTTTAAAGCTCTTACATTCTTCATCCTCTCTTTATTCTGGGCACGTCTCTGCTTGTCAAATTTCTCTTCAATTTCTGTTTTGCTTTTGCAGTAATTGGCAATCGCCCTCTTGGAGCTCCTGAGGGAAATCATACATGTAGGGTATAACCAAAGCAGCACCTGAGTGATACCACTGTAGGGCAGGAGACAGAAGAGTTCAGCCAACCATCAGCAGCAGAGATAAGAAACTGTGAAATGCACAAAGTAAGCAAACCAGAACAGCAGAGACACTGGGCCTCCTGTGTTTGTGATGATCTTAGGTCTCAGTAGGCACATAATTTTTTTAAGTGGAAATGTATTATTTTAAAGTGTGGTGGAACCCTTTTTTAGCAGTGTGTATGATCTGTGAGAAATCTCATAGTCACTGGGTTATACATTATTGTGAATATTCTCGACTCTCCTTTGTAGTTATTCTTTTTGTCCCTGATTTTTATTTAATATAGTTCTCTTACATTAACTTCCTATTGGAATAAGAATTTGGGTCTGTTGTTAACTTCCTAATTTCTTCAGGAAATCTAAACCTTATAATTTACTTCTTTTTTAAGTTTGCTTTTTGTTTAAATGTATTACTTTCACATCTGTAAGCATGCTTTGATTTTTCTATTGGCCTTTATAAGGGAAAATGGCTGCCGACAGTGAATGTTTAATTGTAAACAAAAAGCTGTGGGACCTCCAGGTAATAGGCCTTTAAGGCTTTCTTTGGAGCCTGGTAGCAATTAATTGGATCTGTGTTCTTCTGTGTTGAATGGTTACAGACAAAAAAAGTTATTACCTGGGAAGAATGGAACAAGGAAAGCAGATCAGAATCAAAACAATGAATAATAAAGCTGTCCTGTTGCCCTGAATATAGCTTGCCTACAAGGCTTGTTGGCTTAGAGCACTGGTAACAGCACAGCACGTTTCAGCTGTAGGTTGCTAGGTCTGATCCCTTTCTGATCAGTAAAGATTGAACTTTGTGGTTAATGTATGACTGACTGGCTCACGTGAAATGTGTTTGATGTCCACGATGCAGTTGACAAACCTTGTTATAAATCACAAACAGAATTGTCATTAATTGATCCATCTTTTCAAAGAGGTCATGAAAACTAAACTGGTTTTCCTCTACCTACAGGCCAGGATGGGACATGGTAGTGGTACAGATAACCTTGCCCCACTGCCACGTGTGCTTAACATCCCTTTGAAAAAGCTTATCATCAGGAAGCCTTTCAGTAGAATTAAACTTCCCCAACCTCCATTTTTTTTTTTTATGCATATCTGAAGATCTTTGTAATATAATAATTTCTATCATTTTCCAAGTATCCAAAATTCATCTTGGCTTACAGAGGTAGAAAAACACATGGCATTAGAAATCTTACTTCTGTACAGGAGCAGTTCTGTTGGCATACAAAGCTGTGGGATTTACTCTGAGTTTGGAAACGGTACTACTAAGGGTGCTACTGTTCAGTTCATTAGTTTCCTGGAATTATTACCATAGCTTATTTCTAAAAAGAATAATAAACAATCCTGGGAAAATTGTAGTGTAACAGAGAGTATCATGTTTCATACGTGGAGAATGGATTTATTTATGTAGGGTTTTTTTAAGCTCAGTTTATTTTGCTGGAGCTTCAATGTTTTTGTAATGTATGCTGCTGTTTCATCAGTGCACCAATAAATATTTCATCCACCTACCAGGTCAAATACAAGTACCAGCAAACCTTAAAGCTTGACTTCAACTTATTTCATTGTTCTTGTTGCACTGTCATAGACTAGTCCCTTTTCTTTGCTCAGACCGTGTAGTATTTTTGAGCTACGTTGACTGTTAGGATGCAGCCTGTGAAAATAAGCATGTGACCTATGGAATTGTTGTAGTTAGGAGAACAAGACAATATCTTCTGAAGACTTTTTTTTTTTTCTCCTTGGGTCCCCCTGCTATTGAAGGTTGATGCTGTTGTGGTTTTTGAGAGAAGCTGCTTTTAGGAAATGAAGGGAGCCTGATTGTAGGGGGAGTAATTTAAAGACAAAAACAGTTCAGTAGCTGTAACAAAATCAGTGGGAAGCTGATGAATACAGTTTACAAAATTCATAGGGTCATGAATTTTTGTTGAGTATCAAAGCTACTAGCTATTATTTTGGGAATGCCTATTGTAGAGCAATATAATTAAGTTCTGAGGCTAGTTTTGTAAACTAAGCGTTACAGTCAAGGTCATCAGGAATACAAGGACTCTTGGAAGTGCTGCCTCACTCTGTGGGTTCACAGTTAAGTGAAGAACAATAGTAGGTAGGTAGCAGCGTGTTTTTTATTAGCAGCTTTTTTTCACCATAATACTGGAGTGCAATAGTGGCATAGTGCATAAATCCCTGAATTTAAAGCTGCAGGTGTAATCCAAATCATTTGAAGGCTTCCAGCATTTGTCAGACGTGCCTGTCGTAGCTGCAGTTGTGCATTGAAAAACCATGGTTTGTGCCAGAATTACCAATCATAAAATACATGTTTATATTTTCTTTCTAGGATCAAGTAGAACACACTGATTCAGCAGAACTGGCTGGTTGTGCTGCAGTCATCATGAGTAGGCACAGGGTCATTCGTTTCTTAACATGTGTATAAGAGAAAAAGGTAAGAGGCAAGTTCTGCTTTAGAATATAATGATTCAGGGGTATATACTTGAAATGCATGTGTGGTTTTGTATGCTTATGGATATATAAATATTTATATACCTCTATACCTGGATATATATCTTATGCAGTAGACCATAGAGTATTTTTAGCATTTTGTTGGTTGGGGTTTTATTGAGAGTAATTACCTTGTTTTAAAGCAAATATGTGTTTTGTTTTGTTTGGAGGAGGGGGTGAGTGGGCAGTCTTTTTTCCTCAGCCTGTGCTGTAGGCAGATCTCAACAGTTAAAAATACAGCTGAACTCTGAACAAGCTCTTTAATAATGACAGCAGAGGTGCTTGACTTCTTCCTCCCAGGGGAAAGTGATACAAAAATCACTAAAGGGAGGTGGAACAGTATGTGGACTTGACCATTGTTTCTTGGGTTTGAAGGAAGTCCTCAGGAGCACTAGATATACTAATTAATTTGTCCAGTTGGTAGTGTAATTCCATGTTGTCATGCTATGGGAAAATGACATTTTATGGACATCTGATTTTTATCAGGATGAATGAGCAACATTTTGTTTCAGTTTGACCGTGTCCCTTCTGACTTTCATCTTAGGAGTCTTCATATTTTTGGTGAGGACAATAATAATAACCCACTTGAATATTTTCTTTACTAAGAGTTCACTGATAAAAATATGCTCACATTTTCCTATTGAGAGAGTAGTCTACACAGGACAGCATGGCAGAAGTCCTGATATCTTATTCTAGTTCCACACATACTTTCTGATTTTTTGGCCTTTACTATGAGGCTGATGGTGTATGTTGGTATTATTTCCTTTTGGTGAATTTTTTATTACAGTGGTTTAATGTGATTGTGTGCTGGTCACCCAGCATTAGTCAAGAAAATTCGAAATACTTAGGGCTGTCAGTTCCAGTGGTGTAAAAATCTTAAGGGTAATTTAGGATGTGCAGTGTAGAAGATAATGGGTTGCATAATTCCTTATTGTAGAGACCAAAACAACTACAAGTCTAGCTGTTTTGCAGGTATAACACAAGTTTATCTCTCTGTGTGGTTCATTTCCCAAGAAGAAGCTGGCATGTGGGATATCTGAGCAGTTCTGGGAGGCAGTCTCCAAGGTTAAGCCTGTTAAGAATACCATTTAATTTTAAGGAAGGTTTTTCTGTCCTTCTGTCTCCTTTCCTCCCCACTAATCAATTAAATTGTCTTCTGTCTAAACACTATGATGACTAGGATAGTATTTCTGGGTACATATGACACAGACGTTCTGGTACATTTAGCTTTGTATTTAGACATTAGGGGAGAGTAGACCATGTAAGCTTGATAAAACAAGTTTTAGATAGGAAGAGGATGATAAGTCGGTGCTGTTTTATGAAGCAACTGCTAAGTAAAACAGAATTTCTGATTCAAGCATGACCTGTGATCTACAGGAGCTTGAAAATAATCTGATTGACAGGCTGTATGTTTTTATTACCATTTTGACATGAAAGACCCTGCAATGGGTAACAAGTGATCTTGGTTTCTGTATTACTGTACCAGTGGATGGTAGCTATTGGGTTTTTTGTTTGGGTTTTTTTTTTTCTCCTATAATTAAGTTTTTTCTGCCAAATATTTGCATGGAGGACTGTATTTTTGAAAACAAGATCTTAGGCTTTTCACTGGATGGGTGATTTATGTCTCCTTTTCCTTGCACTGGCACAACATCCTCTTCTTCATATTGTTCATCCCAATATATACTAATTTAGGAAGTATCTCCTTTCTGGCAGCATACAGCTAAAAGTGCCATTGAAATTTCTTCCTGATTTGTTCATGTTTTTATTCTCACTTTTCCAGAGTTTGAATTGTGTGTTTGCTCATCAGTTTCTCTCCATGCCATCTCTTGGAATAGTGAAAACAGCTACCTGATTATTATAGCATGCTGTCTTAGGGCGTTTTGTGTTTTCTGTTTTGATCTTGAGTTGCTGCCTATGCAGAGAACTTAAACTGTCAGAAATCTGAGTTGCTGCTAATGTATTGGTCAAGAAGTATTATCTTAGGAATGTGATTATATGTCCTCCTTTTTTTTGTCAGGAAGAAGGTGATAAGGACTTTTTTGGGTTTTGCCCTTGGACGGAAACTTCTGTTATTATTTTAGATGTTAGATTTGAAGGTTTGCAGCTAACCTTTTCTGAGAAACAGCTACTTGCATAGACAGTGAGACTCATTTAGAGTGACTATCAGCTTAGTGAGTGTGAGTTTAAAAATAAAAGATTGTCCATATAACCTGATACATCCATAATTGAAAGAACAATGATGATATAAAAGATCTATTTTGTCCTCAGCTTGAACTGTGGGCATCTATCAGTTTGAATTTTGACTCACTGCATGCTCATTAAGCACCAGCACACATGGTCTCCTAAATCTGAATATTTGTATTTTTCTAATGTTATAAAATCACACAATATAAAATTTAGAAGCCAAACCCTGACTAAAGTAAATAAAAATGATTATGTATATTATAAACTTTAAATACTGCTTTCTTTGGTTAGATAAATCTTGTTCCTGATGTTAATGACAATGAAAAAACAGCTATTATAGGACTAAGTTTAGGAATTATTAGGGAGAAATGTGGTTTATATTCTACCTACTCAGTGTACATAAATTTGAGTTAGTTCTGAAGTAATTTCATCAGGCTTTCAGATGGTTTTGAAATTGTATGAATGGTCAGGTCTGAATTTTTCTGAACATTTGAAAGTCATATAGACTCTAAAGTCATGCAGTCATCCAAAGAGTCACTAAAACCATATTTTCAGCAACGTATAATCAGCATAGCATTCCTTCCCCATCAACTTGCTTGTCAGTAATCATTATCTTCTCTAAAATAAGCAAGGCATAATGAAATCAATCTTTGTAGCCTATTTCTTTGGGGCTTACCCATACTGCAGAGTCTGTGTTTCTGTCCTACTAACTACCTTGACTGGATGCCCTTTCTCATAATGAAAGTGTATGGGAACTGAGTGTGGGTGGAACAGCAAAATTTTGTATGACATTCTTCAGTCTTGCCTTGTTTCACTGACAAAGTGTACTCTTTGCAACGTTGACCATAGTAGTAGGAGTTTGCCTAAGAATAATTATTCACATCCTCATTGTTTGTTAGTCTGGAATGTTATCATTATAATGTAAATTAAATACAATATAACTAGATGTGAAACTGTATGGTATATTGTACAAAAAGTCTTACTATAGAGAATTAATTTTGGTTGATGCTTAGAACTCTGAATGGAAAAATATAAAAATATTAATTGGGACAGATTTTAGTTAACTTTTCAATATTTGATATTTACTGAGCTGGTGAAGATGCTTCCTGTTAAGGAGTTGAGATGAGAATGGAGAAAGGTGCAAGGGAACCTCCAAACACACAGTTTGGAAGTAGTTTGAATTCATTTAGTGTTTGCATGTCTAAGGAGAATCATCTGTTTTTAAAAATTACTTTGGTTTAAGTTAAATGTGTGTAGTAAATGTAATTGTTTCAGTTAGAATGGTAGGAAAGATTTTTAGCACAATGACTTCATGGGTAGATGTGATAACTCAGGAAGACTGTACAGTAGGTATCTAAGGAATCTTGGTCACAGTTAAGGGTCAGAACTTGGCTTCTGGTAGAGAATGTAAAGTGTTGAGCTGGTTTAGGCTTCTGAAATGCAGCCTTTGATTAAGGTGCCCAGATTTTCCACTGCTTGTGTAAATCTGTGTATCTGTGTACAGTAAATGATGTGGTCAATCATGTATTTTCCTTGCAGAAGGAGTTAATGTCAAATCCCTGAACAGAGGATGATCTGGGAGGTTGTAAGGTGACAAGTCTAGTTTATATGTGAATTAATTTACAAAATAGTAATTTTTAGCAGTTTCTAAGTTGCTGTTACACTACTTTTCCTCAAAAACTTCTCATGTGTTTCTTGTCTGCTGTATCTCTAGTATAAAAGAGCAGGTTTTTAGTTGAGTTGGAGTCTAGCTGTCAGGTCTAACACTTGTTTCTTACTGCAAAACAAGGTTGTCACCCTCTCCTCCTCGATTTCCCTATTTCACAACATTGGAAGACAACTCTGAAGAGAATAAGGCTGTTTTGGATGATTTTCTGAGAACAGATCAAATCAGGGTCTCTATGGTATGTAGGTTATGGCACACATTTCTCAGGGAAAATGTCTTCACTGCTCCTGAATGGTTTAAAAAAATTAATCAGGGCATCTTGTTGCTAGAAGGCCATGGTAGCAAGACAACCATATTGGTGCTGTTAGGGTGAAAATGTTTATTATATGAAGTTGTAGAAAGCTATTTAAAGACTTCAGGTTGTTTCTGGTTATTTGGTTTGGGGTTTTTTTTGATGTGGTGTTCTGGTTTGGTTTTATTTCTCCCTTGTCGTCTTCCGTTCTAGCGCAGGAATATTATCTTTTCATGAGAGTATTTACTTATGTGCATTTTGCTAGATTTCCAGTGCCTGCCTTTCAGGGAAACAAGGGTTATTAAAGCAGGCATTTTAAGACCTAGCACAATTCAAGCAAAACCTAGTAAGTCCCTTAACAACTTTTGCAGATATGAATCTTTGAAGCATCTCTGGGAAATGAGGAGTGACACAGAATGCTGCTAACCTATTATACATTAAAAAGTCAGAAGCACAGAGACTTTAAACTACTTGTTCAAAGCAACATGAGCTAATTGGTGGTATTGCAGAACTGAAAGTCAGATCTTCAGGTTGTTTCTTGGTTTTCTGGTTCTCAGAACTGTTATTTTCTGACTGGTGTTGGAAAATTTGTGCTCTTACCATTACAGTGATCCTGATGGTTAGACAGATTAATGTGGCAATGCCACATTAATGATGGCATTGCACAGTTGTCATCAATTGGCCATTGAAGTATCTTAAAGGCTATTGCTGGCTTTGATGA